>NW_006921845.1:3175798-3178756 GCF_000298275.1 Orycteropus afer afer | reverse complement strand
TATATATATATATAAGCTTTACTGGTTTTGTTTCTCTAGAGAAGCCAGTCTAACACATTTGGTACTGGGAGTGGGGTACTGCTCTGACAGATACCTAAAATGTGGAAACAGGAGTGGAGTGCATCCTTGACCCAAGACCCTGGCAGAGAGACCTTGGCATAAGACATGACAGATTGCAGGACAGACAGCAAGAGACTGACATGAGAGATGGCAGGAGCAGAGCCAAGAGAACCGGCATGAGACAGTGACAGCCTTACCAGCCCACAGAGGTGAAAGCCAGGTGCCATTGGGTAGATGGCTTCCTGGTGAAGTGGATTGCCATCGGACATTAATTGGTAGAGAAGACTGGCATAAAATGGAGTAGCAGGTTGGCCAGCCCACGGAACAAGAAAGTCAAGTGTCTTTTGGGCAGAAAGATTTCTGACGAAGTGGGTTGCCTATGGCATTAATCAACGGAAGTGGAGAGACCAAGGAAATGGAAGCAGAGCTGCCTCAGCATTACGGGTAGGACCATGGCCTTTGGGGGTGGAACAATCACAGCCCCCTAGGTTTCAAAGAGCCAGACCTTCACCAACTTGGTTCTGGAGTGTGGGGCTACTCATTCATGTGAGCCAGCGTGATGGAACCATAGCCGCTGCCCAAGAGTGAGGGGGCAGGGCTGCCATACCCAAGAGAGAGGAATGAGGCCCACCAGGCCAAGGGGTGAGGTCGCCATTCAAGAACTAGGGGACTGGAGCTACCCAGTGAGGAGATCTGTACAGATGCCAAGTTGACAAGGAGTGGAATTGTGGTAGTTATTCCCCATGATGAGACTGGCAATCAGTTCCATGGTGGGATCTACCACAAGCAGCTGAGTTCCATTGGGAACATGGTCTGCTTCCTATATTTAAGGAGAAGCCTTGGGAATGGTCTCTAGCCTATGGCACTCTTGGACCCTGCATGTAGCCATGTTGTTGCTCAGCAGCCTGCTACGCTCTGCCAACCTTAGGATTTACAATGGACTTAAGTGAATGGCCTTCCATGTGGATTGGTAACATAGGGACTGTGCCTTTTTACTTGTCAACCTTGGGGCTTCTCAGCCTGAGCAGCCAGCAGCTGTCTGAGTGAAGAAACGCCTCTAGCTCCAGTGGGCCGGGAGCAGGAGGCAAAGCTGGACCCCAAGGTTGAGGGGCTTTCACCCAGCCCCTAGAGCCTGACACTTTGAACTTGGACTTAAAGCCTCCAAATTGTAAGAATAAACTCCTGTTTGTTAAAGCCATCCCATTTGTGGTATATTTCTTGTCAGAGCAGCACTTGGTAACCAGAACATGGGCTGATATTATTTATGTATAAATAAATGCCTTGTGGAACTTGTTTCCTTGGTACAAAGACTTTAGGGTCATGGATTGTGGGTTATTTCAGCTGATGAAATACTGTTAATGTTTATCCTGTTAATATAATATTAATGTCTCCAGATTTCTGGATTTCAAGGAAGTTTGGGTAAACTGAACAGAACCATTATCCTTAGGTGCCCTTTTAAGAAACTTGAGCCTTGGAAAAACATGGCTAAAAGCCATTTTTGAGTCAAACAATGGTCCAGATAAATTAGAGACCATTTTACTCTAAGCATTAAGTCTTCTTTTGAAGAATTGAGTCTGTTTAGAGAAACAGACTCCAAAAAGACAATCAGACTGGTTATTAGGTTTAGGGTGAATCAATAATTATTTTAATTGATCTTTGAGGTAATGTTATGTGAAATGCCTGACTAATGCTTATAATTAAACTGTTATCCTTCCTTCCTATACAAAAAATCACGTATCTTGAATAAATTAGGTCCTCAAAGGAGATCTCTCTCACCTTTTTGGAAAACCAAATGATTCCTCCATTGGGACCTTGCCCTGCACTTACCCTAACTTAGAATCACAGAAGCAAAGTATCAAAGTGGAAGAAGATACTGTTATGATGGTGATCAAAGAATTTTTATGGAAATTCATGATTAAAGGAGGGGAAAACATGGGGGGATACACCAAAACTTTGGAACACTTTGTTGTTGTTGTTGTTATTTGCCATCGAATTGGACCCGACTCATAGCGACCCCTCCTTGGGTTTCTGAGGCATTATCACTACAGAAGTAGATTGCCCAACCTTCCTTACAAGGAGTGGCTGGCTGGTGAGTTTGAACTGCCAGTCTTCTGGTTGCAGTCAAATGCCTTAGGCATTACCCTACCAGAGAACACTTAGTCTAACTAAAATGGGTGACACAAGGTTTGGCTCAGGCTCCTTTTTATCTTGGGCTCCACTTCTGTTTCTGAGATGACCCATGACTGTTGGGTGAACAAGGGAGGGACAGCTTTGTCCTGGGGAATATGTTTTAAATAGATTAACTGAAGACCCCAAACAACCGTATTAACTTGCTAATCATGTATCTTTCACAACCCTTAACTGTCTTCTGCTTTTGGTTGTTCTGGAGATCATATGCATTAGTTTACCTGGGCTTCAGATTGTCATAATATTTTTCATAGGTGACAGAGGCTTTTGATCTCCAGGCTTGACTGATTTCACCCCAGAATATCATATGTGTGTGTGTGTGTGTGTGTGTGTGTGCATATGTGAGTCAGCCCCAGGGTTACAGGTGAGGAGAGGCTACTCAGGGACGCCCAAAGTAGCAGGCGGGAAGAGCAGGAGAAAAGGGATTAAAAGCCAGGAAGCCAGAGAGAAGAGCAATCAGCCGAAGGGATTAGGTGAGTACACAAACTCAGGCCCACCCAGAGTAGTAGGCTGGAAGAGTAGGAGAAAGGGGATAAAAGCCAGGAACCTGGACAGAGGAGCAGTCAGCCCCAGGGAGAACTCAGGGACACCCAAAGCAGCAGGCCAGAAGAGCAGGAGAAAGGGGATTAAAAGCCAGGAAGCCAGACAGAGGTACAGTCAGCCACAGGGACCAAGGTGGGGGTGATACGAGAGGTCTCCAACAGCAAGACA
>NW_006921845.1:3164969-3172599 GCF_000298275.1 Orycteropus afer afer | reverse complement strand
TCATTAGAAGCCCACTGGAATACACTGAACCTTTGCTCTCCTCACCAATCCTTATGCAGCTGAACTACAAAGTGTTAAACCAAAAATCATTTGTCTTGGTTAAAGACAGATTAAAGGACGTTAAGCACTCATTTGAACTTAAAAATGCAGTGCCATAGTGGGCAGAAGCAGACAAGCTTTCCCAAGGTCATGGACTTTGAGGTCATTGGTTTTTGTTTACATTTTTTATTGTTTTTGAAGATTTTTGTGTTGGCAACTTGGGTTTATTTGACTGGTAGTATTTTCCATATAGACTATCGATATATTTGCTGATTTCATATTTATTACTTTTTTCTTCATGCCTTTAGGTTCTGTAGACTAAAAGGTTTCCCTTAGTGAATGAATGTTATTGAAATTATTACTTTGTGCTGTATTAGGGGAAAGAGATCCCAAATTCAAAGAGGTTCAAGAGAGACACTTTTATTAAGCCTTGGAAAGAAAAAAGGCAAAACAAAGATAATCATCCTGGATAAGAGAAACCATCAGCATGAGAAAGCTGAATGGAGTCTGCAGAGTCATGTCAACATGGTTGATTATTTAAAAAAGGGGAATCATCACAAAGTCATGATTGGTAGTAGATAGAATCATCACTGTTGCAGGTGGGACTACAGAAGTAAATTAGAGACCATGGTTGGGATTTGAAGATAAGAAAGGATTACAGGATTGGTTCTGGGCCTTTACCACCCGGCTAGGTGGTGGTCTAGATAGGTTGTTATTCATGACCAGGCAGTCTGAGTTTTAGCCACAAGTTGGCTACTTGTTGTTAGGTGTCATCTAGTTGTTTCCAACTCATAGCTACCCCATGCACAGCAAAACGAAACATTGCCCAGTCCCACACCAGCTACACTATCCTTGCTATACTTGAGCCCACTGTCAAAGCCACTGTGTCAATCCATCTCATTGAGGGCCTTCCCCTCCTTCATCTACCATCTACCTTACCAAGCATGACATCCTTCTCTAGAGAATGGTCCCTCTGACAACATGACCAAAGTAGGTGAGATGAAGTCTGGACATTCTTGACTCTAAGGAGCAGTCTGGCTGCACTTCCTCCAGGACAGATTTATTGGTTCTTTTAGCAGTCCATGGTACTCTCAGTATTCTTTGCCAGCACCACAACTCAAAAGCATCAACTCTTCTTCGGTCTTCCTTATTCATTGTCCAGCTCTCACATGCATATGAGGTGACTGAAAATACCACAGCTTGTGTCAGGTGCACCTTAGTCCTCAAGGACATATCTTTATTTTTCAGCACTTGAAAGAGGTCCTTTGCAGCCAATTTGCCCAGTGCTATACGTTGTCTGATGTCCTGACTGCTGCTTCCACCAGCATCAATTATAGAACCAAGCAATGTTGAAGTCTTTGACAACTTCAATCTTTTCTCCATTTATTGTGATGTTAATTATAGGTCCAATTGTGATGATTTTTTATTTCTTTATATTGAGATGCAATCCATACTGCAGACTCTGTTCTTCAATCTTCATCAGTAAATGCTTCAAGTCATCCTCAATTTCAGCAAGCAAAGTTGTGTCGTCAGTGTATCGCAGGTTGTTAATGATTCTTTCTCCAATCCTGATGGCATGTTCTTCTTTGTATAGTCCAGTTTCTTGGATTATTTGTTCAATATATAGATTAAATAAGTATGGTGAAAGGATACAACCCTCCACACTCCCTTCTTGACTTCAAACCATGCAGTGTTCCCTTTTTCTATTTGAATGACAGCCTCCTGGTCCATGTACAGGTTCCTCATGAGAACAATTAAGTGTTCTAGAATTCCCATTCTTCTCCATGTTACCCATAATTTGTTGTGATCTACACAATCAAATGCTTTTGCACAGTCAATAAAACACAAGTAAACATCTTTCTGGTATTCTTTGTTTTCAGCCAAGATCCATATGATATCCCTCATTCCACATCTTCTGAATCCAGCTTGCATTTCTGGAAGTTCTCTGTCAATATACTGCTGCAACCATTTTTGAATTACCTTCAAAAATGGTTGCAGCAGTATGCAAGATTTTACTTGCATACAATATTAATGATATTGTTTGATAATTTCCACATTGTGTGGGATCACCTTTCTTTGAAATGGGTACAAATATGGATCTCTTCCAGTCAGTTGGTCAAGTAGCTGTCTTCCAAATCTCTTGGCATAACTTAGTGAGTGCCCCCAGCAGGGCATCTATTTGTTGAAACATTTCAATGGCTATTCCATCAATTCCTGGTGACTTGTTCCTCGCCAATTCTTTCAGTGCAGCTTTGACTTCTTCCTTCAATATCATTGGTTCTTGATCATATGCCACCTCCTGAAATGGATGAAGATCAACGAGGTCTTTTGGTACAATGACTCTCTGTATTCCTTCAGTGGTGGTTAAGTTTGTGTGTCAACTTGGCTAGGCCTAGTTGAGTGGCTGGGCAGCTGGATGTAATATTCCCCATGATGAGACTGGTAATCAGCTCCATGGGGAATCTACTGTGAGCAGCTGAGTAGGTGCCTTTGGGTATGTGGTCTGCTTCCCATATATATATGGGACAGATTTGGGAAATAGTTTTGGGAATGATCTTCAGCTTATGGCACACTTGAACCTTGCATGTAGCCATGTTGTGGTTCAGCAGCCTGCCATACTCTGCCAATCCTGGGACTTCCAATGGACTTGAATCAATGGCCTGCCATGTTGTTTGGTAACATCGGACTGTGCCATTTTATTTGTTGACCTTGGGCTTGTTAGCCTCAGCAGCCAGTAGCTGCCTGAGTGAAGAGATGCCTCTAGCTTCAGTGGGCCAGGAGCAAGAAGCAGAGCTGAAGCCTAATGTTGAGGGGCTTTCACACAGCCCCTAGAGCCTGCCCTTGAATTCAGACTTAAAGCCTCTAAATTGTAAGAATAAACTCCTGTTTGTTAAGGGCCCATTTGTGGTATATTCCTGTCAGCGTGGCACTAAGTAACCAGAATACCTTCCATCTTCTTTTGATGTTTCCTGCATCATTCAATATGTTGCCCATAGAATCTTTCAATACTGCAACTTGAGGCTTAAATTCTTTCCTCAGTGCTTCCAGCTTGAGAAATGTTGAGCATGTTCTTCTCTTTTGGTTTTCTAACTCCAGGTTTTTTCACATTTCATTATTGTTGTTGTTATGTGCCATCAAGTCGGACCCACTCATAGTGACCCCTCCTTGGGTTTCTGAGGCAGTATCACTATGGAAGTAGATTGCTCCATTTTCCTTCCAAGGAGTGGGTGGTGGCTTTGAACTGCCAGCCTTCTGGTTAGCAGTCAAGTGCCTTAGGCACTATGGTACCAGAGCTCCTGCATTTCATTATAGTAATTGGCTTTGTCTGCTCAAGCTACTCTTTGAAATCTTCTGTTCAGCTGTTTTATCTTGTCATTTCTTCCATTTGCTTTAGCTACTCCCACTCAAGGGCAACTTTCAGAGTCTCTTCTGACATCCATTTTGGTCTTTTCTTCCTTTCTCATCTTTTTAACAACCTCTTGCGTTCTTCATGGATGATGTTCTTGATGTCATCCCACAGTTTTCTGGTTTTCGGTCATTGGTGTTCAATGAATCAAATCTATTCTTTAGATTGTATCTAAATTCAGAAGTGATATATTCAAGGTCATATTGTGGCTCTCGTTGACTTGTTTTAATTGTCTTCAAGTTGAATTTGCATATGAGCAGTTCGTCTATTCCACAATCAGCTCCTGGCCTTGCTTTGGCTAAAGATATTGAGCTTTTCCATCTCCTCTTGCTACAGATGTGGTCAATCTGATTTCTGTGTACTCCATCTGGTGATGTCCATGTGTATAGCCACCATTTGTGATGTTGAAAAAGGTATTTGCAATGAATAAATCGTTGGTCTTGCAAAATTCTACCATGTGGTCTCCAACGTTGTTTCTGTCACCAAGGCCAAATTTTCCAACTACTGGTAATTCTTCTATTTCCAACTTTTGCATTCCAGTTACCAGTGATAAATAACACATCTTGATTGCATGTTCACTCGATTTCAGACTGCAGAAGTTGATAAAAAATCTTCAATTTCTTCACCTTTGACTTTGGTGGTAAATTTGAATAATCATAATATTAACTGGTCTTCCTTGTAGGCATGTGGATATTATCCTATCATTAACAGCATTGTACTTCAGGATATATCTTGAAACATCCTTTGTGATGATGAATGCCACGCCATTCCTCTTCAAACTGTCATTTCCAGCATAGTAGATCGAATGGTCGTCTGATTCAAAATGGCCAAAACCAGTCCATTTCAGCTCACTGATGCCTAGGATATCAATCTTTATGCATTCCATTTCATTTTTGACAACTTCCAATTTTCCTAGATTAATACTTTGTACATTCCATGTTCCAATTATTAATGGATGCTTGCAGCTGTTTCTCCTCAATTTGAGTTCTGCTGCGTCAGCAAAAGCTTTACTTTATCCATATCATTAAGCTTGGTTCTACTCTGATGAGGCAGCTCTTTCCCACTCGTATTTTGAGTGCCTTCTGATCTAAGAAGCTCGTCTTCCTGCACTGTCAGACAATGTTTCCAGGCTATTCATAAAGTTGCCCAGTAATGTATCAGACAGTATTTCTCTGCTATTCATAAGGTTTTCGCTGGCCAATTCTTTGAGAAGTGGATGGCCTCTTCCTTCTTCCTAGTCTGTTTCAGTCTGTAAGCTGTGTTGAAACTTGTGTACCATGTGCAAGCCTGCTGGCATTTGAGACACCAGTGGCACAGCCTCAAGCCTCACAGCAATACATAAACCACCAGGGTATGACAAACTGACAGACAAGTTTGTCTTCCTTGTTGTTGTTGTTGTTGTTTGCCATCAAGTCGGCCCCGACTCATATCCTTAGCTGTTTGAAACCTCTCTGCCCTCCTCTTACCTGGGTCCTGCTGATCTATTGTCCCTGCCTTTTCACACCATTTCTGCTGTTGGGTGTGTGGCCCATCTACTTCCCCTTACCCGGATTCCCACAGCTCTGTCTGGGCAGCTGGCTCTTCCCCCACCTCTGGCATCTGGGTTTTGGGCCTGGGTGTGGAGCCTGAGTGTGTTGACTACTAAACAATACCAAGACTGGACCTTAATTTAAATTAGAAAAGGGCATTCTCAGGCAAGTTCCCTAGTCCTTTGTAAGAGTATAATCTACTTTCAATCACACTCTCACTGAAGGCAAACTGCCCCTACCTAGGTCAGAAGTTCTCTGTGCAGAGCCACAATGATTGTTCAATGATCAGAAAGAACCCAAGTGGCATCTGAAACATATCTAGCTTGAAAATGGAGTTAGGGCTCCCACTATACCATAGCCTTTCATAACCCCAAGTGCTTTAGAACTTAAGCTCTCATACAGTGCCTAAACCTCATTGTTTTTTAAGTAGTTTAGTTCTATTGCTCAAGTTTCTTAATTTATATAGGTAATTATATAGGCAAATATTTATATAGGTAAATATTTCATGTGTTTTAACTGAAAAATTTTCCTTTATATTTTTCTAATTATTATTTTAATCTGTACTATTGACTGGATTCATGATATTATTAGAATTATCAAATATTGTAGGAAGGTTGGGGAGCTCTGGTAGCATAATGGCTAAGACACTTGCCTGCTAACCAGACGGCTGGCGGTTCAAACCCACCAGCCACTCCTCGGAAGGAAGGTTGGGCAATCCTACTTCCGTAGTGATACTGCCTCGGAAACCCAAGAAGGGGTCGCTGTGAGTCGGGTTTGACTCGATGGCACATAACAACAACAACATAGGAAGGTTATTTCCAATATAATTTCTTAGAACGCTAATATGCTGCCTGTGGAGTGAGTCATATAAATTGACAAGATATATTTTATGAATGGACTTGAGTTCCCACTTTAAGATTTGTAGCCTAACTATGTTGAAGGGCCAGAGAAGCCTTTTTGCTGAAAAACTGCAGAAATATAACAAACTAATAATTATGATTCAAGTAAATATTAACTACAATAACTAACTCTCTATTTTTCTTTTGCCCCCTTCTTTCCTATATGGTGTAGTGCCTAAGGCATTTGATCGCTAACCAGAAGGCTGGAAGTTCACCCCAGCAGCCACTCCTCCGAAGGCAATTTACTTCCACAGAGATATTGCCTCAGAAACCCAAGGAGGGAACCCAAGAAGAGGTCACTATGAGTTGGATCCAACTTGAGGGCAGTGAGTTTGGTGCCCCCCCCCAACATGTAAATAGGATAGTTAATTTAGGTTCTTCTCCTCATACATTCCTTTGGGCATATGGCTTACACTCACTCCATTTGTAGTTGATAACTGCAGTTTATGGAGCAAGATGACCCTGAGAGAGGAGACAAGAAGCCTGGAGCAACCAAGATAAAGGAGAAAAGAGAGACATCCCTTGTAGACTGAGAGGCCTGAGGGTGCCTACTCCCATACTTTCTCCTCCTTGTAGAATTGACTTCCCTAGGCAGGTATGAGAAACTTGAAGGACATTTTCTCTTGACCAAAGACAGCTTTCTAAGGAGCTCTAGTGGCATAGTGGATAAGGCACTTGAATTCTAACCAGCAGGTGAGCAGTTCAAACCCACCAGCCACTCCATGGAAGGAAGATGGGTTGATCTACTTCCGTAAAGATTTATAGCCTCAGAAACCCAGTGGGGAGTCACTATGAGTAGGAAATGACTCAATGGCAGTGAGTTTGGTTTGATTTTTTAAGGAGGACTTTCTATCACTGACCAGAAGAGCAGAGGCAATAATTATCCTGATAACAAGAAGAAAGCATTATCAGCATTCTTCAAACCCTCTTACCCCTTAGTCCAATTCTCTTAAAAAAACTCTAACCATTTCCCGGCTCTGGGAGACAAACATTTTAGAGAAACAATTCTCTGCCTCCTTGGGTATCCATACTCAATAAATTCCTTTGCTTTCCCACTTCAACCTGTTGTGATAAATGCCTCTACACAAAAGGGGTAAGAATCTTGTTGTTCCTATAACAACCACAGGCCAAGTAGTTCTTCTAATATGGTCCTACTCCATACTTACCTTCATAAGACAATCACTGAAGACTAGATGCTATAGTAAAGCATGGTGAAGAAATTAGATGGTGGCCAGCTATCAAAAAAGATAGTGTCTGAGGTTTTGAGAGCTTGTCCTAAAACAAGTAGCCATCTAAAAGAGACATCAACCTATCTGTGCAGTAGAAAGCACACAAACCTAAGTGTGATCAAAAGTTTTTAAATAAAATCCATGATCAGAGGAGAGAATGTATTAAAGTTTAAATTCTGAAACACTTGATTTGTGGAAGGTTGTGCTCTACAGTGGGAGCTCTAACTCCATTTTAAGTCTTGCCATAAATTCAGATGCCATTTGAGTTCCTTCTGACCTTCAGACCAGTAATGTGCCTATGCATAAACAAGTTCCAGGACAAACCTAGGGAGGGGCAGTTTGCCTTCAGGAAGAGAGTGGTTGAAAGTAGATTATGCTCACACAAAGAACTAGGGAACTTCTCTAGTTGTGTCCTTAATGATTTACTGAAAATAACCACATGCTTTCTAATTTAAAAGAGCTCTGGTAGTGTAGTGCCTAAGGCACTTGACTGCTAACCAGAAGGCTGGCAGTTCAAACCCACCAGCC
>NW_006921845.1:3158988-3164309 GCF_000298275.1 Orycteropus afer afer | reverse complement strand
TTTCTATGGAAGGAAGGTTGGGCACTCTACTTCCATAGTGATACTGCCTCAGAAACCCAAGAAGGGGTCGCTACGAGTCAGGTTCGACTCAACGGCAGTGAGTTTGGTTTTGGTTTATAGAATGTTTGAATCTGGGGTCTTTTTTCCCTAGCACAATTCCCAACCTCCTTATCAAAGAATGTTCTGGGCCTAAGACCTTTATGTAGATAGCTGGGATATGAGGTGCAGAGGCAGACCATTCCCCCAATAATTAAAAAAAAAAAAAAAATGAAAGTAATAGCATAAGAACTTAAAAGAGACCCTAAGTCAGATCCTGAAGAACTTATAGACAGTTTTGATTGAATGATTCACAGATGTTACCCATCATCTTGACTACTAGGACCCATTGCCAAAGTTTTGGTAGCCATGACTCTTTGCGGATCCTAGAATTAATTTTTTTTTAAAAAAAAAGATCATTTGTTCAGAAGATATGGGAAATGCAAATTAGGTTGAGATTTTAGTTTAACCCTGAATCACAAAGAGATATTTTCAAAACATTTTACATTTGCTTCCCCACTGTCTTCTCTAATAGCTACCCCTGTCACCATGGAAGGTTTATTATGCAAAAGCCTTGAAGACCTACTGATATTATCACATCACAGTTTTTTATTCTCCTGGGAATCAGAGAAGATGAACAGATTCTGATACTGTCTACTGGAAGGATCTGGGTGGGCCTTCCTAGAAGGGAAGCTATAGATTTGCAACAAAAAAAGAGATTATATTTTATTTGTTTTCTGAAGATTTTATTAAACAATAGGGAGGGAAAGTCTCTCAGGGTCTAAGTAAGAATTTTAAAAGCAATCTGGGATGGTATGATTCTATAAAACCTGCTCCAAAATTATGTAAGAGACTTATGTTTGAATAACACCATTAGCCTACCATTTCTGCACTGAGGAAAGTAATACAAGGGGTCAGAATACATCCCCACTTGATAGTGAACACCTGGCTATGATGGTAGAGATGTGTCACAAATAGCAGTCATCTCTTTAGTCTACATTTAAAGTCCAAAACATAAAAAAAAACCAAACTCACTGCCTTCGAGTCTATCCTGAATCATAGTGACCCCTCCTTGGGTTCCCAAGGCAGTATATCTACAGAAGTAGATTGACCAATCTTCGTTTCAAGGAGTGGCTGGTGGGTTTGAACCACCAGCCTTCTGGTTAGCAGTCATACGCCTTAGGCACTATGCCACCAGTTCTGGGACTAGTTCGGGTCCATTTGTATGATCAAAGACATTCACCTTCAGAAAGAAGGCATATACAGAGAGGGATTTCTCAACACTCCATTTTGATGTCTTGATATTTTCACCTCATTATGATTAAAATAATCAATTTATGATCTCGACAAAACAGAGGAGGTGTCTCAAGTTTTGGCACATCCTAACACAAGCCCACAAAAGAAAGAGAGAAACAGAGGTTCCTCTTACCCTTTTGTCCAGGGGTCTTGTCTTGCCCTTTTCTATTCCAAGATTTATAGAACTAGTAAAACCAAAACTCATCACCATCAAGTCAATTTCAACTTATAGTGGCCCTAGACAACAGAGAAGGAGCTCTGGTAGCATAGTGCCTAAGGCACTTGATTGCTAACCAAAAGGCTTGTGGTTCAAACCCACCAGCCTCTCCTCGGAAGGAAGATGGGGCAATCTACTTCCATAGTGATACTGCCTCGGAAACCCAAGAAGGGGTCGCTATGAGTTGGGTCCGACTCGACGGCACATAACAACAACAGACGACAGAGCAGAAATGTCTTATAAGAGTTCTAAGGCTTTACAGAAGCAGACTACCACGTCTTTCTCCTGAGGAGCGGCTAGTGGGTTCAAACCACTGACCTGAAGTTAGCAGTGAAGCACTTAACACTGTGCCACCAGGGCAACTTTGAACAACCAGTAAATTCACTTTTATGACAAAAGCACGTTCCTGTGTGTTATTATGACAAGGAGCTCTGATGGTGTAGTGGGTAAAGCATTTGGCTGCTGTATGGTCAGTGACTGCAACACCCCAAACAATGGTCTCAGACCTCTTCTCATTTAGCCATGCTTGTAAGAAACCGCAAGCCATTCTCCTTCTCCCTCCTTATCACGTATTGATCACCTCCCCCCTGTCAGGTATTAACCCGTCCTTAGGTTAAAAACCAAAAATACCAAACTCACTGCCTTGGAGTTGAACCTGACTCATAGCAACCCCTCCTTGGGTTTCCGAGGTGATATCACTATGGAAGTAGATTTCCTGACCCTTCTTCTGAGGAGTGGCTGTTGAGTTTGAACTGCCAGCATTCTGGTTAGCAGTCAAATGCCTTAGGCACTATGCTACCAGAACTCCCATCCTTAGGCTAGCCCCAGATGATTAAGTGCCCTAACCAGCAGTGTATTTATCAGAGCAAACACAAGCCTTTCTGAAAAGTGCTGCCTAGGACCCCACACCACCCCCACCAAGCGGCCAGGCACAACTGAGTCTGAAACCGGTCATGTAGCCTTCCAGTCCTGGTCACGGAGACCCTGTCCTCAACTTCCCAGACTCAGGTATAAATACTCCCCTGAGAAATGGACGAATTTAGAGGATACCTTGGATCCATTCCTGCCCTGCTGCCTAATGGATTGAACTGCTAGCAATGTTTTGGAAGCCTGTGCCTACTTTCCTTTCATATATTGCCTTGTAAATCCTCTCTCTCAATCTCTCTCTCACTCTTTCTCTTTCTCTCTCTATTCTCTTTTCTCCTCTTCTAAATAAAGCTCATGCCAGTAACGACATCCCCAGGCAGATTTTTTTTGGTTTCTCTGAATCTATCCAAAGGGAAATTCCAAATTCCCTGGGGAATTCCCATCACAGCTGCTAATCAGAAGTTAGCAGTTCAAACCCAGCAGCTGCTCCACAGGAGGAAGATGAGGTAATTGACTTCCATAAAGACTTACAGCTTTGTAAACTCAATGGGATTCATTATGAGTCAGAATTTTTTGGTTTCTATGTTATTATGAAGGAGCTCTGGTAGCATAGTGCCTAAGGCACTTGACTACTAACCAGAAGGCTGGCAGTTCAAACCCACCAGCCACTCCTCAGAAGGAAGATAGGGCAGTCTACTTCCTTAGTGATACTGCCTTGGAAACCCAAGGAGGGGTTGCATTGAGCCGGGTAGGACTTGACAGCACATAACAACAACAATGTTATTATGATAGGTGAAGCTGATTCCTTTAGAGAAGATAACATTAGAAGGAGAAATGTAACACACAGGGACAAGAAAAAGTACAAGGGAACAATAGAAAAATTTTAATGCAAATGGGGTCTGAAGGCAGATGTGAAAGTTTTCTGCTATTTGGAATGACCAAAACACTTTTTATTAATTTCCAGGTCTCTTCATTCATTAATATTATGCCTCATTAATATAAGGGGTAATAAGAACACAGGAAGTTAGAACTGCAGAGATTCTTCTGGTCCTGTGTTTTTCAAACTTTACTTAGTTATGAACTTCTGGTAAAAATGAAGGAAGGAAAGGAGGGATGGAAGCAGGGAGGAAGTGGAGAGAGAGGGAGACAGAAGGAAGAAGGAAAGGAAGGAAGGAAGAAGGGATGAAAGAGAAGAAAGAAGGAAGAAAGGGAAGGGGAAGAGGGAAGGAGACAGGCCACAAACTTAATACATAAATCAGAGGAAAGGATTGTTCTGCCTGATAAAATGAGGTGAGGGACTAAAGTTCATCTCCCTGAGCTTTCACCTTCTCCATAAGGGCCCCCAGGGTTTTAGAGAACTCCCTAGCCTTGTGGAGCACAGTTTAAAATGAATGAACCAAGGTCCTCATTTCACAGAGGGAAAAAAATGAGTTTCCATGAGGAAAAAATCACTTGTGCAAGGCCAGAGTTAGAATTTAAATGTCTTAGCATTTAGTCCTAGCACTCAGACTTTTGAGGAAAGAAATTTTTCTCCTTGCAGCAACTGTGATGGAAAGATGAACCACAAAGATGTCTGCCCTGAGCTGTGAACTTCGTGCTAGAAACCATAAGATTAACCCAAACTCTAGAAAGAATCAGGAACTCGATATTCATAGCAAGAAAATAAGTGTAGGACAGTGTGGGTAGGATTTGCTGATGACCCCAGGTCCTGTTGCTGGACAGATTGCCAGCACAGAGAAGCAGGGGGGTCCACAGAACTGCCCGAGGGTAAATAGTATACTATACTATCCACAGCTTATTCTGAAGTGACCCGCAGTTGACACAGAAAACTTTTTACGATGTTCCTTTGGAGGAACAGTATTAGCATAAAACATAAACATGTATTAACACAATAATTATTCTTTTTGTATGCCTGCTTGAACAATTTCTCTTAGAAGGATCAGCACCACGAGGCCGGTCCCCATGAGGCGGAGGTCAAAGATGTCCCAAATGTCCAAACTACCATGCCACTCCATCATTTCAGACATTGACCCCTCCTCCTCCTCCCAGTAATTTCCCCAGTCTTAGGGTTCTGTATTTCACTGTAACGCCTCACAGAACTCACAGACACCCAAGGGTTCGTCTCACGTACTAGTGGTGGAGGCTGGCAGGCTGGCGAGTCCCAGGTCCATGAGTAGGTCTGGCGGATCCTCCCAGCTCTCGGGGTTTGATGAAGCTCGATCAGCAGATCAGACGGCGGCTGCTGTCCCACATCCAGGGATGAGATGAGGATGACCCAAGAAAAACAAAGCCAGAGCAAGAGGAGAACGAATCTTCCCAGGAGATTCGTAGGTATACCCACAGGAAGCCAAGGGTGGTGATTTGAACTATACCCTTCAGCAAGGCAGGACTCAAGATACATTCCACCTGTGTTGCCCCAACAGAATTAACCTAAATCCCATCACAGAGTCATTATAGGGAATGACTACTACCAGCTGCCCAGCCAAGTTGATACCTGACCTTAACTACCACACCACCCCAAACAGGCATTGATAATGGGATTTACAAAGCACCACAGAATGGAGAACAATGGCTAGAAGGACCACATCAAGCAACTCACTGCAGTGCCATTGAATTGATTCAGATTCACAGCAACCCATGTGATAGACTAGAACTGCCCATAAGTTACTCTTGGCTGTATCTTTATAAAAGCAGATTGCCAGGTCTTTCTTCTGTTGGGCTGCTGCAAGGGTTCAAACTGCCAACCTTTCATTTAGCAGCCAAGTGCTTAACTGTTACACCAGCAAATAACATATGATCTATAACAATGTTGTTGTTGTTGTTGTTTGCCGTCGAGTCAGCCCCGACTCATAGCGACCCCTCCTTGGGTTGCCGAGGCAGTATCACTACAGAAGTAGGATTGCCC
>NW_006921845.1:3154857-3158598 GCF_000298275.1 Orycteropus afer afer | reverse complement strand
AGCAACTGGTTTGGCTTTTGGTTTTATAATTTAAAAAAAAAAAATAAAAATGTGTAGAATTTCAACTAAAGCAAAACTTGTAAAAAAAAAAAAAAGTTGTGGAGGATAACTCATGAAGGTTTGCAGGGACTGGAGTTGGGGGTAAATTCCACACCTACCTGTAGGAAAGTAATTGCTATGAGCATGCACACAATGGACCGAAGTACCCTTAATAGTGCCTAATATCAATAATTCATTCATTCAACAGACATGCATTGGGCGTATGTGGCATGTCAGGCACCTGCTACGTGCTGAAGAGTCTGTGAGGAGCAAGATTGGCAATCCTTAATTCACACAGTCCAGTGGAGATTCCAGACATGTGAACAGTGATAAAGGAATGTGCTAAGCACTGTACTGGTGGAGGTACTGACTGCCTTGAGAACCATAGAAGGGACAACTAACCTAACTTGGGGGTTGCCTGTCTGCCTTCAAAACCTAAGTTATTTACTACCATGCCTCCCATTCTCACTGAACTATTCATGAAGAAAACCTGGCCAACCTCAGATATTCTCCCCAGAGCACCTCACAGCCTTGTTTCTAACCTTCCCATGAGAATTTCAGGTTGTATGGACTTCCACCTAAAACCAAAGCTAAGTCATATTGACTCCAACTCATAGTGACCCTATGGGACAGAGTAGAATTGCCCCATAGGGTTTCCAAGGCTTCAAACATTTATAGTAGCAGACTGCCACATCTTTCTCCTGCAGTTTGAACTGCTGACATGTTGATTAGTAGTAGGGTACTGCAAAAAGGGCAAGGAGGTCACATATTATGACCTCCTCTAATCCCACAAGAGGAAGACAGAATCACCATCAATAGCCCAAGGCCAGACATGCTGCCTCCCTCCAGCCCTTTCACCAACCATTCCTCCCAAAGCACCCACCACCTCTCTCCTGGGTTTGATAATTCGCTAGCAGTGGCCACACACAGCTCACAGATTATGGGGTTTATTAGGGAAGCACCACAGGCTGCAATTCAAGTTCAGGAAAAATGCTCAGTCCCTCTCCCAGCCCACCATCTCTCAGCCAACAGTCTCTCACAGTCTTTTTCCCAGCAATGCTGGTCCTTCGGTGTCTCACTTAGCAATGCGTGTCTCTTGCGTCTCTTTCCCAGCAACACATGTCTCAGAAACCCGTGTCTCTTTCAGCAGCGTATCTTCCTCAACCAGCAGTCAGAGAGCGAGTTCTGCCTCTAGGAGACCTCCTTTTGAGCCCGGCAGGGTGGTCAAACTAGCCAATCATAGCATCAGAACTCTAAGCACTTGAGAGAGAGTAGGCACCTCCCAGAACATTGTTTTGTGCCACTCCCAACAGAAATAACCCAGGTGGGCGACTTTAGCAATCAGGATCTCCTCAGTTGCTAATAGCAATTCCCACCTTGGAGTTTACAAAGACTTATGGGTAAAAAAGCCACACTAAGTAATTTACTACACCGCAGGTACTTAACCATTGCACCACCAAAAAAAAAAAAAACCAAACTAACTTCCATTGAGTCATTTCCAACATATAGTGATGCCTCCTTGAGTTTCTGAGGCAGTAACTGCGAAGCAGATTGCCCAATCTTCTACCTTCTGGTTAGTCTTATCCACTATACCACCAGAGCTCCTCCAGGACTCCTTTGGGGAGGGCATATCAATGCTTAAAGCAGAGCTTTGAACCAGTTCATTCCAGTTTGATTCCTTGTTGAGAATTTACATTTCCACTCCAGATATACTGAATCAGAATCTACTTTTTAACATGATCCCAGAATCTATAAGACTCACTTGGGGATCTTGTTTAAAAGTAAATTCTGATTCAATATATCTGGAGTGGAAATGCAAATTCTCAACAAGGGATTGAACCAGTATGAACATAAACATGTATTAACACAAAATTACAGATTCAAAAGCCCTGACTTAAAGCATACGCTTAATGCTTAAATTTTTATTTGGCAAATAATATATGGATAAATTGCATCTGGTATGCAAATTCCATAGGATTCCCTACTCTTTGTCACAAAGAATGAGCCCCTAGGCACAAAGATATTGCAAGGAAATCACTACAATGCAGCCGTTAATTGCCTGATAGTTTTACTTCCACATATGGTATCCCCACCCACATTCCCCTTATTTCCCAGTGATGCTGTTGTCCTCTGACTATTTTCTGTGGTATCCTAAATTCTTTAACTCAGAAGGTAAAATAACTTTCTTGCAGCAAACACCACTGGAGCTCTCCCTTCCATTTTCCCTTTTTCCCTCCTTCTGTTTCTTCTTCACTCTCTCTGCTTCTTTATACCTGCCCTAGTCTTAACCACCTTTCTCATTCCAATTTCTAACTTGTACCATTTTCAGCTTTCCTCTCTTATTTGCCATCCTTAATGAAATCAATCTAAAGAAAAGCAAAAGGAAAGGCCAAAAATATTTTCTGCTCTGCTTTACATACATAGACCTGTCCCACATTTCCATGGATCACAATTTGCTACACATTGAAATCACCTGGGGATCTATAGGAACAACATACGCCTGTCTCCATCCCCCAGACATTCTGGTCTAATTGATTGGGGTTGTGCCTGGGAATCAGTATATCTAAACATCCCCCAGGGATTTTTAACATGCAGTAAACTTCAAGAACCACTGACCTGTGTAATTCTCAGGCATGAAACATTGATACCCATGCTGAAGTGGCCTTCTGTCCACATGGCAGAACTGGAGGGATTTGGGGAAAATGTAGGTCTGCTTTTAAGATTCATAGTCAGGCCACAGCTTGGAGAGTGCCAAGTGGTAGTGGTGGTGGTGGTTGTTGTTGTTATGCACCGTCGAGTTGGCCCCAACTCAAAGTGACCCCTCCTTGGGTTTCTGAGGCTATATCATTATGGAAGTAGATTGCCCCATCTTCCTTCCAAGGAGTGGCTGGTGGATTTGAACCGCCAGCCTTCTGGTTAGCAGTCAAGTACTTTATGCACTATGCTACAAGAGCTCCTCTGAGTGGTGGTAGGATCTAAGAATTAACCTAAAAATCAGCCTGCTAGCCAGGGACTGCATGGAGGACTGCTCTGGTGGCAGGGGAATAAATGGAGAAGGCAAAGAGAAAGGCGGGCTGAGCTGTGAAATTTTGCCTGTCCAGAGGGTGCCACCATTTTGAATGTTTATAAGTGGCTTGACCATTTTGGATAATTAAAGAGACAGCACTCTTCCAGATTCCAGGGGCTTAAGAACAGGTTCTGCTTGCCAGCAACCCCAAGGATACTCTGGACCTGCACGACTGAAAAGGTGTGACATTCCTCTTGTTACTCTTATACCCCACACCCTCTTGGTGAACAGAGGTGCAGCCATGCCCCACTCCCACCCACCTTCTGGGCCCACAGGAACTCCATTCCAGTCTGTGTGCTCAAACGGACCCTGAGTGCCCTGCCCTCTCCTCCACAGATTTTTTTCCCTTTTTTTATTTTTTCTTTTATGCTTTCTTTTTTGTGGTGTTTAGTTTGCTTGTATTTATCTGTTTTAAAACTACTATTATTAATAATATTTTTGTCCTTTTTACTATTATTCTTTATTCTTCCCCACCCAAGTCCTAGTTCTCAGCTTTTTCCTTTTTCCCTGCTCCTGGTTGAAATTTTTTTTTCCAATTTTTCTCATGGTTAACCCCATTACTTGTTTTTCTTTTTGCATTTTCCCAATCTTTTCTTCATTATTCTCCTTCTCTACCTTTCTTCTCTTAGTGCCTT
>NW_006921845.1:3136433-3137089 GCF_000298275.1 Orycteropus afer afer | reverse complement strand
AAAAAAAAAAAGACAACCTCAAAATGTCTAGGAAACAACAGGCAACCTCAAATAAAACAAACAAACAGAAAAACAGGGCAAGGCATTAGAAACAAAACCCTAAACAAAGGTCTCATTATACATGGAGGAAGAGAAGCAATAGAATTTTTATCTGAGAAGGAATTTAGAAGATATGTTTATAGAGCTATACAAGAGCCTAAGGAAACCCCACACAAAATCAAGGAGAAGACAGAACTTAGGAAAATCATTCAAGAGAAAAATAATAAGATTAATGCACAATCAGAACTCATACAAAAACAGCAGTTAGAAATGCAGAGGATGAGCACTGAAATGCAGAAGATGAGTACCAAAATGACAGAATTACACAACACAGTAGAAGCACAGGTTAGAACTGGCTGAAGAACACATATCACAACTAGAAGAAAAATCCCTGGACACTAGCCTGTATGAAGAAATACAAGAACAAAGATTTAAGAGAAATGAAGAGAACTAAGAATTAAATGCACTGACATGAGAAAAAATAACATAAGACTCAATCGAATTCCAGAACGAGAAGAGGCGAAAAAAACTACCAAGAAAATCGTGGAAGCCCTGCTAACAGAAAACTTCCCCCATATCATGAAGGTAGCTGCAAAAACGACAAGGAGGCCACATGT
>NW_006921845.1:3133825-3135618 GCF_000298275.1 Orycteropus afer afer | reverse complement strand
ATTTACAATCAGCTCCTCAGTTGCTCATTCCACCACTGAGTTTACAATGACTTATGGGTAGAAAAGCCATACTAAGTAATTTACTACACTGCAGTAGCGTAGTGCCTAAGGCACTTGACTGCTAACCAGAAGGCTGGCGGTTCAAACCCACCAGCCACTCCTCGGAACGAGGATGCGGCAATCTACTTCCATAGTGATATAGCCTCAGAAACCCAAGAAGGGGTCGCTATGAGTTGGGTCCAATTCGACAGCACGTAACAACAACACCATCATTAAGGAAGAAAAGATATTTGTCCAAGAAGCTCATAGAACCCCACACAAGATAGATCCCAAGAAAAAAACACTGAGGCATATTACAATCAAACTTTCCAAAACCAAAGACAAAGAAAAAATTTTGAGAGCTGCCCAGGAAAAAAGAAATATTACTTATAATAATCAAACAGTTAGGCTGAGCTCTGATTACTCAGCAGAAACCATGCAAGAAAGAAGGCAATGGAACAGCATATATAAAACACTGAAGGAAAAGAACTTCCAATCACAAATCCTATATCCAGCCAAATTATCCATCAAATATGAGGGCAAAATCAAGGCAATCTCAGACAAATGGAAATTAATGGATTTTGTGAAAACCAGACCAACCCTACAAGAAATATTTAAGGAGATCCTTCCAATAGAGAACCCATAACAAGATCAACAAAACCATAATATGTAGCATCAATACTAAAACCAAATCAGAAATAGGTACTCAAAGTAAGATGATAAAACATTGTACTTTAAAAACCAAGGAACTCAATCAACACACAACAACAGCAACTAACCTATGAGAGGGAATAAAACTTCTAGGTGTAGACCTTCAAATGGAAAGGAAAACAGGACAATGTTTTCGCAGTACATACTGTTCTAAAAATGTAGAGACAGGAATATACTCCAAGGTAACCACAGAGAAAAGTAACAATTCTTCTAAGCAAATCCGAGAGGAAGGAAAACATGGGTTTAATAAGCACACAACCAACTATAAAAAAGAAAAGGGAGAAAGCATTAGCCAACAAACCAAACTCACCACAGAAAAGTATATGGATCAAAGAAAAACCAACAACACAACAAAAAAACACAATAGAATGATAGCCATCCATTCATACCTATCACTAATTACACTCAATGTGAATGGACTAAATGCACCTGTCAAGAGAAAGAGAGTGGCAGACTGGATAAGAAAGAAGACCCCATCAATATGCTGCCTACTAGAGACCCACCTTAGACACAAAGATAAAAACAAATTGAGAGTTAAGGGATAGAAAAAAATATACCAAGTGTGATAGTTGGAGCTGTGTGTCAACTTGGCTGCACCACAATTCTGGGTGGTTTAAGCTG
The DNA here is from genome assembly GCF_000298275.1 of Orycteropus afer afer. Taxonomy (NCBI): domain Eukaryota; kingdom Metazoa; phylum Chordata; class Mammalia; order Tubulidentata; family Orycteropodidae; genus Orycteropus; species Orycteropus afer. Next base: position 3,134,247 of record NW_006921845.1, on the reverse strand, counting down.
TTGTGATGTGGTTATTCCCATGATGTGATCAGATGATTATGTTTTGAGGAGCCAATCTGTTGAAAGGGAGTTTCACAAGGGGTGTGGCCTGCTTCCAGTATATCTATGGACATCCTGAGGAAATAGACATTCCTCTATGGATCAGGATTCTGTTGTGCTGCCTACAACTGTCTGTGAGCAAACAATCCACCATTCAGCCTAGAGATTTTGGATTTGTCATTCGTTGGAATCAACAGCCAGTACACTGCCTGCCAACCTTGAGCTCCTCAGCTCTTGCAGCTGCAAGAGTCGGGAAAAGCCTCCAGCTTGGTGTTTGATCCAAGAACTTTGGACTTGCCATCTTCTATAAGTATGTGAGCCATTTTTCTAAGATAAATTTCTCTCTCTCTCTCTCTCTCTCTCTCTCTCTCTCTATATATATA
>NW_006921845.1:3131473-3133320 GCF_000298275.1 Orycteropus afer afer | reverse complement strand
CAGTTGTGCTCTGAAAGAATGCCTTATATCTTCTAGTAACAGAGCTGATATTGCTGAAAACCAAACCCAGAGTCTTATTGTAAGGGTGGCTGAATTACAACATCAACTAAATTGCCAACCCAGAATGGTGTCTGACATTAAAGTGAGGGCATTTATTGGGAAAAAAATGGGATCCCGAAACCTGGAATGGGAACATATGGACAGATAGTCAGGAAGATCCCCAAAGAGATCTGAGGCCTTTTATGAGAGTGACTGTTCATTGGAGAAAAGGAAATATTCAGACTTTTCAGGGATTACTGGACACTGGTTCTGAATTGACACTAATTCCAGGAGACCCAAAGTGTCACTGTGGATAACCAGTCAGAGTGGGGGCATATGGAGGTCAAGTTATTGATGGAGTCTTAGCTAAGGTGCATCTCACAGTGGGTCCAGTGGGCCCCCAAACCCATCCTGTAGTGATTTCCCCAGTGCCAGAATGCATAATTGGAATAGATATTCTCAGCAATTGGCAGAATTCCCACATTGGGTCCCTAACATGTGGAGTAAGGACTATTATGATAGGAAAAGCCAAGTGGAAGCCATTAGAACTGCCTCTACCTACAAAACCAAAAGGAGTACTGCATCCCTGGAGGGGTTGCTGAGATTACTGCCACCATCAAGGACTTGAAGGATGCAGGGGTGGTGATTCCACCACATCCCCATTTGATTTGCCTATTTGGCCTGTGCAAAAAACAGATGGATCTTGGAGAATGACAGTAGATTATGAAGAACTTAATTAGGTGGTGACTCCAATTGCAGCTGCTGTTCCTGATGTGGTTTCATTGCTTGAGCAAATTAGTATGTCTCCTGGTACTTGGTATGCAGCTATTGATCTGGCCAATGCCTTTTTCTTGATACTAATTTCAAAGGAACATCAGAAGCAGTTTGCCTTCAGCTGGCAAGGCCGACAGTATACTTTTACTTTCCTTCCTCAGGGGTATATCAACTCCCTGGCACTATGTCATAATTTAGTCCATAGGGATCTTGATCACCTTTCCCTTCCACAAGACATAGCACTGGTCCATTATATTGATGACATTATGTTGATTGGACCTAGTAAAGAAGTATCAATGACTCTAGACTTATTGCTGACATATCTGCATGCTAGAGGGTGGGAAATTAACCCAACAAAAATTCAGGCACCTTCCACCTCAGTGAAATTTCTAGGGGTCCAATGGTGTGGGGCATGTCGAGATATTCCTACTAAAGTGAAGGGTAAGTTATTGTATCTGGCTTCCCCCAAAACTAAAAAGGAGGCACAACATCTGGTGGGCCTTTTGGATTTTGGAAGCAACACATCCCTCCTGTGGGTGTGTTGCTGCAGCCTATTTATCAAGTAACTCAGAAAGCTGCTAGCTTCGAGTGGGGCCCAGAAAAACAGAAGGCTCTGCAACAGCTTCAGCTGCCGTGCAGGCTGCTCTACCACTTGGGCCATATGATCCACTTGATCCAATGGTACTTGAAGTGTCTGTAGTAGATAGAGATGCTGTTTGGAGTCTTTGGCAGGTCCCTATTGGTGAATTGCAATGCACACCCTTGGGGTCTTGGAGCAAAGCCCTGCCATCTTTGGCAGATAACTACTCTCCTTTTGAGAAACATCTTTTGCTTGTTACTGGGTTTTAGTAGAGACTGAACGCCTACCCATGGGCCACCAAGTCACCATGAGGCCTGAGCTGCCCATCATGAACTGGGTGTTGTCTGACCCACAGAGTCATAAAGTTGGACATGCACAGCAGCACTCCATCATTAAATGGAAGTGGTATACAAGAGATCAGGCTTGAGCAGGAACTGAAGGCACAAGTTGCATG
>NW_006921845.1:3129927-3131373 GCF_000298275.1 Orycteropus afer afer | reverse complement strand
GTCACATTACCTTCCCTCTCCCAGTCTGAACCTATGACCTCATGGGGAGTTCCTTATGATCAGTGACTGAGAAAGAGAAAACTCGTGCCTGGTTTACAGATGGTTCTGCGCAATATGCAGGCACCACTCGAAAGTGGACAGCAGCAGCACTGCAGCCCCTTTCTGGGACTTCCTTAAAGGACAATGGTGAAGGGAAATCCTCCCATTGGGCAGAACTTTGAGCCATGCATATGGTTGTTCATTTTGCATGGAATAAGAAATGGCCAGATGTGCAATTATATATGGATTCACGGGCTGTGGCTAATGGCTTAGCTAGATGGTCTGGGACTTGGAAGGAGCATGATTGGAAAATTGGTGATAAGGATGTATGAGGAAGAGGTATGTGGATAGATCTCTCTGAATGGGCCAAACGAGGAAAGGTATTTGTGTCTCATGTGAATGTCCACAAAAAGGTGACCTCAGCAGAGGAGGACTTTAACAATCAGGTGGATAAGATGACATGTTCAGTGGAAACCAGCCATCCTTTTTCCTGAGCTACTCCTGTCATTGCTCAATGGGCTTGTGAACAAAGTGGCCATGGTGGCAGGGATGGATGTTATGCATGGGCTCAGCAACATGGACTTCCACTTACCAAAGCTGATTTGGCTATCACCACTGCTGAATGTTTGGTAGAATTCTCCAGTGAAGCCATCAAGGCCAGAGATTTTCTTTGTGGGAAGATTTTTTTATGAGCTGTTCAATTTCTTCCCTTGTTATGGGTCTGTTCAAGTTTTCTATCTCTGAGTAGGATAGTTTTAAGTAGGTCTTGTGATTCTAGAAACTTGTCCATCTCTTCTAGGTTCTCAAGTCTCTTGGTGTACAGTTTTTCATAATATTCTGTTGGTATCTTTTTTATTTCAGTTGGTTCTGTTGTGATGACACCACTTTTGTTTACACTTCTTGTGATTTGGATCTTCTCTTTCTTTTCTTTTGTCAGGTCTGCCTGACAAACTATTCCAAAACATAGAAAAAGATGGAATACTCACTCCCAAACTAATTTTATGAAGCAAGCATAACACTAATACCAAAACCAGGGAAAGAGACCACTAGAAAGGAAAGCTACAGACCAATATCACTCATTAATATAGATACAAAAATCTTTAACAAAATCCTGCCCAACAGAATCCAATAACATATCAAAAAATTAACACACCTGGAGCAAGTGGGATTCATACCAAGTTTACAAGGGTGGTTCAACATCAGAAAATCAATCAATGTAATCCACTGCATAAAAAAATAAAGGAAAAGAACCATATGATTATATCAACTGATGCAGAAAAGGCATTTGATAAAATCCAACATCCATTCCTGTTCAGAACTCTCAGCAAAATAGGGATAGAAGGGTAATCCCTCAACATCATAAAGGGTATATATATATATAAAGCCAACAGCCAACATCATTGTTAA
>NW_006921845.1:3127445-3128927 GCF_000298275.1 Orycteropus afer afer | reverse complement strand
AGAAGAGAAGCTAGATGACTGGGACTTTTTAAAAATTAAATTCTTGTGCACATCAAAAGATTTCATCAAAAGGGTAAAAAGAGAACCTACAGATTGGGAGAAAATATTTGCCTGTGACATATCTGACAAAGGACTTATCTCCAAAATCTATAGAAAACTTCAACACCTTAACACCAAAAAGACAAATAATCCAATTTACAAATGGGCAAAAGACTTGAACAGACACTTCACCAAAGAAGATACACAGGCAGCCAACAAACACAAGAAATTGCTCACAATCATTAATCATTAGAGAGATGCAAATCAAAACAGCAATTAGATATCATCTCACCCCAGCAATAATAGCAAAGTTCAAAAGGTCAGAAAGTACAAATGCTGGTGAGGTTGTGGAGAGATGGGAACTTTTGTACACTGCTGATGGGATTGTAATATGGTACAACCATTGTGGCAAATGGTATAGCGTTTCCTTAAAAAAACTGAAAATAGAAATACCATTTGACCCAGCAATTCCATTACTAGGAATATATCCTAAAGAGGTGAGAGATAGTGCATGAACAGACATATGTACACCTATGTTCAACGCAGCACAATTCACCTTAGCAAAGAGATGGAAACAACCTAAATGGTCATCAATGGATGAGTGGATAACCAAATTATGGTTGTTGTTGTTGTTGTTAAGTGCCGTCGAGTCATTTCTGACTCAAATTATGGTATATCCACACAATAGAATACTATGCCACATTAAAGAACAATGAGGGATACATGAATCATCTCGTAACGTGGATGAACCTGGAGGACATTATGCTGAGTGAAATAAATCAATCGCAGAAGGACAAGTACTGTATGAGCCCATTACTGTAAAAAGACAGAGAAGAGTTTGGGAAAGTGAACTCATCCAGTAGGTTACCGGGATGGGGAGGGAAGGGGAGGGATTAATTTTGGTCTAGTTGGGGCCTACACACTGACATGGGTAGGGAGAGAGGTATATGGGAAGGATATATGACCACCATGATAACATGGAAATGGGAGGACAGTGAATTGTGCACATAAGAGATAGATGACAGATGCTAATACCAACAAATGTGTCCACAATACCACGTTGCCATTAAGACCAAACACTAGGCTATACAGATAAACACATAAACACCTGAGATGATCAGATCGGGATCAGCGAACAGAACTCTAGACCAAGGATAGATTCAGCTGAGACTGATCTTGCACAGACACCAGTGATAGAAAATACCTACAGTCCTTAAAGAAACAATAGAAGACAGACACAGAGTAATCCCTCACAGACAACCAGACACTATAGGATAGAGATCCAATAGATCTACTGTCTCAGGACCATAGTACTGGGGGACACTAGACTCAATTGGCACAACAAAATACATAAAAGCGTTGTTCCACATCCTACATTGGTGAGTAGTGACTGGGGTCGTAAAAGCTTTCAAGCAGCCATCTAAGATGCAGCTAACAGTTCCT
>NW_006921845.1:3125172-3126825 GCF_000298275.1 Orycteropus afer afer | reverse complement strand
AAAGAAAGAAAGAAAGAAAGAAATCTACTCCTCTATGCACACACTCCCCACAGTATCAGACTGGATTCACTGAACATAAACTTTTCATTGGAGTAGCCTGAGTGATTGGGTATTCCTGGAAATAGTCACAAAGTTACCCAAGATCATCTCTCTTCAAACACAGTCAGCCACTGTCTTAGTTATCCAGGGCTGCTATAACAGAAATAATGCAAGTGGATAGTTTTAGTAAACAAATTTATTCTTTCACAGTTTAGGAGGCAAGAAGTCTGAATTCAGAGCTCAGGTCCTAGGGAAAGGCTTTCTCTCTCTGTTGGCTCTGGGGAAAGTCCTAATCTGTTTTCAACATCTGTGGGCCCAGGGTTCCTTCAAGATTTACACGTGTCTTGGTATTAGTCTTCCTCTGAGTCTAAGAGGACCTCAGTGCAAAGACCCTGGGTCTACTCTACTGTCTTGGTGGTAGTCAATTAGTTCCTTCTCTCTCACTTTTCTCTCTTTTATCTCTTGTAAGATAAACAAGGATGCAGGCCATACTCCAGGGGAACTCCTTTTATATCAGATAATGGCTGTGACCTGAACACGGATGTTGTATCCCACCCTAATCCTTTTGCACAGCTGCTGATCACATCATGAAAATGTCGTTATATAACTGCCAAATTATATCAGCGCATAACTGTCAAACCACTGAGAATCAGTGGTTTGGTTGGCCCAGACAAGTTGGCACATATTTTGGGAGGCCACAATTCAGCCATGACAGATAACCAGAGTGAAGAAACCTTGCTTTTCCTAAATTGCTAAGTGGTGAATGGCAACCTGATAGAGTAAAGGCCTCCTGGTCAGGGGCCCAGAATCATGAATCCCAGCCTCCCCGCTAACAAGCAGTGTGGTCTTGGCCAGCCACACCAGCTACTCATTGGGAAAATAGGGGCTTGGACAGGACACTCTGGAATGATTCTTCCAGCTCTCAGATTCAAGGATTCCACTATCTGACTCACAGAAAATCTGTGTAACTAGTTGCAGAGCCAGGCCGACTTAGGAAATTGTAGCTCCCTGGAGATTTATAACCTTAATTTCATAAGCTTCTCAGAGCAGACCCTGAAGTTGTGGGAACTGTATGCTACATGTGATGACAGAAAAACCTACATGTGAATAGAGAGGTGATACAAGTATGAATTTATCATAAGTTTTCAATTCATTTCAGATAATAAGTGTTCTGTCCCAGTATTCTCAGTAATACATCTTATTTGTCAGACTGTAGTCCCTGATAGTTAGGTAAGAGAACACAGTCTCAATTAATATAAATCTTGTAGACCTGTGCAAGACACTTGGACTCTGCTACTCATTTGTGACTTAAACACAACAATATGCAAACAAGTCTTCTTCTTTGGTTTTATTCTACAGATTTGTGATGTTTCAGTATTTTGCCTCAAACTAATATGTCTATGTATGGTGATAAGGATTATTGCATTTTGAGATAGATCTGAAAGATAGGGACAGTATGTTAATCATATTTTAAGATGAAAGCATTGAGGCCTGTTGTTGTTGTTATGTGCCATTGAGTCAGACCCGACTCATAGCAACCCCTCCTTGGGTTTCCGAGGCAGTATCACTACGGAAGTAGATTGCCCCATCTTCCTTCCAAGGAGTGGCTGGTGG
>NW_006921845.1:3114117-3124237 GCF_000298275.1 Orycteropus afer afer | reverse complement strand
TGCCTCAGAAACTCAAGGAGGGGTTGCTATGAGTCTGGTCTGACTCAACAGCACACAACAACAACAACAATTTCACTCAGCATAATGTCTTCCATTTTCAGCCATGTTACGAGGTATTTTGCAGATTCATTGTTACTCTTCAAGGTTGGGCAGTTTTCCATTGTGTGTATGTAACATACTTTAGTTATTCATTCATCAGTTAATGGGCACTTAGGTTATTTCAATCTTTTTGCTACTGTGAATAGTGCTGTGATGAACATGGGTGTGCATATTTCTGTTTGATCTAGTATGGCTCTTATTTCTCTAGGATATATCGCTAGTAGTAGGATTATTGGATCATACTGCATTTCTGTTTCCAACTTTTTAAGGCTAGACCATACTGTTTTCCACATTTTATAGTCCCACCAGCATGAAAAGTTTCTCACCACATTTGTTGTTTTCTGTTTTTTTGAGCTTTGTTATTAATGCTAACATGAGGTGATATCTCACTATAGTTTTGATTTGCATCTCTCCAATGGCTAATGGCACAAGCATTTCTTCATGTGTTTGTTGAATGCCTGTATGTCTTCTTTGGTAAAGTGTCTATTCATGTCCTCTACCTATTTTTTAATTGGATTATTTCTTTTTGTTGTTGAGGTGTTGAAGTTTTCAGACCTGGAACTATACTCATCCCTGTGACTCAACTTTCAACCAAACAGACAGCTCCATAACATGAACGATAATACCAGGGAGGTATGTACTCCTAGTAAGAATCAAGCGTATGAGATCAAGGACTACATTTGTCCAGGGACAAAGCTCAAAAGGCAGGAAGAGATAGGAATGAAGGATGGATGGAAACAGCAAACACAGGGAGAAATGGGAAGAGTGCTATAACATTGTGGGGATTGCAATCAATGTCATGGAGCAAAATGCATATGAATTGTTGAATGTAAAACCAAGTTGCTCTGTAAATCACAATAAAAAGTTTTTTTTTTTAAAAAAAAAAAAAGGAAAGAAAACCCTATGAAAAATAAGTCAATCACAGAAGGACAAATATTGTATTAGTTCATTATTATAAAAAGTCAAGGAAAGATTTATATATGGAGGGAAATTTTCTTTGTTGATTACCAGGGGTAAGAGGGGAGTGGAGAAAACAATGCAAAATTTAAAAAAATAATAATAATTAAAATTAAAAGAAAACTCTATGGAGCACAATTCTGCTTTGATACATATGGGGTTGCCATGAGTGGGAATTGTTTGCCATTGAGTCAATTTTGACTCATGGCAGCCCCATGTGTGTCAGGTAGAACTGTGCCCATAGAGTTTTCATGGTTATGACCTCTTGGAAGTAAATCACTAGGCTTTTCTTCGGAGGCACCTCTGGGTAGATTTGAACTGCTAACCTTTCAGTTAATAGCCAAGAACTTAACCGTCTGTGCCACCCAGGGACTTTATTACACAAGTAATAATGCTACTAATAATAGAAGCTAGGTACTGTGTTAGAAGCAGTTGCCCTTCAGACTGACTCACTCTATATTCTTGCTACTCAAGTATGGTCCAGGTGCGTGGATACCACCTGGGAGCTTGCTAAAATGCAGAATCTCAAGTCCCAACCTAGATGCACTGAATCTAAAACTGCATTAAACAAGAGCTCAGGTGGCTCATATTCATGGTATAGCTTGAGAAACACTGCTCTAAAAGCCCTTCCATTCTTGAGGTTCTACCAGCCATGATTTTATAAAAGCAACCTCCTGTTTATAACCCTTTGTCCAGCATGCTAGTAAGTGGAGAAGTTCATTCAAGGCCACGGCTGGTATCTTGGACACCAAATATACACAAGCAAATCAACAAAAACAATTCCAACAATCGTATAGCATTTAATGAGTTCTGGTGGTTAAGACATTTAGCTACTAACCAAAAGGTTGGTAGATTGAACACACCAGCCAAGCCATGGAAGAAGGACAAGACAGTCTGCTTTTGTAAAGATTTACAGCCTTGGAAATCCAATGAGGGTTACTATGAGTCAGAATTGACTGGATGGCAGTGAGTTTGCTTTGGTTTTATACAGCATCTAGCACCATGCGAGGCAAATGGGAAGCACTTAGGAAAAAAAAAAAAAAACTGTCCATTTTAAGGGAAGAGTACTGAAATTTCTATGGGAAAAGTGGTGGTTTTGTGGTAGAATTCTTGCCTTTTATGCAGAAGGCTCAGGTTGGACTCTTAGCCATTACACCTGATGAGCAGTCACCACCAATCTGTCAGTGGAAGCTTGGGAAGAAATTTTAAACAAATCCATGAGGGCCAAGTATGACCTTAAATATATCCCACCTGTTTTGGTTCTCTAGTGCCACTCTAATAGGAATACCACAGGTGGGTGGCTTTAACAGAGAGGATTTATTCTCTTACAGTTTAGGAGGCTAGAAGTCCGAGTTCAAAGTGCCAAGCTCTGGGGGCTGGGTGAAAGCCCCTCAACCTTGGGCTTCAGCTCTGCCTCTTGCTTCCAGCCTGCTGAAGCTAGAGGCATCTCTTCACTCAGGCAGCTACTGGCTGCTAAGGCTGAGAAACCCAAGATCAGCAAATAAAAAGACACAGTCCCAAGATCACCAAACCAGACGGCAGGCCATTGATTCAAGTCCAGAAAAAGTCCCTAAGTCAGCAGAGCGTGACTGCTGAATGAAGACTCAGCTGTATGCAGGGTCCAAGCATGCCAAAGAGCTAGAGACCATTCTCAAAGCTTCTCCTTATATACGGGAAGTAGACCACATTCCTAAAGCAGCTGCTCAGCTGCTCACAGTAGATTCCACCATGGAGTTAATTGGGGAATACTATATCCAGCTGCCTAGCCACTCAAAACCAGGCCAAGCCAAGTTGACACATAACCTTAACTACCACAATTCACCCCTTGCCAACTTGGCACCTGTCTTCATTGAGTGGCATCTGTGCAGATATCCTTCACTGGGTGACTCCAGTCCTCTCATTCTTCTGAGTGGCAACATCACCCCCTTGGCCTGGTGGGCCCCATTCCTCCCCCTCTTGGGCATGGCAGTCCTGCCCCGTCTTTTGGACAGAAGCTATGGCCACATCCCACTGGCCCACATGACTGAGCAGCCCCACATTCCAGAACCAAGTTGGTGAAGGTTTGACTCTCTGACACCTAGGAGCCTGTAGTGGTTCCATCCCCAGAGGCCATGGTCCTACCCTTTCAGGCTGAGGCAGCTCTGCTTCCCATTTCCTTGGTCCCTCCACTTCCACCAATTAATGCCAAAGGCAACTGCTTGAACAATTTCTCTTAGAAAGATCAGCACAAGGTCAGTCCCATGAGGTGGAGGTTAAAGATGTCCCAAATGTTCAAACTACTGCGCCACTCCATCATTTCAAACATTAACTCTTCTTCTTCCTATCAGTAATCTCCCCTGTCATAGGGTTCTATATTTCACTGTAACACCTCACAGAACTCACAGACACCCAAGGGATTGTCTTACATAGTGGTGGTGGAGGTTGGGAAGCTGGTAGGCTTGCAAGTCCCAGGTCTGTAAGTAGGTCTGGAGGATCCTCCCAATTCTCAGTGTTTGACAAACCTCAATCAGCAGATCAGATGATGGCTGCTGTCCCAAATCCTGAGGTGAGATGATGATGAGCCAAAATGCAGAACCAGAGCAAGAGGAGGGTGAATCTCCCCAGACTCATATGTATACCCTCAAAGAAGCTAAGGGTAGTGATTTGAGTTATATCCTCCAGCAAGGCAGAACTCAAGATATATCCCACCTGTGTTGCTCCAACAGAAATAACCCAAGTGGACGACTTTATCAACCAGGAGTTTAAAAGCAGCTATTCAGTTGCTCATGGCAAATTCCACCATGGAGCCGATTACCAGTCATTATAGGGAATAACGATCACCAGCTGCCCCGCCAAGTTGACACACAACCTTAACTACCATACCACCCTAAACAAGCATGGATAATAGGATATACAATACATCACAAAATGGATGACAATGGCTAGAAGGGCCATATCAAACAATTCAACATATTAACCCACTCTGCCAGGAGTCTTCCTGACCAAAAATAGCACTCAGCTTTCTTGTTCCATGGGCCGGCCAGCCTGCTACTCCACTTCATGCTGGGTCTCTTCTACCAATTAATGCCTGAAGGCAACCCACTCTAGCAGGAAGCCACCTACCCAATGGCATCCAGCTTTCTCCTCCATGGGCCGGTAAGCCTGTTGCTGCCTCATGCCAGTCTCTTGGCTCTACTGCTGCTGTCTCTCATGCCAGGATCTCTCTGCCAGGGTTTCTCGTGCTGGTCTCTGCTGAGTTCTTGGGTCAAGGATGCACTTCACTCCTGTTTCCACATTTTAGGTATCTGTCAGAGCAGCACTCCACTCTCTCAGTCTATATTCTGTTTTGGTTACCTCTGTGCTGCTCTAACAGAAAATACTACAAATGGGATGGCTCAAACAAACAGAGATTTATTCTCTTACAATTTTGAAGGCTTGAAGTCTGAGTTCAAATTGCCAGGCTCTAAGGACTAGGTAGCATAGTGCCTAAGGCACTTGACTGCTCACCAGAAGGCTGGCGGTTCAAACCCACCAGCCACTCCTCGGAAGGAAGGTTGGGCAATCCTACTTCCATAGTGATACCACCTCAGAAACCCAAGGAGGGGTCGCCATGAGTCGGGGTCGACTTGACGGCAAACAACAACAACAACAACAAGGACTAGGTAAAAGCTCCTCAACCTTGGGCTTCAGCTCTACCTCCTGCTCCTGGTCACTGAAGCTGGAGGCTTTTCATCACTCAGGCAGTTCCTGGCTGCTGAGGCTGACAAACCCAAAGTTGACAAGGAAAAAGGCACAATCCCAGTATTGCCAAACAACATGGGACACTACTAATTCAAGTCTAGAAAAATTTCCAAGATTGGTAGGGCATGGCAGGCTGCTGAACAGGCTACATTCAGGGTTCATGCATGCCAAAAAGCTAGAGACCTTCCTCAAAGCTGTTTCTATACAGGAAGTAGACCACCACACCACTCAGCTGCTCACAGTATATTCCACCATGGAGTTGATTACCAGTCTCATCATGGGGAATACTACATCCATTTGCCCAGCCACTCAAAACCAGGCTCAGCCAAGTTGACACATAACCTTAACAATCACATTAATTCAAGAGACAGTCTCAAGATAGGCAGGCTGCTGAATGAAGACTCAGCTATATGCAGGGTCCAAGTGTGCCAAAAAGCTGCAGAGACCTTTCTCAGAACTTCTTATATACTGGAAGCAGACCACATTCCAAAGGCAGCTACTCAGCTGCTCCAGTAGATTCCACCATGGAACTGATTACCAATTTCATCATGGGGAATAACTACATCCAGCTGCCCAGCCACTCAAAACCAGGCCCAGCCAATTTGACACACAGCCTTAACTGCCACACCACCTGAATTCAGAGGCCATCTCAAGAATAGATCTGACACATTGAGCACTAATCAGACCAAAGACCAGATGAGTTATGGGATGACATCAAGGACATCGTATGTGAATAAAGTAAAATGTCTTTAAAAAAACAGGAAAGAAAGGACCAAAATAAATCTTTTCAGAAGAGACTGTGAAACTTACTCTTGAACATAGTATAGCTAAGGCAAATTGAAGAAATAATGAAGTGAACAGGAGGGGCAACTCAAGAAAACAAAGTAAAATATTATAATGAAATGTATAAAGATCTGGAGTTAGAAAACCCAAAGGGAAGATCCTGCTTAGCATTTCTCAAGCTGAAAGAACTGAAGAAAAAATTCAAGCTTCTAGTTGCAACATTGAAGTATTTTGAAGTAGACAAAATACTGAATGATGCAGGATGCATCAGAAGGGGGAAGGAATACATGGAGTCACTGTACCAAAAAGAATTGCTTGTTTTTCAACATTAGACATTAGAGAGATGCCTATCAAAGCTGCTAAGAGACACCATCTCACCCCAGCTAAAATGGCACTAATTAAAAAGTGAAAAAAAAAAAAGATGTACAAAACATGTTGGCAAGGATGTGGGGAAATTAGAACACTTACCTATTGCAAATGGGACTGTAAAATGGTGCAGCCAATATGGGAAATGATATGGTGTGTCCTCAAAAAACTAAAAAGAAATATGTTATGCTCCAGCAATCCCACTCCTAGGTATATATACCCTAGAGAGACAGACATAAACATATGTTACAGCAAAATTATTAACATTAGCAAATAAATAAATAAATAAATAGAAACAAGTGCCCATCAATGAATGAATGTGTAAATATAAAGACCAGCGTTCATCGATAGTTACCAGTGAAGGTCAGGAAGGGGAATCACTCTCTAGATTATAGATAGTTGTTATGTTTGGTGATGAGAAAAGTAGCATCACTTTGGGTGTAATGAGCATGGCTTGTCTAAAGTAAATGACACTAAGAAACACACAAGAGAAAAGAATGTTTGTTCTGAACAATATGGCATTTATAATTTGGCAACAATACCAACAATAACTAAAATCTGAGTACATGATCACATATGTATGTGTGCATATGTTTATGGGTAGGTACAAGTATGTACATGTGTGTGCAGAGATAGAAGTATTTATATGTACATATAAGGAGCTTTGGTGGTGTAGTGGGTAAGGCATTTGGCTGCTAAACAGAGGCTAGCAGTTCAAACACACCAGACACTCCACGGGAGGAAGATGGGGCAATCTACTTCTATAAATATTTACAGCCTTGGAAACCCAATGAAGGTTGCTATGAGTTTGAATTGACTCGATGGCAGTGAATTTGGTTCTTTGGTTTTTAATATTTACATATATGTACAGATATGTATGTGCCAGCATGTATATTCATAGAGGACAGAGTTACACATGTTTCTCAGATGTAGTCTTAGGACCTTAGTCTCATGGGACAACTCAGTCAATTAGCACACACAAAGTTCATGTGCTGCATCCTAGTGAGGTGAATAGCATCTGAGGTCTTAAAAGCTTATAAGCAGCCATTTAACTGTTGGTCTTTATTTGTCAGCAGTAAAAGAGAAAGAAGGAAACCAAAGTCTCAAGAAGAAACTAGTCTATAGGACTTTGCCTGTATGAGCCACAGCCTCATCTGAGACCAGAAGAACTAGATGGATACCACTACCAACCATTCTGATCAGGTCTATGATAGCTAGACCATGATAGAATGGGAGAGAAAGAAAGATGGAACTCAAATTCTTAAAAAGCTCAGACTTACTGGACCAGTTGAAACTAGAGGACTCCCTGATACTATCCTGAAATTCACTTTAAACCTTGAACCAAAGCTATCCCCTAACATCCCCTTTTAAGGAAGCAATATATTGGCATACAAAATAAAGGATATCACCCATGAGTAAGGTCTTCATTTAATAAACCATCTATGTGAGACCAAACGGTCAACAGTTACTCTAAAGCGAAGTTGAGAAGATAAGGGGGCAGAGAAACTAGAGTACTGGAAATGGAATGACCAGAATATGTATGGTGACACATTGTGAAAAATCTAATTAACGTCACTGAACAATCTGTGTAGAAATTGTCAGATGGGAACCTAATTTACTGTGCAAACTTTCACCAAAAACACACACACAAAAAATATTTTTTTAAAAAATATAAAACAATGAAACTCCTATAGATCACAAAGATACAATTCCATTGTGCTGGGGGCTATCTTGAACCCAGGACCAACTGTTGTTGTTGTGGTATGCCATCGAGTCAAACCTGACTCATAGCGACCCCTCCTTGGGTTTCTGAGGCAGTATCACTATGGAAGTAGATAGCCCAACCTTCCTTCCGAGGAGTTGCTGGTGGGTTTGAACCACCAACCTTCTGGTTAGCAGTCAAGTGCCTTAGGCAGGGCTCCCAGTTAGAGAACAGCTAATAGCAACAGTGAGATTGACAGACCTTCTCATTTTTCTCAGTTTGAACTTGAGAAGGTGAGAGTTGAGAGGTAAGATTTCAAAACTGCTATCACTGAGCTTTCCTGTCACTGCCAAGTACAGGAAGCTTGTTGTTTCCCTCTGTCCTTCCATTATCATTTCAGCTTCTCACTGTCTCCCATGTCTCTCTTCCTTACCAGCACATTTCACATTCCTTTGCCCATCCCCTAACCACACACAGAGTTATATCTTCAAAATTGAAGAAATATGAAGATTGTCTCTTCTGATTAATCAGAAGCTCCTAAGGTCCAGGAAAGAAGCTTCGTAAAGACATTTGCATTAATTACCACATTAATTTCTTGTGCCAGGGAAAGCTCAGCAAACCCTAAAGCCTTCCTGCAGGCACACACCTGCTAGACTTGGCAGTGAATTTGAGGCTCTGGGTTAGTGAGGTGACAATGAAAGTCCTAGAAAGGACCCCAGTTGATGGCTTCAGTGTAGGTGTTCAGCATAATAGCTTGTTAATTGGGTAACAGGTGGAAGCACAGAGGGTGGAGTGAGGAGCAGAGTGAACAGGGCAGAAGCTCCCTGCCATAACCTAATTTTAAACAGAGTGGAATTTTCCTTTTCATTTCATGGTCAGTTCAGAAAAAACAGTCACAATAGAAATTAACAGCATCTGCATCATTCATTACAACAAATATTTATGGTTACATTCTAACTGCCTGGCCCTGTGCTAATTACATTATATGCATTATCCATAATCTTTAAAACAATTCTGCAGGCTTTCTTTTACTGATTGAAGCCAAGGGTCAAAACAAGAATTGCTCAAATTTTCAGTTTGTATATGGCAGAGCTTGTATTTTCTGCTGTTAAATAGTCTGCTTTAATCCACTGCATTATACTATCCTCCATACCAGTGTTCTGAGAGGCAAGAAGCCTAGTAGATTGTGTGTTGCTCACCTTCATCTGGAGTGTTTTCTTCAAATCTTGGAAGCCACCTTTTAAGAGGCATATGGAGGTTATAGCTAAACTGAAAACCAAAAAACAAACTCACTGCTGTCGGAGTCGGTTCCAACTCACAGCTACCCCTCCTTGGGTTTCTGTATCTCTATGGAGGTAGATTGCCCAGTCTTGCTTCCGAGGAGTGGCTGGTGGGTTTGAACCTCCATTCTTGTGGGTAGCACTCAAATGCCCAAAGCTTCTCAGCCAAACTGAGAAAAGTCTAAATCATGAAATCTAGGTAACTCAGGGGTTAGCAAACTCCTGCCCAAATCCAGGCCACTGTCTGTTTTTGTAAATAAAATATTATTGGAACACAGTCCTGTGTTTACATGCTATCTATGGCTGCTTTTAAAGAGCCCTCATGGTGCAGTGGTTAAGCACTCAGCTGCAAACCACAAGTTCAGTGGTTCAAACTCACCAGCCACTTCACAGGAGAAAGATATGGCAGTTTGCTTCTGTAAATATTTAAAAACTTGAAAACCCTATGAGACAATTTTACTCGGTCCTTTAGTGTCACTATGAGTTGGAATCAACTCAATGACAATGGGTTTGGTTTTTTGGTTTTTTTTTTTTTTTTTTTTTAATTTTAGCTGTTAAAGAAACCAGAAGCATTTTGCCTGAATCAGAGAAAACTCAAAAGGACATATTTGGCATGGTATAGAAGAAATGGATGTGCAGACTAATTTCCAGGGCATGTTTTGTTGGCCTGGCCTAAAGCACTTTCTGTTCCTAATGTTTATGATGAGTTAACTGGTCAGGTAATGAGCTCTCCATCTGTAACTGTTCAAGGAGTCAGATGAGCAGCCATCAGATTTGTCACAGAGTTTGTCCTTTCCAGCTCTTATGATATTAGGATTTTGTGCATTTCAATGTATCTAATGAGTCATGGGAACTTGCCCTTTCCTGAGTCTCTGTGCCCTATATTAAGGTCATCCTGCTCCCCACCCCCACCTCTGTAAGTATAGTAACACTTAACATATCCCCTAACAGTGAAGAATAAGCTATTGCACTTAAGTTCTTCCAGCTAACTGGCCTGTGGTCAAGATGGCACTATGAGTTCGCCTTTAAATGTTCTTTTGTCTTTGTGGAATTAAAATTTAATGTTTCAACATGACAAAGAGAGGCCACCATTAAGACCAGTAAAAAGGCGGGCCCCAGTTCCTGGAAAATTACATCAGTCATCCACACTCCCGCCAGAAAACCAAAGTATGAACCCACCAATGACCTGTAAAACTATGTTAAAATAACCAAT
>NW_006921845.1:3111451-3113962 GCF_000298275.1 Orycteropus afer afer | reverse complement strand
AAGCTTGGGGCTCTACTCCTCTGCCCCTGCGTGGGATATGAGTCGAGCCCCAGCGCGCTGGAACTCCGAATAAACTCCTCCTGCTTTTGCATCAAGAGACGTCTTTCGTGAGTGATTTCGGGTGGCGTTATCCCTGACTTGGGTTGGGGGAGCCCTGCCGTGGGGGGAACCCAACATCTTCCAAACATAGCAATGAAAAGCAAATTATCTTTCAAGTCCAAAGGACATAGTTGCTATCAAAAACAAAATGAATGTATTTGTTCATTCAACAAATATTTATTGAATACTAGTATGTAAAAATCCCAAGTGGAACTGTAAGTAGGGGCTGAAGTCACAGGCCTTCTGGCTCCTGCTCTGGAAATAAGCAGAACTGGCTGGGAATTCAAGCCCTCTGGGGCAAAAAGGAGAAGAAGAGACTAGAACCAGGCTCACTGGCAGGAAAAAGAAGCTGAAAACTCTGACTACTACCTGGAGCTATGGCTTATGTAAATGGTACATATGGTCAAAGGAAAAAGAGGAGAGACTGAGAACCAGACATAGATAAGATGTGGCCCAAGGCATCTACTAAATCTGGAATCATGCTGCATTATCACAATGCAGCCCCAAACTGTCAGTGTAAGACCTAATTTCTAATCTGAGTTTCCAGCAGACAAATGGAGATAATCACAAACTATGGAAGGTTAGAATGATACAGAAATGGGGACAAAGAAAACTCTCATTCAGAACCTTTTGTCTTCAAATCATTCTAAGATAACTCTATTATTTATACTTAATTGAAAGTGAATTCAGCTTCCAAATGTTGATTGTGTTGGTTGCTTTTCAAAGCATGTGAGGAAAAAAAAGGGGGGGAATAAAAAGGTAGGGAAACCAATCCTAATAAAATGGAGATAATAGAAACATTTCAACATGCTCTTTTAAATAAGTATTAGTAAAGTCTCAAAAAGATAATACAAAAATAACATTACTTAAAAAAAAAGTTATGAAACAAAAATAAATGAAACTCATCTCCTTGCGGTAGAGAAAAAATATAAGCTCATGTGTTTTCTAGATTTTCCTTCCTCTGGCCTGCTAAAGATTTTGGCTCAACTCAGTGTCATTCCTACCCTTCTAGGAGAATCATGCTTGGCTGGATGAGTTAGACTTTGGGATGCAAAATAAATAGAGAACAGGTAAAGCAGGCAAGAAGAAAACAATGAAAATTTCAAATCTTATAGGAGCTAAAACTGGTGGTAGAATAAGAAAGGATGAATGGTTAAAGGAAGTTTGCAATAGTCTATATATCCATCATCATATGCATGAGAGATATGAATAAAAAATTTTAGCTATTTTTAAACTATTTTACTTGCTACTGTGTATC
Source organism: Orycteropus afer afer (assembly GCF_000298275.1). Lineage (NCBI taxonomy): Eukaryota > Metazoa > Chordata > Mammalia > Tubulidentata > Orycteropodidae > Orycteropus > Orycteropus afer. The sequence goes on along the minus strand of NW_006921845.1, from coordinate 3,112,605 downwards.
TTTTAATCATAGACTTCCCTGTGGACCATAAAGGTTTGGAATTATATGCATATAACATTTAGTTGAACAATGTTGTTGTTGTTGTTGTTATGTGCCGTCGAGTCAAATCCGACTCATAGCGACCCCTCCTTGGGTTTCCGAGGCAGTATCACTACGGAAGTAGGATTGCCCAACCTTCCTTCCGAGGAGCGGCTGGTGGGATTGAACCGCCAGCCGTCTGGTTAGCAGGCAAGTGTCTTAGCCACTATGCTACCAGAACTCCCAGTTGAACAATAGTAATATAAAATTTAGTTGAATAATGGTAGTATTAACTGGTCTTCCTTGTAGGCGTATGGGTATTATCCTGTCAGTGCCAGCATTGTACCTCAGAATAGGTCTTGAAATATTCTTTTTGACAGTGAATGTGACACCATTCCTTTTGAATTTGTCAGTCCCAACATAGTATGATTGTCTGATTTAAAATGGCCAATATCAGTCCATCTCAGCTCACTAATGCCTAGGATATTGATCTTTATGCATTCCATTTTATTTTTGACAACTTCCAATTTTCCTAGATTCATACCTTGTACATTCCATGTTCTGATTGTTAATGAACGCTTGCAGCTGTTTCTTCCCATTTTCAGTCTTGCCCCATCAGCAAATAAAGGTCCCAAAGGTTTTACTGCATTCAAGTCATTAAGGTCAACTGCGTGCTTAGCAAATAATCCCAGAAGCTGTATTGTATGAAGAAGAACACAACATCAGGATAGGAGGAAGTCTCATTAACAACCTGTGATATGCAGATGACACAACCTTACTTGCTCAAAGTGAAGAGGACTTGAATCACTTACTGATGAAGATCAAAGGCTATACTCTTCAGTATGGATCACACCTCAACATAAGTAAACAAAAATCCTCAAACTGGACCAATAAACAACATGACAATACATGGAGAAAAGATTGAAGGTGCCCAAAATTTCATTTTCTTTTTAACTTGGATCCACAGTCAACACACATAAAAGCAGCAGTCAAGAAATCAAACGTCAGGGAGGTTCCAGCAAGGTTCAACAAAGAAAAGGGAAACCAATTAACAAAGACACAGAAGATAATCTTGGACCCCTGAGCCTTGAAGGGAAGGATATAGAAGTGGACTAAACCCCAACTAGCAGAAGAAT
>NW_006921845.1:3083535-3084876 GCF_000298275.1 Orycteropus afer afer | reverse complement strand
GGGAGGAAGTGGGAGGGGAGCTGTTGCATTGTGGTAAACTGTGGTCAATGACATGAGACAAAGTATATGTGAACTGCTGTATGGAACGTGAATTTGCTCTGTAAATCTTCACCCAAATAAAAATAAATTAATTAATTTAAAATATATATATATGTTCATGAAATTAGGAGATTTCCAGATAAGCAGAAATTAAGGGAATTTGTTAAAACCAGACCAACCTTACAAGAGATACTAAAGAAAGTCCTTTGAACAGAGAACCAATAATAGCAAACAATAACCAAACATTAATACATGTGATGACATAACCTAGAAACCAATACAGCCATGGACATATCCCAAAGAAAATAAGCTTACAAGATAGTAAGCAGGGAACCAGAGACATCAATTGGCAAATGAAGACAACTACAAACCAAAAAGAGGAAAAATAGTGTGTAGTTAAAGAACTTCTAAATGGTGAGGAAGTTGAGAGAGCTGCGAGATAGAATGTACTGTTCTAAACTCAGGGAGAAAATTACAAATCACAGGGTAACCTCAAAGAAAAATGATAAGCCTTCACATCACAATAAAAAACAGGACAATCAAAAATATTTAGCAAAGACTAAAACAATAGCAACAAAGAAAATGATAACACGATTCATAAACATAATGAGCTTAGCACAGAAAATTATTTTGAACAAAGAAACAAGGAACACCATGAGAAAACACATAACAAAACGACAGCAACCAATCTTGTCGATAATTACATTAAATATTAATGGATTAAATGCACCACTCAAGAGACGGAGAGTTGCAGACTGGATGAGGAAACAAAACCCAATAATATGCTGTCTCTTGTAGAGACACCTTAGAGACAAAGACAAAAGTAGACTAAAAATCAAAGGCTGGAAAAAGATATGTAAAGCAAATGGCAACCAAAACAGAGCAGGAGTGGCAATATTAATTTCTGATAAAATTGGCTTTAAGGAAAAAACCACCATACAAGACAAGAAAGGACATTATATAATGATTAAAGGATCAATTGAACAAGAAGACATAACCATAATAAATATTCATGGATGCAATGAAAGAGCCCCAAAATACATAAATCAGACTTTAAAAGAGTTGAAAAGGCAAATAGATGACTCCATGGACATAATGGGAGACTTAATTATGTCACTTTCAATAAACTTAAATGTGAAACCTAAAACTATAAAGTTCCTCAAGGACAAACTAGGGGCACATTTAGAGGTCCTAGTATATAGCATAAATAGACTATCAAGCATAATCCAAAATGCACAAACAGCAGAAGAGAAACTAGATGAATGGGACCTTCTAAAAATTAAATTTTTGTGTGCTTCCAAA
>NW_006921845.1:3080405-3082791 GCF_000298275.1 Orycteropus afer afer | reverse complement strand
GCTGAGTGAAATAAGTCAATCACAAAAGGACAAATATTGTATTAGTCCATTGTTGTAAAAATCAAAGAAAGGTTTCTATATGGAAGGAAATTTTCTTTGTTGGTTACCAGGCAAATAGGAGGGGAGGGGAGGGAACACTGTTAGATAGGTAGAGATAAATATTGATTTGAGTGAAGAGAAGGGCTATGTACCAAATGTGAGTGATCAACATGGTGGCACTGAGGAAGAGGAAGACATAGAGAGGCACATGGTAGGTACAGACAACAAAGATGAGCCCTTTTGCACATACAGTACTGCATTGTCCATGAAGGCAAACATGGATATATGGGTGCATAGATGGGTGGACAGGCTGAACTATTAGGTATGTCTATGAAGTGGGGAGTATACCCAAGACTATGGATAGGGTTGGCAGAAAATGGTACTATAAGTTTATTTGTATGATCTGAATTCCCAGGTGTATACTAGAGCTGACAAGGGACAAGGTTGTAGTCACTTCTTGGGCACAGCGAGTTACCCAGAGGGACTGAATAGTTGAATCTGTGGGCTCAGAACCATAGTTGCAGGGGACATCAAGCTCAATTGACATAACATACTACACAAAACATTGTTCCACCTTCTACTTTGATGAGTAGTGACTGGGATCTTAAAAGCTTGCAAGCAGCCATCTAGATGCAATGATGGGTTTCTCCTCGTCCAAAGAAGAATGAAGAAAACCAAAGATTCATGGAAACAATTAGTCCTAGCAACTGGTATACCATGCGATCCACAGCCTATACAACTATGAGACCAGAAGAACTAGATGGTGCCTAACTACCACTGTCAACCACTCAGAGGGGGATCTATGTAGGAGATCCTGGATAGAGAGGGAGAACAATGTGGAACAAGACTCATGTCATTTGGAAAAAAAACAAAAAAACGTGGGGAGGGGGACCAGGTTTGCTGGTCTGATAGAACCTGGTGGAACCACTGAGACTATGTCCCCTAGCTGCCCTTCAGGTCTGGAATTGAACCCACACCTATGGCTTCCAGCCAAACAAAAGACAGGCGTATGACTTGAACATTTACCTGAGGTAGATACATTCTTTGGCGAGAACAATCATGGGAGAAAGAAAGGCTGTTTATGCACAGGGAGACATCTCAGGGGGCAGGAATGCATGGAGAAATAGACACAGGGAAGATGTAACTATCGGGAGGAAGTGGGAGAGGAACTGTTGCATTGGGGTAAATGGTAGTCAATGTCATGAGACAAAGTGTATGTAAACTGCTGTATGGAAAGTGAATTTGCTCTGTAAAATTTCACCCAAATCACAATTGAAAGAAAAAAAAAAAGTTGGAATTAGAAATACCATTTGACCCAGCCATTCCATCACTAAGTATATATCCTAAAGAAGTGAGAGCCAGGACAAGAACAGACACATAAGCACACCCATGTTCATCGCAGCACTATTTACAATAGCCAAAAGATGGAAACAACCTCACTCAAAAACTCACTGTCATTGAGTCATATCCGACTCATAGTGACCCCTCCTTAGGTTTCTGAGGCAGTATCACTACAGAAGTAGATTGCCCAACCTTCCTTCCAAGGAATAGCTGGTGGGTTTGAACTGCCAGCCTTCTGATTAGCAGTCAAATGTTTTAGGCACTATGCCACCAGAGCTCCTGGAAACAATCTAGTTATGCATCAACTGAAGAACAAATAACCAAACTATGGTACATACACAAAATGGAAAACTATGCAACCCTGAAGAATAATGTAGAATCTGCAAAACACTGCATAAGGTGGGTGAACTTGGAGGATATTATGCTGAGTGAAATAAGTCAATCACAGAAGGACAAATATTGTATTAATCCATTATCATAAAAAGTCACGGAAAGGTTTGTATATGGAAGGAAATTTTCTTTGTTGGTTACCAGGAGTGGGAGGGGAGGAGAGGGAACACTGTTAGATAGGTAGAGACAAGTATTGATTTGGGTGAAGAGAAGGGGAATGTACCAAATGTGAGTGATCAATATGGTGGCATTGAGGAAGAGGAAGACATAGAGAGGTACATGGTAGGCATAGACAACAAAGATGAACCCTTTTGCACATACAGTACTGCATTGTCAGTGAAGGCAAACATGGATATATGGGTGGGTAGATGAGTGGACAGGCTGAACTATTAGGTTTGTCTACACAGGGGGGAGTGTGCCCATGACCGTGTATAGGGTTGGCAGACAATGTTTCTACAAGTGTATTGCTATGTTCTGTTAAGAATTCCCAGGTGTATAGTAGTGCTGACAAGGGACAAGGTTGTAGTCATTTCTTGGGCACAGCCAGCCACCCAGAGGGAAAGAGTAGATGGACCTGTGGGCTCACGACCATAGTCACAGGAGACATCAAGCTCAA
>NW_006921845.1:3067743-3080305 GCF_000298275.1 Orycteropus afer afer | reverse complement strand
GGCATAACATACTACACAAAACATTGTTCCACCTCCTACTTTGGCGAGTAGTGACTGGGATCTTAAAAGCTTGCAAGCAGCCATCTAGATGCAACAATGGGTCTCTCCTCATCCAGAGAAAAGAATGGAGGAAACCAAAGATTCATAGAAACAATTAGTCCTAGCGACTGGTACACCATGCGATCCACAGCCTATACAACTATGAGACCAGAAGAACTAGATGGTGTCCAGCTACCACTGTCAACTACTCAGACAGGGATTTATGTAGAAGATCTTGGATAGAGTGGGAGAACAATATGGAACAAAACTCAAAATCATTTGGAAAAAAAAAAGAAAAGAGACCAGTTTTGCTGTCTGATAGAGCCTGATGGAACCTCTGAGACTAAGACCCCAAGCTGACCTTCAGGTCTGGAATTGAACCCATACCTGAGGCTTCCAGCCAAACAAAAGACAGGCTATATGAGGTGAACATTTTCACTAGGTATGTACACTCCTTGGAGAGAACAATCATGGGAGAATAGAAGGGCTGTGTATGTACAAGGACATAGCTTAGGGGGCAGGAGCGCATGGAGGAAAGGACACAGGGAAGAGGTAACTATGGGGAGGAAGTGGGAGGGGAGCTGTTGCATTGTGGTAAATTGTGGTCAATGTCATAAGAGAAAGTGTATGTGAGCTGCTGTATGAAAAGTGAAGTTGCTCTGTAAACTTTCACCCAAATCACAATGAAAAAAAAAAGAGAAAGAAAGAAAGAAATCAAACCTCATATTGCACTGGGCAAATCTGCTACAAGCGTTAATGAGCAAAGATGTGACTTTGAAAACTAAAGTGCACCTAACTAAAGCCATGATATTTTCAATAGCCTCATACGCATGTGAAAGCTGGACAATGAATAGGATGACTGAAGAATAGTCGATGCCTTTGAATTGTGATGTTGAAAATACCAGGGACTGCCAGAAGAATGAACAGATCTGTCCTGGAAGAAGTGCAGCCAGAATGCTCCTTGAAAGCAAGAATGGCCAGACTTTGTGTCACCTACTTTGGTCATGTTGTCAGAGAACATGCTTGGCAAAGTTGAAGATCAGTGAAAAAGGGTAGACCCTCAATGAGATGGAGTGAAACAGTGACTGCAATGAGGGACTCAAACATAGCAAAGATTGTGAAGATGGTACAAGATCGGGCAGTGTTTCATTCTGTTCTAGGGTTCTAGGGTTGCTATGAGTTGGAGCCAGCTCAAGGGCACCTAACAACAACCAACCTTTATTTACTAATTTTAAAATTAATTTGGTAGAAATTTTTCTAAAGTGTATCACTTAGGTTCCTATGTTCTTAAACTGAATAAGCAATAATCTAACTTCTCTTCATGATCTCAGGTTATATTAGTAGTATTTTTTCCTACACAAGAGATCCCCTGTCACTGTTGGTGATTTTACCATGGTTTTCCTGTTTATGGCCATTTCTAAGGATGCCAATGGCAAGTCTCCACTTCCAATTCCATTCCCTATTGTGAATCTTTTGCACCAGAGAGCCAAGTCAATTAACTCTCTTAGGTTACAAAGCAAAGTTGAAATCAGAAGGCCTGAAAGTGGCTCTAATCTCTGCTGAAACAGAAAGGAAAGGATACAAACTTGATGGAATCTACTTATGGCTATTAAGAAACTTTTGAATTGCTTTCTTCTGAGTTCACATTGATGCGACGAACACTTCAAATTGTGACGATTCTGTCTCATAGCAAACATAAGGGACAGAATAGAATTGCTGCACAGGGTTTCCAAGGCTGTGCGGGAGCAGACTACCTCATCTATCTCCAACAGAGTGGCTGTTGTTGTTGTTGTTAGGTGCAGTCTAGTCGTTTCCAACTCATAGCGACCCGATGCACAACAGAACGAAACACCGCCCGATCCCGCGCCAGCTCCACGATCCCTGCTATACTTGAGCCCATCATCGCAGCCACTGTGTCAATCCATCTCGTTGAAGGCCTCCCCTTCTTTCGTCAACCCTCACCCTACCAAGCATGACATCCTTCTCCAGGGAATGGTCCCTTCTTACAACATGACCAAAATAGGTGAGACAAAGTCTGGCCATTCTCACTTCCAAGGAGCATTTCAGGTGCACTTCCTCCAGGACAGACCTATTAGTTCTTTTAGCAGTCCATGGTACTTTCAGCATTCTCCGCCAGCACCACAACTCAAAAGCATTAACTTTTTTTCGGTCTTCCTTCCACAGAGTGGCTAATGGGTTCAAACCACCCTCCTTTTGGTTAGCAGCCATGTGCTTTAATACTGCCCACCAGTGTTCCTTTTAAGAACACTAGAAGTAAAAATTTGATGAGTGAAACATCACTGTGAGATGTTAAGCAGCTAGGTAGTCATTTAATTTATCCATGGAGTCAAGGATAACTGACCACTTAAGCTTTTCCCCCTGGTGTCTTATGTGGTCCGACTCTATGCAAATTTACTTTATTGACAATTTACTATGTCCTAACAACAACACAAAAAGCACTTCACTGAGCACTGGAGGAACAGCCATCTACCTTAATGTGAAGGAACAAGCAGATGCAACATATGGAGCCAAGGTCTTCAAAAGAAGTCTGCCCTTGCAAAGACTGAACCTTATCTGCTTGTCCATGTCATACCTTGCTCCATTAATTCTAGGTCTCTTTCCAGGTGACCAATTCCATTGACTACTGCAGATCACCTCCATGCACGGACAGCATTCAGAACAGTTTCTGAAACATAACTGGTTCTACATTGTTCAAGTGATTGTTTCAGCCATCCAGCTGCTCTCTGAATCCCTTATTCCCACCTCTCTTTGGCTACAGGCTGCACTGTTTCACTAAGTTCCAAGTCTGAGCCAACGAGGTCCAATCTAGGCCAAGTACTCCAACTTGCCTAGGTGACTTGGTCCCAGTGGTGCAGATTGGCCAGTTTTCCCTGAGTTAAATTGGTTTTCTTTCTTTTTAATTTTTATTGTGACTTGGGTGAAAATATACAGAGCAAATTCATTTTCTATACAGCCGTTCATATACATTTTGTTTCATGACATTGACTGCAATTCTCCACAATGTAAAAGTGTAACAACTCTCTTCTCACTTCCTCCCTGTAGTTACCTCTTCCCTGTGTCCTTCTTTCCTATTCATTCCTGCCCCGTGAGCTATCTCCCTGTGCAAATACTGCCCTTCTGTTCTTCCATGATTGATCATTCCAAGGAGTGTATCTACCTGATGTAAATGTTCACCTTATTTGCCTATCTATTGTTTGGCTGAAGGCCATGAGAGTAAGTTCAATTCCAGACCTGAAGGGTATCTAGGGACCATCGTCTCAGTTGTCTCACCAGGCTCTATCAGACCAATAAACTTGGTCTTTTTTGTCCTACATTGTTCTCTCACTCTATCCAGGATCTCCTGCACTGATCCCTTCCCAGTGGTTAACAGTGGTAGCCAGGCACCATCTACTTCTTCTGGTCTCATGGTCATATAGTCTGAGGTTTGCATGGTCCACTAGTCTCTTGGACTAATTGTTTCCATATGTCTTTGGTTTTCTTCTTTGCTCTGGGTGAGGAGAGACCCATTGTTACATCTAGATGGCTACTTGCAAACTTTTAAGTCACTATTCATCAATGTAGTATGTAGAACAATGTTTTTGTGTAGTGTGCTATGCCAATTGAGCTTGATGTCCCCTATGACTATGGTTTCAAGCCCACAGGTCCAATTACTCACTCCATCAGGGTAGTTGACTGTGGCTAAGAAGTTATCATAACTTTGCCCCTTGTTGTTGTTGTTGTTAGGAGCCATCAAGTCTTCTCAGACTCAGCAACCTTATGCACAGTAGAATGAAACACTGCCCTGTCCTGTGCCAGCCTCACAATACTTGCTATACCTGAGCCCATCGTTGCAACCATTGTGTCAATCCATCTCATTGGGGACTTTCCCCTTCTTCACTGACCCTCCACTTTGCCAAACATGATATCCTTCTCCAGGGAATGGTTCCTTCTGACAATATGACCAAAGTAGGTGAGACGAAGTTTGGCCATTCTTGCTTCCAAGGAGCATTCCGGCTGCACTTCTTCCAGGACAGATTTGTTAGTCCTTTTAGCAGATCATGGTACTATTAGCATTCTTCTTCAACACCACAATTCAAAAGCATCAACTCTTCTTTGGTCTCCCTTATTCATTGTCCAGCTTTCACATGCATAAGAGGGCCCTTGTTAGCTTTTATATATATATATGGTGTTGCTGTTATGTGCCATCGAGTCGGCCCCAACTCATAGCGACCCCTCCTTGGGTTTCCAAGGCAGTATCACTACAGAAGTAGGATTGCCCAACCTTCCTTCCGAGGAGTGGCTGGTGGGTTTGAACCAGCTGTTAGCAGGCAAGTGTCTTAGCCATTATATATATATGAGTTAAATTGGTTTTTAATGACCCCATAGATATGGTCACTCAGTACACAACCCTTATAGCACATGGAAGACTTCCAAGTCTGCAAGAGCCAATGGGCTGCCCAAGTAGTTTCTACAGTCTCTTGTATTGATCTCATAATTTCTTTTCCTTATTGCTATGTCCTTTCTATCTTGATTCCTCACCCTGAATCCAGAGTGATTTTCTAAATTGCACAAATCCCTCCATGTCATCTTATTAGTTATGTATTAATGTATAATAAGCAACTGAAAACAATCACAATGATTTGTTAATATTATTTCTCATGGTTCTAGAGATTGACTGGGCTTAGCTAGATAGTTCTCACACAGGGTCTCTCAGAGGCTACAGTCAGATGGTAGCTGGGCTTTGTACTATCTGAAGTCTTGCTCACTCCCAGGATTGGTACTCTGAATGAGAAGACTCAAACAGTTGGGAGCTCCTTAGGTATCTCTTTCTATCTTCACATGGTCTCCACTTATGGTGCCTCTAGCATTAAGTTTCAATAGCTAATCTTCTTACACAGTGACCCAGAGCTCCAAAGGCAAGTGTCCTCAAGAAAGAGTAAATCAGATGCTATACTGCCTTTTCTATCATAGTCTCAAGAATCTATGTGTCATTTCCACCACTGTCTGTAAGATTGAAGCTAGTCACTATTTCTGGTCTACATTCAATAGGAGGACAATTAGATTTCACACTTTTAAGGGAAGAGTATCATAGATATTACAGACATATTTTAAAACTATCACACCATCCCTCTGCTTAGCATTCATTTGTTTCCCACCCACCCACCCCTTGCCTCCGAGATAAAATTCTATCTTCTTGACAGGTTTCCTGAGCCTTTCCTGTCATGAGCCCTGTCTGACTGTCTGGATTCAAGCTCATCAATCCATGCCTCTTCTCCTCACCATCTCATACCTAAGCTCCAGTCAAATCAAACAACTCTCAGGTATCTAACAGAATGTGTACCCCTGGTACCCCTCCATAACTTCATATAGTGATGACTTTGTCTGAAAATCCCCATTATCCATTACACCTCTGTCCTGACTGGCTTATTCCCAATCATTCCTTAACATACATTTCTGAAGAGGCTTCCTCTAGTCACCCTCCCATCCTGTGAATTTGATATTGGTTTCAGTTACCCATGATGCATGTACATTCTTCTACCCACATTAACCTCACAATAGTGTTCTGCCTCAAGCTCGCCCATGTTCTCTACCGAGGATATAGATCATATTTCACTCATTATTATGTCTCAGCTCCTATAAAATGTAGCATATAATAGGTCCTCAAAACATGATTATTGAATATGGGTTAAGGGTCTTCACAAATTCTACTATAGGACCTAGAATTTAGATGTATATTTGTATGCTTATAGTGTAAATGACTTCTAACAAAAACTCCCCTGAGTTGGGTCCAACTTCATAGGTTAAGGGCACAGTTATCCACAAAACAGCCCTCACTTCAGACATTATTCACAAATTTAGGGGCTCCCAGGGCCACTCAGAAGGAAGGTTGGGCAATCTACTTCAGTTAGTGATACTGACTTGGAAACCAAGGAGGGGTCGCTATGAGTCGGATCCAGCTCGACAACAGTTAAGTTTGTTTTTTTTTTTTTGGTCAGGGCTACTGGCTATAAATTCTAGGGTTCCCACTATTCTCTCAAGTCCAATAATTGGCTATAAAAATTCACAGAACTCATGATTAAGGTTGTATTATAGCACAAGGATACAAATCTGAACCAGCCAATGGGAAAGGTGCTTAGGGAGAAGGATTGGGAGAGCTCTAAATGTGGTACTTTCATTATCTTCTCTCCATGAGTCAGAACAGGTCACCTTGCTGGCATATTGATGTGTGACAGTATGCAGAATATTGTCAACCAGACTAATTTACCTGAACCTTCACGTCCAGAATTTTTATTGAGGCTTCATTATGTAGGCGTGATTGAATCACGGGCCACATGATTTAGCTCAATCTCCAGACACCACTCCCCTTCCCAGAGGTCAGGCTGATAATACATGTTTCCAAGCTCGAAACCTCTACTCACATGGTTAGTCTTTCTTCATATAAAGAAGACAATGAGGGAATCTATCTGCCCTGATCCTTTCCATTTTCTGTTCCCCATTGCTTAAAGTTCACATTATGGGAAGTCAACTCCTTCACACTATAGCATTGCACTGTGTGATCGTATGGTTGCCCAATCCCATGCCCTGTGGTATGATGTTTCATCCAAGCTCAGAAGTAAGGGGAGAAGCTGGACCTTCTGAGTGTGCGGCTGGTCAATATGGAGAAGCAACATTGCCAAGGGGAGAGCCCAAGATTCCAGGCAAGTATCTGTATGGTCTCTAGTCATCCTACTGTGTAGGGCAAGAAGCGCAGTCTTAGAAACAGGTGGTAGAGAGGGAATTTGATGAGGTCCCAAAGATTTGTGTCATATAGAGTAGGATATCACAACATGTGTTAGAGTAGAGAGATGCTCACCTATCTCAAGTTAATGACTAATTTTTTAAAAATTCCAATCTATCACAAACTGATACTTTTATAACATAAAATAGAGAGGAATTATTTGAAAATAAACTTGTTTAAAAATTTATAAAATACACTCTGAGCAGCACTGCCAGAAAAAAACATGAGTCACTCTTAGTTGGGGCTGAGGGAATGTTTTATGGTCAAATAAATTTGAAAATCACTGCATGTATACCGCATCCTCCTGTTTGAGAGCTTTGATTTCTCCTAGGTTCTGAGCCTATTCCCTTATTTAAGCAAGACTTTGTAGAATGTATTTGATCATAAGACATAGTTTTCACAAAACACCTATTTAACTTTCTAAATTTCAAACTTCACATTGATAAATGCTCATCTTGAGGTACTGGTATGTTAGGTACAGTTAGGGCTTCAAATCAGTTCATTCCAGTTCAACCCTCTGCTAAGAATTTGGATTTCCACCCCAGATATACTGAATCAGAATCCATAGTTTAATAATATCCCCAGATGATTCTCATAGATTCCCCAAGGACCTTGTTAAACAAGATTCATAAGGAAGTTGTTAAAATACAGACTCTGACAATGTATCTGAGGTAGAAATGCAAGTTCTCAGCAGGGCTTTGAACTGGTTCAGAGTCCTGATTATATTGAAGAAATCGGTTCAATTAACCTGCAAGTCACTATTAAGCAAATGAGAATATGCCCAATACTGTGAGGCACTGTCGTCAGTATAGTCTAATTAGAAAAATGAGAGTGCTATGAATGAAACATTTTTAGACTAGTACAGAATAACATAAAAGCGAGTACTCATGGATATAACACACGTTGTTGTTGTTATTGTTGCTGTCAGGTGCTGTCGAGTCATTTCTGACTTATAGTGACCCCATGCACAGCAGAACGAAACACTGCCCGATCTCGCGCCAGCTCCACGATCCCTGCTATACTTGAGCCCATCATCGCAGCCACCATGTCAATCCATCTCATGACATACTTATGGAGGCTTTAACAGGACTGAGATAACAGCAAGCGTTTAAAATGTTTTCAAAGAGCTTCTCTTCAAAAAGGCACTATAACCAAACAACTGAATTCTACCAAAAGTTTAATAGAAAGTTCTAATATGAATAAACTATTCAAGAACATACAGTCTCCAAACTCTTTCAATGAAATCAGCATAATACTGTTAACATACCTTAATAGATATATCACAACATTAAAAATTTACAGACTTATCTAAAATATGAATATGAATGCAAAAAGACATCAATAAAGTATTAATAAACATAAGTCAGCAACTTGTTAAAAAATGATATGCCAAGACAAGTTAGGGTTTAAACCTGGAAATAATGGTTCAATGTTAAGAAATCTATTTGCATAATTAACTAATTCAGACTATTAACAGATTAAAATAAAAAATAAACTTAAAATTTTTATCTCCAGAGATGTTACTAAATCATTTGATAAAATTAAGCATCAGTTTTCAATTTTAAATAGTTTTCCTTAATACAGTTACATAGACCCCTATCTGTCTATATCTATATCTAGTTTTACAGCTATGTTGTTGTTGTTGTTATTTGCCGTCAAGTCAGCCCCGACTCATAGCGACCCCTCCTTGGGTTTCCGAGGCAGTATCACTATGGAAGTAGGATTGCCCAACCTTCCTTCCGAGGAGTGGCTGGTGGGTTTGAACCGCCAGCCTTCTGGTTAGCAGTCAAGTGCCTTAGGCACTATGCTACCAGAGCTCCCTTTACAGCTATAAGAACTCTTAAAACAAAGGTTACTGTCATGCTTAAAGGGGAAACGCAAAGAGAAATTCTACTAAATTCAGAAAATAGTGTTGTTTATTATCTGTGGTGGTTAAGTTTGTGTATCAACTTACCCAGGCCTGGTTGAGTGGCTGGGCAGCTGTATGCAGTTATTCCCCATGATGAGATTAATAATTAACTCCATGGTGGAATCTATTGGAGCAGCTGAGTAGCTGCTTTGGGTATGTGGTCTTCTTCCTGTATATCAGAAACCGCTTTGGGAATGGTCTCTAGCTTATGGAATATTTGAACCCTGCATGTAGCCATGTCATTGTTCAGCAGCCTGCCATGCTTTGCTGGCCTTAGGACTTTTAATAGACTTGAATTAATGGCCTGCTGTGTGGTTTTGTAACATCAGGACTGTGCCATTTTATTTGCAACCTTGGGCTTGAGTGAAGAGGTGCCTCTAGCTTCAGAGGGCCAGGAGCAAGAGGCACAGCTGAAGCCCAAGTTCAAGGGGCTTTCACCCAGCCCCTGGAGCCTGGCACTTGGAACTCAGACTTCTAGCATCCCAAACTGTAGGAGAATAAACTCCTATTGGTTAAAGCCATCCCATTTGTGGTATATTCTTGTCAGAGCAGCAATAGGTAACCAAAACATCATCATTACTTCTATTTAACGTATTTCTGGACTTCTGGCCAAAGCAATTAGACAAAAGAAATAAATATACAAAAATTGGAAAGAAAGAGGCAAAATTATTATTCCAGGTAATGTGATTATATAAAGACAATTAACTATAAAAATATTAAAAGTAGTGGGAGAATTCAGTGAGGTGACTGCAAAGAATAATAGGCCAAATCAATAGCTTTCAGGAGCTATGGTGGCATGGTGCCTAAGGTATTTGACTACTAACCAGAAGTTTGGCAGTTCCAACCCACCAGCCACTCTGCAGAAGAACGACTGGGCAAATCAATAGCTTTCTTAGATATAAAATATAATAACAATAAAAAGTTAAAAATATAATGGGAAAAAAAGATCCAATTTACAATAGCAACAAAATGGTAAAATTGCAAGGAATAAACTTAGGAGGAAATACACTAAATCTTTATCTCAAGAACTATAAAGGGACATATAATTTACCTCACTTGCAAGCTAACAGATTAACCTGCCATAGTTTCAAGGATGCTGGCAGTGGCCACAAGACTCCAGGGTCAGAGACAAAGGATTTTGTTACAGCCACAGTAGTAGTCAGAGCATTGGTATTTTCTTACATGGATTCCCTGGGCTCTGCTATGCAAAGAAGGCCAGGTGACACCTGCCCACACAGTGGGGTGTATTACCAGAGAAGAACCCGAATATTTTACACTAGACAGTAACCTTGATTGCCCTTTGCTCCAGCAGGAGGCACTATATCTTTCAAGGCTGTTCACTATATAAAAACCAAACCAAACACACTGCTATCAAGCTGCGTTCTGACTCATAACGACCTCCCCTTGGGTTTCTGAAGTAATATCACTAGGGAAGTAGATTACCCAACCTTCTTTCTGAGGAGTGGCTGGTAGGTTTGAACTGGGGCCTTCTCGTTAGCAGTCAAATGCCTTAGGTATCTATGCCACCGGCGCATCCTTTAAAAGATAGTCTAGAAACAAGACAGGCAGAAATGCAAGAAAATAGTGGAATATCATCTCCCAATTCTACATAGAGAAAACTTTAAAGTACTACTGAGTGAGATAAATAAAATTACATAAATTGAAAGATCTACCCTAATCTTTTATAATTACACTGAATATAATGAAAAGGTCAAAACCAAAAAAATCCCAATGCCATCTAATTGATTCCAACTCACAGTAAATGTATAGGACAGAGTAGAACTGCCAATAGGGTTTCCAAGGCTGTAATCTTTACAGAAGCAGACTGTTACATCTTTCTCCCCCAGAGTGGCTGGTGGGTGCAAACTTCAGACCTTTTGGTCAGTAAGCTAAGGGCTTAACCATTGTGCCACCAGTGCTCCTTATGAAAAGTTTAAAAAAAAAAACAAAAAACACCAAACCAATTGGCATTGAGTTGATTCTGACTCATGGTGACCCTCTTTGGGTTTCCAAGGTGGTAAATCTTTACAGAAGTAGATTGCCTCATCTTCCTTCCACTGAGCGGCTGGTGGGTTTGAACCACCAACCTTCTGGTTGTCAATCAAATGCCTTAGGCTCTGTGCTACCAGAGTTCCTTAGAAAAAGGTCAATTACTTTTAAATTAATTTATAAATTTAATGATATAGATATAATGCTAAAATGCCAATAGAAATTTCAGTTAATATTACACAGGCTGATTCTAAAGCTCACATGAAAAAATATACATAAAAGAATAATTATGAAATTCTGAGAAAGAACAAGAACTACCAGCTATTATCTGATCTACAAAAATGATAAACAAAGTCAGGGCCAAGGGACAACCCTCCTCAGTTTCCAGCATGTGATCTCTGCTCTGATATGAAAAGCAACAAAGTCAATTCAATTCAATTTGTTGAGCACCTACTATGTGCTCTCACTGTACACACAGAGATGGAGCTGACATCATCTCCATCAAGCAGAGCCTAGGATCCTATGTGGGAGAAGTTGGACCTAATATGTGATCATACTACACTAGAAAGAAATCCAAAGGCATGTTTTTCTAAGTTTTAAACATAAACTTGATGTACACGGTTGGCAAAGTTACACATACATTCTCTGATTGAGTTAACAAAGTCTTGTTGCTGCCATTCTGATTCATGTAGTTATAAGAAATTTCCACCTTATTGCATTCTCACTAGGTTTACAAGATGTGAATGTTACTCAATCCTTTGTGTCATTAGAATGCAATGTGCGATTCAGTTTCTTTTAGCTAAATTGTTCACTTTATACATTACACTCCAAAAATTTCACTTTGTGAATACTTGTTTTATTGTAGTTTTTGGACCCATCCTTTTGCAAAGGACTAGTTGGTAGGAGGAGAAAGGTCTCTGAAAAGTGCATGTGTCACTGGGTTTAAATTCTGGGTCTGCCACCTAATGGTGTAACCTTGGGCAAGTTCCTTCTCTGGGCCTCAGTTTCCTCTCTCATAGAGTGTGAGGCCTGAGTCCTAATGGCCTCCAGGTAAATCTTTAACCAGAAGCCTTTAGTGTCAGGGATTCTAACACGTCCCATGCCTCAGGGCTTTTATCTCCCTCCAGATTCCAGCATGTATTAGACCCTCCGGATTCAGCACGCATCAGAGATTTCCTCCGGATTCAGCACGTATTAGAGATTTACCTGGCTCCTGCACGTCTCCCACGCAACAGGGTTCTGCATCCTCCCTAGATAATAATTCCCTAACTAGACTTTGGAGCCGGGGGATTCCAACACGTCCCCCAACATCTCAGACCCCTGCCCTAAACCCTTAGCAACAACCAATCATCTGTACCCCCTTTGCCCTGGTGCTACTCCACCCTATACTTTCCTATAAAAATGTGATAGTAAAAGAGCACGGGGTCTTTTGCCCAAGCCGCTGCGTCGGTGAGAGCAGGGACCCTAGCTCAAGCTAGCAAATAAACTTTCCTTTTGTTTTTACATTATCGTGTCTGTGGTGGCTTCCTCGTGCCGACATTCCTTTCCGAACATGGGCTCAACAAGAGTAGAGACAGTGGCAGTGAGGGGTCATGGTGAGGACAAGGCATAAGCATGTCAAATGCTGACATGTGTCAGGCCTTCTACAAACATGAGTCATAAATGACTGCATTGAGTATTTGCACAGGGGGGTAGCTCAGGGGCAGGAATGCATAGGAAAGAAGGTCACAGGGAAGAGGTAACTACAGAGAGAAAGTAGGAAGAGAACTGTTGCATTGTGGGCAATTGCAGTCAATGTCATGAAACAAAATGTGTATGAACTGCTGTGTGGAAAATGAATTGATTCT
>NW_006921845.1:3062217-3067643 GCF_000298275.1 Orycteropus afer afer | reverse complement strand
AAATATATATATATATATATATATATATATATATATGTAAAATAAAATGGACAAAGGACAAATAATACAATTTATAGAAGAACTACAAATTCCTTTTTAGTGTATGTTTTTGTTGTTGTTGTTATGTGCCATTGAGTCGGACCCAACTCATAGGAACCCCTCCTTGGGTTTCCAAGGCAGTATCATTATGGAAGTAGATTGCCCAACCTTCCCTCCAAGGAGTGGCTGGTGGGTTTGAACCACCAGCCTTCTGGTTAGCAGTCAAGTGCCTTAGGTTAAGTTTACACAAAGTATTTAAAAGTGCTATATAACTATTATTAATAATAATTATTATTAGATACACAAATTTTAAAAGTCCCTGGGAGATACAAATGGTAAGTGCTGAAAGGTTGGTGGTTCAAACCCAACCAGAAGTGCCTAAAAATACAGGCCTGGCAATCTGCTTTTGAAAGGTTGTTATCGGACAAAACGTTGTGGGTCCTGCCCTGTGCGCAGTCAGACCAAAATAGTTTACACACTAGATTGAGAGGAGAGAAAATTGGTTATTGCAAAGTAGCAGTGCAAGGAGTTAGGGGTAATTAGTACCCAGATCTTAACTCCCCAAGCTGCCATCTAAACACAGTTTTTGTAGGTTTCAGGAGAGGGGATTGTGCATATTCAAAAAAGGTTGAGGAATTTGGAGCATGAACGTGAAATGGGAGATGAGTCACTAGTTTCTTGTTATCAGCTGATAGGGGCTTGGGCAGGGAGGAGAGGGTCAGCAATTAACTTTTGTTCCCTTATGTCCATGGGCCAGAGTTAATTTACAAGTTGTTTCTAAAATACTTCCCTTTTGCCCTAGTGCTGCATGTCCCTGGGCCAGAGCTCATTTACAAGTTGTTTCTAAAACATTTCTATTGTCCTTGGCCAGAGTTATTTTACAAGTTATTTCTAAAATACTTTCAGCAAGTCTGTCATCTGCAGGAAGGAATGTTTTCCATTCATTCTGAATACTCATCTTGGGGGTAATTTAGTTTACTTTTGTTTACTTATCTATTCTCATCCAGGTGCCAGGGTGGGGAAAATATGTTTTACTTTACTCCGGTTTCAAGGTCACAAATTTGAATACTCTATGGGAACAGTTCTATTCTGTACAAATGGGGTCACCATAAGTCAAAATTGACTTGATGACAATGAATAACAACACAATATACAAATAAAATAAATGCAAATTTAAATGATTATTGTTGTGTTGTTAGGTGCTGTTGAGTCATCTCCAACTTATAGTGACCCTATGCACAGCAGAATGAAACACTGCCCGGTCCTATGCCAAGTCCACAATCCTTGCTATAATTGAGCCCATCACTGCAGCAACTGTGTCAATCCATCTCCTTGAGGGCTTTCCCTTATTTCATCAACCCTCCACCTTACCAAACAAGACATACTTCTCCAGGGAATGATCTCTTCTGACAACATGACCAAAGTAGGTGAGATGAAGTCTGGCCATTCTTGCTTCTGTGAGTCTGAGAGCTCTAGTAGCCTCCAGGAAAATCTTTAACCAGAAACCTTTTAGTGTCAGCATTACTAACAGAACTTTTGGACTCTTTAGGGCCTTTATCTGCCCTCCAGTCTCAGCAGGTATCAAGGAACTTCCCCCGAACTCAGCACGCATCACAAAAGCCATCCGGATTCAGCACGTATCAGAGATTTGCTCGACTCCTGAAAGTCTCCCACATACCTGAGCCTTGCATCCTCCCTAGATAATATTTTCCTAAATGAACTTTGGAGCCGGGGGTTTCTTTACGTCCCCCAACATCTTAGATCACTGCCCTAAATCCCTTAGCAACAACCAATCATCTGTACCCTCTTGCCCTGGTGCTGCCCCTCCCCATATTGTTCCATAAAATTGTGAGAATACTGGGGCACGGGGTCTTTTGCTTAAGCCACTGACCTGGTAAGAGCAAAAACCCTAACTTAAGTTAGCTAATAAACTTTCCTATTGCATTTGCATTGTCGTGTGTTAGCATATTCCTCTCCAAGCATCTCCTTCATAACCTGGGCACAACATTTGGTGCATTGGCCGGGAAAGGAGGATTCGGATCAAGTGAAGTTGCCACGATAGTAGGAGAGTTTCAGGAACTGGAGCCGGCTGGACTAGATACGTCCTTTGTGTAAGGACACTAGTCCGTCAGGAAAAGCTGGGCACTGGTGGACGCGCCGGGTGAGCGGGGGAAGGTGCCCTTCCTCAGCTCACAGGCAGGCTGTGGGCATTGTTGGTAAGGGCAGCCCACTTCTGGGGAGGGGAGAGGACCCTCCAATCTGTGGTACAGGAACGAGATCTCTTCTAGGTATCGGGTATCTGTGTTGTCTGGTTTGGTGTCTCTGGGCGTCAGATATTTTGTGCTGTCCGTTTTGGTGTGTGGCCACTGTCTTTTGTTCATTCTGTGTTTTCTTGAAGAAGGTTGAAATGGGACAGAAACAGACTACCCCTCTGTCCCTGATGATTGAACATTTTTCAGAGTTTAAGACTAGAGGATCTAGTTTATCTGTGATAATTAAGAAGAATAAACTAATAAATTTTGCTCCTCAGAATGGCCTTCCCTTGAAGTGGGGTGGCCCCCAGAGGACTCACTGGATGAAAAGATGATTGCAGCTGTCTTCGACCAAGTTCAAGTGGCTAGCCCCCAACATGGGCAGCCTACGACGCTTCAGAATTTAATTAACGCCGGGTTTCTGTTATCTCACCCTGGGTGGGACTTTGAACTACTGCAGGGGAGGGAGAGGCTCCAAAAGTACCGCCAGATTCTAATGGCCGGTCTCCTTCTAATGGCCGGTCTCCTTCTAATGGCCGGTCTCCTTCTAATGGCCGGTCTCCAAGCAGCGGCGAGGAAGCCGACTAATTTGGCCAAGGTAAACTTAGTCAGGCAGGAGCCGACAGAGAGCCCTGCAGCATATTTAGAAAGACTGATGGATGCATTTAAGCTGTATACTCCCATGGATCCACTAGCTGATGAGAGTAGAGCAGCAGTGGTCCTATCTTTTGTAAACCAAGCAGCCCCTGATATCAGAAGAAAGCTTCAGAAGATAGATAGATTAGGTGAGCAGACCCTACAGGACTTAATGAAAGTAGCAGAGAGAGTGTATAATACTAGGGAAACCCCAGAGGAAAGGGAAGAAAGGATACGGAGGGAGGAAAGGGAGTTCCAAGCTAAAGAGAATAAACAAAATCAGAAAGAGTTAGCAAAGATTCTCTTTGCTGGAACTTGGGGAGACAGAGGGAGAGGAAGATTAGACCAACATGACAGGCCCCACCGAGATCCAGCCCTGGCTCCGAACCAATGTGCATTTTGCAAGGGGACTAAACATTGGAAGAATGAATGCCCAAAGAAAGAGAACAAAAAATATGAGAAGCCTGCTCCTGTTAGGACCTTGACGGCAGGCGAGGACAGCAACTAGGGGAGACGGGACTCAGAACCCCTCCCCGAGTCTTAGGTAACTTTGAAGGTGGAGGGGAAGCCAGTAGAGTTCCTGGTAGACACAGGGGCTCAGTATTCTGTCCTAAATAAGAAGGAGGGAAGGATTTCTACAAAAACTAGCCTGGTCCAGGGAGCAACAGAAGCAAAGTGGTATCATCGGACAACTCAGCGACAAGTGAATCTGGGAACTAAGCAAGTGTCCCATTCATTCTTAATTGTACCCGACTGTCCTGCACTGCTGTTAGGAAAAAACTTATTATCCAAAGCCCAAGCCCATATATTCTTTCACAAAGATGGTGTCCAGGTTACCGATGGGGAAGGCTCCCCTCTGCAGGTCCTGACGGTCGCCTTGCAAAACGAATACCGCTTGTATAAAGGTATGGAAGACCAACGTGCAAGCTTAATGGATATAGCTCCATAGCTGGAGGAGTTTCCCCAAGCCTGGGCAGAAACTGGGGGAATTGGGTTAGCAAAACATTGACCACCCATTATTGTGAACTTAAAACCCTCTGCCACACCGGTAAGAGTCCAACAGTATCCCATGCCCAGGGAAGCCCGGAAAGGCATACAGCCCCATATCCAGCAGCTATTAAGGGAGGGGGTGCTGAGGAGGTGCCGGTCTGCATGGAATACACCTCTCCTCCCAGTAAAGAAACCAGGGGGAGAGTACAAACCGGTGCAGGATCTGAGAGAGGTTAATCGCCAAGTGGAGAACATACACCCCACAGTCCCTAACCCTTATACACTGCTCAGCAATCTTCCCCCAGAGCATGTGTGGTATACCACCCTGGATTATTGAAAGATGCTTTCTTTAGTCACCCTGGTTTTAAAAGATGCTTTCTTTAGTCTGCCCCTAACCCCGCAGAGCCGACATTTTTGCCTTCGAATAGGTTGACGAGACGGATAAAATCCTCAGCCAGCTAACGTGGACAAGGTTGGTCCAGGGGTTTAAGCTCTCGCCCACTTTATTCAACGAAGCCTTGAGTAACGACCTACATGAGTACAGGGGACAAAACCCACAAATAACTTTACTACAGTATGTGGATAACTTACTGACCGCTGCCCCCGACCGGGCAAGCTGTCTTGAAGCAACCAGAAAACTGCTCACCACTCTGGGAGAGCTGGAATATCGAGCTAGTGCAAAAACATCTCAGATAGCTAAGTCAGAAGTCACATATTTGGGGTATAAACTAAGAGCTGAGCAGAGGTAGCTCACTGAAGCCATGAAACAAACAATCCTACAGATTCCTCAACCCACAAGCCCAAGGCAGATGAGAGAATTCTTAGGAACAGTGAGCTATTGTCAGCTGTGGATTTTAGATTTTGCCACAAAAGCGAAGTCACTCTATGAGCTCAGCAGGGAAGGGTCGGAGTGGAACTGGACCCCCGAGAGAGATTCAGCTTTTAAAGAACTTAAGGAAGCACTCCTTAAAGCCCCAGCATTAACATTGCCAGACCCCACTAAACCATTTCATCTGTTTGTTGATGAGAAGAAAGGAATAGCCAAGGGGGTCTTAACACAGCAACAGGAACCATGGAAGAAACCAGTAGCATACCTCTCAAAGAAATTAGATCTAGTAGCAGCAGGATAGCCCCCTTGCCTGAGGATTATTACCTCCACCGCCCTGCTGGTTAAAGATGCAGATAAGTTAACCCATGAACAAACTTTGAAAGTAACCACTCCCCATGCCATTGAAGGAGTGCTCAAACAGCCTGCGGGGAAATGGATAACTAACACCAGATTAACTCATTATCAGAGTCTATTACTTAACACTCCAAGGGTGCAATTCTCAAACCCAACAGTTTTGAACCCCGCCACCCTGCTGCCTAACCCTAACCTAGATAAACCTCTGCATGACTGCTCCGAGATACTCGCAGAGGTAAATACGGTCAGAAAGAACTTCTGAGACTCTCCGTTAGAAAACAGTGATTTCGTCTGGTTCACAGATGGAAGCAGTTTCATACAGGATG
>NW_006921845.1:3057222-3058371 GCF_000298275.1 Orycteropus afer afer | reverse complement strand
TTGTTCCATAAAATTGTGAGAATACCGGAGCACAGGGTCTTTTGCTTAAGCCACTGACCTGGTAAGAGCAAAAACCCTAACTTAAGTTAGCTAATAAACTTTCCTATTGCATTTGCATTGTCGTGTGTTAGCATATTCCTCTCCGAGCATCTCCTTCATAACCTGAGCACAACACTTCCAAGGAGCATTCCGGCTGCACTTCCTCCAAGACAAATTTGTTAGATCTTTTAGCAGTGTATGGTACTTTCACCATTCTTTGCTAACACAACTCAAAAGCATCAACTCTTCTTTAGTCTTCCTTATTCATTGTCCATCTCTCACATGCATATAAGGTGATTGAAAATACTTTGGCTTGTTTCAGATGCACCTTAGTCCTCACGGAGACAACTTTGCACTTCAGCATATGAAAGAGGTCCTTTGCAGCCAATTTGTCCAGTGCTGTATGTCATCTGATGTCCTGACTGCTTCTTCCATTGGCATCGATTGTAGAACTAAGCAATGTGAAGTCTTTAACAACTTCAATCTCTTCTCCATTTATCGTGATGCTGCTTATAAGTCCAGGTGTGAGAATTTTTGTTTTCTTTATATTGAGATGTATTCTTTATATTGAGATGTATTGAGATGTAATCCATACTGCAGAATGTATTCTTCAATGCTTCAAGTCATCTTCACTTTCAGCAAGCAAAGTTGTATCGCCAGCCTGTCACAGGTTGTTAATGATTCTTCCTCCAATCCTGATGCCATGTTCTTCTTCACATAGTCCAACTTCTCAGATTATTTTCTCAGCATACAGATGAATAAGTATGGTAACAGGATACAACCCCAATGAACTCCCTTCTTGATTTTGAACCATGCAGTGCCCCCTTGTTCTGTTCAAATGACAGCTTCCTGGTATATATACAGGTTCCTCATGAGTACAATTAAGTGTTCTGGAATTCCTGTTCTTCTCCATGTTACCCATAACTTTTTATGATCCACACAATGAATACTTTTGCATAATCAATAAAACACAAATAAATATCTTTCTGGTATTCTCTGCTTTGAGACAAGATTCATCTGACAATGTTGTGCCCCGGTTATGAAGGAGTTGTTCGGCGCAAGGAATTTGCCAACACACGACAATGCAAAAGCAATAGGAAAGTTTATTAG
>NW_006921845.1:3047165-3056607 GCF_000298275.1 Orycteropus afer afer | reverse complement strand
ATTAGGGCTCAGCATGGGACGTGTCAATCTCCATACTAAAGGCTTCTGGTTAAAAGATCTTTCAGGCCCCACAACATCAGCTATGATATCCCTCATTCCACATCCTCTTCTGAATCCAGCTTGCATTTCTGGAAGTTCTCTTTCAATATACTGCTGCAACCATTTTTTATTATCATCAGTAGGATTTTACTTGCATGTGATATTAATGATATTGTTTGATAATTTCCACATTCTGTGGGATCACCTTTCTTTGGAATGGGTACAAATATGAATATCTTCCAGATAGTTGGCCAAGTAGCTGTCTTCCAAATCTCTTGGTATAACTGAGTGAGTGTCTCCAGCAGGGGATCCGTTTGTTGTAACATCTCAATGGGTATTCCATCAATTCCTGGAACCTTGTTCTTTGCAAATTCCTTCAGTGCAGCTTTGACTCCTTCCTTCAATACCATTGGTTCTTGATCATATGCTACCTCCTGAATGGATGATCATCTATCATTTTTTTTGGTATAGTGACTCTGTTTCATCCATCTTCTTTTAATGTTTCCTACATCATTCAACATACTGCCCATGGAATCTTTCAGTATTACAATTTGAGGCTTAAATTTTTTCCTCAGTTCTTTCAGCTTGAGAAATGCCAAGGGTGTTCTTCCTTTTTGGTTTTCTAACTACAAATTTTGGCACATTTCATTACAATAGTTGACTTTGTCTCCTTAAGCTGCTCTTTGAAATCTTCTGTTCAGCTCTTTTATCCTGTCGATTCTCCCATTTGCTTTAGCTACTCTCCTTTCTACAGAAAGCTTCAGTCTCCTCTGACATCCACTTTGTTCTTTTCTTCCTTTCTCATCTTTTTAATGACCTCTTGTTTTCTTCATGGATGATGTTTTTTGATGTCATCTCACAATTCTTCTGGATTTTGGTCACTGGTGTTCAATGCATCAAATCTTCTTTAGATGTTCTCTAAATTCAGAAGAGATAAAATCAAGGTTATATTTTGGCTCTCGTGGACTTGTTTTAATTGTCTTCAGTTTCAACTTGAACTTGCATATGAGCAGTTGATGGTCTGTTCCACAGTTAGCTCCTGGCCTTGTTTTGGCTGAAGATACTGACCTTTTCCATCGCTTCTTTCCACAAATGTAGCCAAACTGATTCCTGTGTACTCCATCTAGCAAAATCCATGTGTGTAGCTGCCATTTGTGTTGTTGAAAAAAGGTATTTGCCATGAATAAGTCATTGGTCTTCAAATTTATATCATGCAATCTCCAGCATTATTTGTATCACCAAGGCCATATCTTCCAACTACTGGTGATTCTTCTTTGTTTCCAACTTTTGCATTCCAATCACCAGTGATAATTAACACATCTTGATTGCATGGTTGGTCAATTTCAGACTGTCGAAGTTGGTGAAGTCTTCAATTTCTTCATCTTTGGCTTTGGTGGTTGGTGCGTAAACTTGAATAATAGTAATATTAACTGGTCTTCCTTGTAGGCATATGGATATTATCCTGTCACTAAGAGCATAGTACTTCAAGATAGATATTGAAACATTCTTTGTGATGATGAATGCCATGCCATTCCTCTTCAACTTGTCATTCCCAACATAGTAGATCATGTGATTGTCTGATTCAAAATGGCCAAAACCAGTCCATTTCAGCTCATTAATTCCTGGGATATCAATATTCATGCATTCCATTTCATTTTTGACAACTTCCAGTTTTCCTAGATTCATACTTCCTACATTCCATATTCTGATTATTAATGGATATTTGCAGCTGTTTCTTCTTATCTTAAGTTGTGCCACATCAGCAAAAGGAGGTCCTGAAAGCTTTACTCCATACACATCATTATAAGGTTGGCTCTATTCTGAGGAGGCAGCTCTTTCCTAGTCATATTTTGAGTCTCTTCCAACCTGAGGAGCTCATCCTGTGGCACTATATCAGACAATGTTTCAGGGCTATTTTTCAGTAATATATCAAGACATTGTTTCACTGCTATGTATAAGGTTTTCACTGGCCAATTCTTCGAGAAGTAGATGGCCTCTTCCTTCTTCCAAGTCTGTCTTAGGCTGGAAGCTCCACTGAAACCCGTCCACCATGGCTAACCCTTTTGGCACTTGAAACATTGATGGCACAGCTTCCAGCCTCACAGCAACACACAGCTACCACAGGATGACAAACTGACAGATGAGTTCATCTCCTTACATGTTCCAAACTGCTCTACTCCTACTTCCTGGTCTTCCCTACCAGTCTGGCCCTCCAAAAAAAAAAAAAAAAAGATGGTGATAGCAAGTGCTAATTAGGATGTAAAAAAATTGAAACCTTCATCCATTGGTAGTGTGAATGCAAAATGATGCAGCTACTGTGGAAAATACTTTAACTGTCCCCTTAAACATAGAATTACCATATGACCTAGCAATTCCATGCCTAGGTATATGCCCAGAAGAGTAAAAAGCTGGGACTCAAAAAGATACTTGTATTCAAATGTTCATAGTGAGAAAATTCACAGTTCCCAAAAGGTAGAAACAACCTAAATGTCTATCAACAGATGAATGGATAAATAAAATGAGATATGTGTGTTTAATGGAGTATTACTCACCCATAAAAATGAATGATGTTCTGATAAATGCTACAACCTGAGTGAACCATGAAAATAGTATACTAAGTGAAACAAGCTAGACACAAAGGCCACATATTGTATATTCTATTTATATGAAGTGTCCAGAATAGGCAAATACATGGACAGAAAACAGATTGATTGTTGTCAGTGATTGTAGGGGAGGGGGAATTATAAGAGACTGCTAATGGGTACAGGGTTTCATTTTAGAGTGATGAAATATTCTTGAATTAGGTAGTAGTGATGGTTGCATTGTTGGTCCCCGGTCTCGAAAGGAGTGTCAGCGCAAGGAAGCTACCATTGACACAATAATGCAAAAGCAAAAGGAAAGTTTATTGGCTAGCTCGAGCTAGGGTCTCTGCTTATACCAACGCAACGGTTTGGGCAAAAGACCCTGTGCTCTACTACAACTACAATTTTATAGGAAAAATTCAGGGTGGAGTAACACAAAAGCAAAGAGGTCCCTCTCTCCTTTGATTGGTTGTTGCTAGGGGATAGAAAAGGAGGGGTGGGGGTTTTAGGGCTCTGTTAAGTAAAGCCCTGAGGCGTGGGGAACGTGCTGGAGTCCCCGGCACTAATGGCTCCTAGTTAAAGAATAATTACCTGGAGGGGAGGGGGTCTCACAGCATAACTTTAAAAGCATACTGAAAACAACTGACATGTACAATTTAAAAGGGTGAATTTTTTGATATGTGAATTAAATACCAAAAAAATTGTATGAGGAAAAAAAATCAAATTAAATCAGACCCTGAACTCTCATTTTACTAAGCCACTGGAAAATTCAATCTTAAGCATTACTAGGGCTCTTTTTTCCCCCTTCAGTTGCCTAAAAATCTAGGAAGTTGACAGGGGCCACAAATAGGACAGAGCCTTTGCATTCAGTTCATAACAATAGCTGCTAATAACCTCGTTGTCCCAACCCATGTAGTACCTTGAAGTCTTCTGGCTGTAATTTTGGTTTAGTTTGGTTATACTTGGAATGTGGATATGTAGTATAATACTTCAGATCCCAGTGCCTATATTATAGCCCAAGAACCAACCCCCACCCAACTCTGAGTTTCTTACATCTCCTTAAGCCTCTTAGATAAAGCTGGTCTCAGGTCCTCACTTTAGCAGAACTTCTGGACCACTGATCCTTCCCTGGAAATTAGAAATCCTCCCCCTTCTGCTCTCCTCTCTCCACAGCGTCACTACTGTCCCTCAGAGACATTTAATATATATATCTCAATGAGTTAAGATTTTCCCAAAAGACAGGACAAGAGGATATTTTCAGGCAGTCTCTGAAAACTAGTCCTACCACACCTATCTCTCTCCAGGCAAATGAGCTTAAAGGCCTGTCTTCCTGCTTAGGATGGGTAAAGTGAAGAGCTCTGGGGGAAAAAAGTTAATATCTCATTACTTTATCCTATAAGTGAACCAGGACACTTGATTCTCCTCAAGAGTCTTTACTCCAAAGAGATAAACAACAGATATTCAGGTCTACTCTCTCAGCAATACAGCTGAACATGAACTAATTATCATAAGTCCAGGAAGAATAGGACTGTGTTCATCCAAGTCTTCCAAGAAGCAGACAGCACAATGGAGTTAAAAATAAGCAGAATTTTTTTTTTTTTTCAGTAGAAATGCTTTTATGAAGGAATTAGGGAGGAAGCAAAAGAGCGCTGGGGATACTATGAGTCCATGATTTAAGAAAGAGGAGAAAGAGAAGTTTGTGTGGACGCATACTAGCCCCATATCAATGGAAGTTTCAGCAAGACCACCAGGGAGTTGTTGATCCAAAGTCAGCAGACAAAAGAGTCCTCCGGGAACAGATTTGCTTTAATATCACTGCCACTTGGTGGTCGTTAGCAGGGGGAAGTCTCTAGCACAAACATGGTGACAGGATTGAAGGTAGCTGAAGGCCTCAATAAGTTATGCTGCTCCATGTAGTGGGAGGTCCTCAAGGTACCCACTAATGACCACAAGAAACCATATGGGAGGGGCAAATTGTAATGGGAAGAAAAAGCTTTCCCCTCTATAAGTGTCTCATTGAAAAGGCAAATAAAAAAGATCTGGGGTTTAATGGTCACTGGCAGAGGCAGTCTGTTGTAATGGAAAGACTACTTGTTTGGCAGTTAGCTAAAGATCTTGAAAGGGAACTTGGTGATGCAATGCTAAAATGAGAAAAATCTCTATCCTCACTTCATTGTTCTCTTTCACAAATGTTCAAAGACCAAGGGTGCCAAGACCCTTATGCTCCAATTTTTGAGTTTTTTAGGAAGCTGCTCTTTCTGCATTCCTTGTGCTCCCCTCCCCTCTCAAGATATAGAATCTATGGGCTAGAGTCAGGATGACTAGAGGAACATGGTACAGATTACTCAACTGTAGGCCTTCTGCTTTATTTCCCCTACCTAGCAAAATCTTAATCTCTTCAAACAATTCCCCATTTGCCTAAGAATTCTTTCTCATAAGGTGGTCTTTTAATGAAGGCCTTCTGTGTTAGCTGAGCAAGTCACACTGAAGTATTGAACTTTGAATGTGGTCCTACTTCTCCTGATAGCCCAGGAGCAGTAGACATCAGTGTTAGAGATGTGCCACACCATCTTGTGTGGCTCATCCGGGTTCTTCTTCATTCCCTGCTGCCCCATCCAAGGTCGTAAGTCAGTTAAAGGAAGTCGAAACTGAGCTTCCTGCAAGGCGTGAATTTTAAAAGGCAACATAGCCTCTGATAGGTTAAGACCTCCTCCCCCAGCTCTGATGTACAACCTCCTAACCCCAGGTCTATATAAGACCACCGTCTTCCCTGCTCTTCCTCTCTTCCTCTTCCTCCTCTTCCTCTTCCTCTTCTTCCTCTCTCTTCTTCTCTTCTTCCTTTTTCTTTCTTCTTCTCTTCTTCCTTTTCTCCTCTTCTTCTCCCTTCTCTTCTTCTTCTGTCCTTCCTCGGCACAGGTGCCCTTTCGCCTCTTTAATAAAATCTCCTGTTGGGTACCCTGGTGTGTGGCATGGTCGTTAAGTGCTGACGGAGCTCTAACAATCAGCTTTGACAAAAGTCACGTTTCTGTGCCTTTTCCTCATCCTAGAACATGATGTAGTGGGTAAGGCATCTGGCTGCTAACCAGAAGGTCAGCAGTTCAAACCCCACAGCTGCTCCATAGAAGGAAGATGAAGTGATCTACTTCCGTAAAGATTTACAGCACCAGAAACCCAGTGGGGGTTGCTATATGTCAGAATCAACTCTATGGCAGTGAGTTTAGAATTTTGGAGTGAGAGCAAAATAGTGCACTCTTCCTGGTTCCAAAGATGTACCTTTGAGACTCTGTGTGGCCTGAGGGTTGATCATTGCTCTTGACTCAGGGTCAATGGTAGAAGCTGTAAGTTCTGGCCAAATGGGAAGACTCCTTCTCCAGCCAAGATTAGCAGTGATCTCAGATTCCAGCAGTAGCTGAAACCCCAGCACCCAGCCTGGAAGAGTCATTCTCTGTCTCTTTATGGATTGCCTCCTTCCAATGGAGTATTCCACAAGCCTCACCAGATAATGGAGTAAAATGGTACCAGGGTTTGGTACCATTTATAAACTCAAAGGTACCAAGGTTTGGTACCATTTGGTACCAAGGTTGCAAATGGTTTGGACAACCCTCTTTCACTAACAAAAATAACCTACCCCTCTCTTTTCCATACTGCATTTGTGTTTATTTTGTTTCAGGCAGCTAGAGACTATGCTTGCTTTTCCCAAGGTCCCACACTCTACCGAAGAACTTCACTAAGGAAAGCTCCAGTAAGAACTTGTTTGAGAGGAGCCCACTCCACTGCCTCATTTCTGCCATGTTCTAAAATAGAAGTGAGAGGAATAGGCAACACCAACACCTGCCCCACAATCACATGCCTCCATTAGCATTAACATTACTAAAGGCCTTTCCTGAGAAATAGGGAAAGAGAACCATTTAAAACTAGTGTTTCCTTGTATACTGCTGACAGACCCCTCAGTTGAAACAGAAAGAAAAAACCCAGATACTTTTTAGTAGCATAGTAAGAGTGATTGTTGAAGGACAGACACATAATCCTGCTAATGGGAAAACATTCTTTCCCAGATATGGACTTTAGAGGTTGTTCTTGCCTTTTCAGTGGTATTGTCTCTAGGAAAAAAATCTAATGTTTGTCTTGAAGGGTTGTGCTGATTTAATAGGTCAACCAGTAAAGCAATCAGCCATAACAATTCTCCCTGTTGGGAAGATTGAAAAGGAACTGAGGACCAACATTCACTGCCAACACAGCACTCACGCCCATTCTGACTCAAGCTCGCCATACATCTGGTTGAAGCCCAGAGTACCATGGAGATTGCAGGTGTGAGAAAGGAACCAATGAGTGAGACTCCTCCTCTGGAGTACAGCAGAGTTTTCTCTAAAGGATCTTAGGACAGTGGTTCTTAAAGGGGCCTTTAAAGTCCAATACACTTTGATTGGGTCTAACCCTGGCAGCAATAATAAACCACAGCAACAGAATTCATAAGCAGCCCAAACAAAACTTAATATTTGTTTTATAAACTCAAAGGCCAAAAAGAAAAATCAAGCCCTAATGAAAGTATCTCCAATTCTCTATATCACCTAGCACAGTCTTTTGAATATAATTTGTTATCAGTTGCCCTCAAGTTGACTCTGACTTATGGGGCTGAATGCATGACAGAATAGGGTTGCTTCATCCTGCATCATCTTCACAGTCATTAGTACACTTGAGTGTGCTGTTCAGGCCTATGTATTGTAAATGCTTTCTAACCTAGGGAGACTAACTTCCAGTGCTATATAAGACAATATTCTGTTGTGATCCATAGGGTTATTTTCAGAAGTAGATTGCCAAATCTTTCTTCCTAGTCTGTCTTAGTCTAGAAACTCCACTGAAACCTCTCCACTATGAGGGACCCTGCTAGTATTTGAAATATTGGTGGCATAGCTTCCAGCATCTTAGCAACATGCAAGCCACAATAGTACAATAAACTGACAGATGGGTGGTGGTTAAATATAATCGTTGTTAGTGTCAGTTGCTGTAGAGTTGATTCCAACTCATGGTGACCCCATGTGTAAAAATGTAATAAACATCTGTGGGTTTAATCTATACAGTCTCCCCTC
This sequence comes from Orycteropus afer afer, assembly GCF_000298275.1. Lineage (NCBI taxonomy): Eukaryota > Metazoa > Chordata > Mammalia > Tubulidentata > Orycteropodidae > Orycteropus > Orycteropus afer. Next base: position 3,048,899 of record NW_006921845.1, on the reverse strand, counting down.
CTACTGAGCATAAATTAATCTGGTTTTATACTTACAGTAGATTTTCTCAGTTAAAAGTTCTGGATAAAAACATTTTGAAATGTAAAGATCATTAAAATTTCACCCCATGCCTTTCAACTCTCCAAGGCCAATAGTGCCAGTACGTTTCATCTTCTACTCAAATACAAATTAGATCTTAGATCTAATTTCAGCTTGATCAGCTAGTGCTCTTCTTCTTCTCCAAAATAATCGTTTGACTGTGATTGGAATAAGTGTAGTGGCTGCTATTGGAAGGGGAGGGGGTGTGGGGAAAAGCTGTGAGGAAGCCTCATGGCTTGGCAGATGCTGTGATTTTCCTCTTGGTGAAGCAGTTGTGTTGAGCTATATGTTTTTGCATAGACACATTCCTTTGGCAAACAGACTGTTCTTTTTGATTTGTGCCTCCAACAGACTGATAAAATCATGTGCAGGAAGGGAGACACATGCTCCTCTAGGAATGGGAATCTAAGGCTGAATCTAGTCAGAGATGCAGAGCCCAGGTCAAACCACAGAGGGTCACTTTTGTACCCAGATAGATAGTTTAGAGTCCCTGGGTTGTGGAAATGGTTAATGGGCTTAGCTTATCACTAAAAGTTTGAGCGTTTAGTCCACCCAACAGTGCCTCAAAAGAAAAGCCTGAAAAATCAGCCACTGAAAATCCTGTGGTACACAACTGAGGAGGAGGAAAACACAGAGAGGTACACAAGAAGTACAGACAACAAAAATAAACCCTTTTACATATATAATACTCCATTGTTAGTGATAACAAACGTTAATCTATGGGTAAATAGATAGGTAAAAATAAATAAATAAACCAAACTCCCTGCCATGGAGTTGGACCTGACTCATAGCGACCCCTCCTTGGGTTTCCAAGACAGTATCACTACGGAAGTAGATTGCCCAACTCCCTTCCAAGGAGTAGCTGGTGGATTTGAACCCCAGCCTTCTGATTAGCAGTCAAATGCCTTAGACAGGCTGAATGTTTGGGTATCTAGAGAAAACGTAATATGTTCATGACCATATATAAAGATAGTAGATGGTATTTCTACATACGTAGTGCCTAAGGCACTTGACTGCTAACCAGAAGGCTGGTAGTTCAAACCCACCAGCCACTCCTCAGAAGAAAGATGGGGCAATCTACTTCCATAGTGATACTGTCTCGGAAACCCAAGGAGGGGTTGCGATGAGTTGGGTCCAACTTGAGGGCACATAACAACAACAACAACAACATTTGAATGTGCTGTAAGAATGTCCAAATATGTAATAGCGCTAACAAGGGGCAAAGTTATGATTATTTCTTGATCATAGCCAATCACCCTGAGGCTTCCAGCCAAACAATAGACAGGCATGTGGGGTGAACATATACATCGGGTAGATACACTCTTTAGAGTGATCAATCATACCTGATCATACCTAGACATACCTGATCATTCAGCCTGTCTACCTATGTATCCACCTGTACATTAGTGTTTGTTATGATAATGCAGTATTGTGTAAGTAAAAATGCTTATCTTTGTTGTTTGTACTTCTTATGCATAGCAGGATTTTCTTTTTTAAAATTTTTATTGGATTTGGATGAAAGTTTTCAGGACAAATTCATTTCCCATATACCAGTTTGATTGCTAACCAGAAAGCTGGAAGTTTAAACTCACCAGCCACTCCTCAGAAGGAAGGTTGGGCAATCTACTTCCATAGTGATACCACCTCAGAAATCCA
>NW_006921845.1:3045609-3046390 GCF_000298275.1 Orycteropus afer afer | reverse complement strand
TAGCTACTCACCAAAGTAGGAGGTGGAACAATGTTTTGTATAGTATGTTATGACAATTGAGCTTGATGTCCCCTGTGACTATGGTCCCAAGCCCTCATGTTCAGCTACTTGGTCCCTCTGGGTAGCTGGCTGTGACCAAGCAGTGACCACAACCTTGCCCCTTGTCAGCTCTATTATACAACTGGGAATTCTGATCATTCACATAAACTTATAGGACCATTGTCTGCCAACCCTATACATGTTCTTGGATACCATCCCCATTTCATAGACATACCTAATCATTTAGCTTGTCCACCCATCTATCCATCCATATACTCATGTTTGCCTTCACTGACAAAGCAATACTATATGTGTAAAAGGGTTCATATTTGTTGTCTGTACCTCCCATGTACCTCTCTATGTCTTTCTCATCCTCAATTGTGTCATATTGGTCACTCATATTTGGTACATTGCCCTTCTCTTTACCCAAATCAATACTTATTTCTATCTATCTAACAGCCTTCCCTCCCCTCCCCTCCCACCACTGGTAACCAACATAGAAAATGTTCTTCTATAGATAAACCTTTAGTTAACTTTTACAATAATGGACTAATACAATATTTGTCCTTTTATGAGTGACTTATTTCACTCAGCATAATGTAACAGTCCATTCTATCTTGCAACTCTCTTAATTTCCTCACCATTTAGAATTTCTATAATTACACAGTCTTTTCCCTCTTTTTGTTTGTAGTTGTCCTCACTTGCCAATTGATGTCTCTGGTTCCCTGTTTACAATCTTGTA
>NW_006921845.1:3043067-3043632 GCF_000298275.1 Orycteropus afer afer | reverse complement strand
GATTTTTAGGTTAATTCTTAAGTCCTACCACCACTCGGGAATCTCCAAGCTGTCTGTGCCCTCAGGGTCGCTCAGGATGGCTCCCAGACCGCAGCTCCCTCTGTCTCCTTTTTTGGTATTTTCACGAAAATTCTTCTGCTAGTTGGGGTTTAGTCCACTTCTATATCCTTCCCTTCAAGGCTCAGGAGTCCAGGAATACCTTCTGTGTTTGTGTTAATTGGTTTCCCTTTTCTTTGTTGAAGAGGGTCTGTGCAGTTTTTGTGGCTAGTCCACCATCTTGTCGGCTCCAGAAGGTGTTTATTTCTGCATGTGTATTTTTATGTGCTGTAGGAATGTCTATATAAATAGAACTAACAAGGGACAAAGTTATAACTTCTTAGGCAAAGCAAACCACCCTGAGAGAGCAAGTAGTTGGGTTTGTGAGCTCAGAACCATGGCCATGGGGGGACATAAAGCTCAATTGCCATAACATATTACACAAAAACATTGTTCTACATCCTACTTTGGTGAGTAGTGGCTTGGGTCTTAAAAGCTTACCAGGAGCAATCTAGAGGCAACAATTTGT
>NW_006921845.1:3038109-3042677 GCF_000298275.1 Orycteropus afer afer | reverse complement strand
TCCGAGGAGTGGCTGGTGGGTTTGAACCGCCAGCCATCTGGTTAGCAGGCAAGTGTCTTAGCCACTATGCTACCAGAGCTCCCCTAGTCACCCTGTGGGTCTAAAATTGTAGTCACTCCTGTGGTTTTCAGCCATACAAGAGACAGGCATGTAAGGTGAACACTTGCACCAGGTAGGTACACTCCTTAGAACAATTAATCATAGGAGACCAGAACGGCAGAATTTTGCTCAAGGAGACAGCTCAGCGGGCAGGAATGTGTAGGAAAGAGGAATGCAGGGAAAAGGGAACCATGGGGAGGAAGTAGGAAGACAGCTGCTACATTACAGAGATTGCAATAAATGTCATGAAACAAAATGTGTGAAAACTACTGGATAGAAAATGAATTCCCTCTGAATTTTCACCTAAATCACAATTCAATAAAAAAGAAGAGGAAGAAAAAAAATCTTTTTGAGCAAAGGTCTCTCTGACACATGTAAGTGTACTATGAATCACTCAACAGCAGCTGGTGGTTATGAAATCCAGTTTAAGAGATGAAACACCTCTGATAGCAGGTCAGAGAGAAGGTAGCTGGAGACAGTGGCCCACTGTGTGAAAAGGAGACACTATAATCTGACTAGGCCAATTCAGCCATATATAACTCCTAGCTTCTTTTTTGATAAATAATAAAAACCATCAAGGATGTTTAAAGAAAGTGAAGATTGGCTTCTTACCTACAATCTTGCTACCAGATTAAAATGAAAATAAGCCTCAAACCAAGTACAGAAAGGAAGTCACTAAACAAGAATTTATTAGCAAACTGAGAGGGGATAGTCCATATAATTTCTTCTGTAAACACAATGAACTCCTAGTTTACTGTTCCTTTAATGCCTCAAACACTCTGTGAGGGAGATAGAGACACCAACCCTACAAAGAAAGGATTCTGTTACCTTGATAGTTAATATCTGGTATCCAGAAATCATGTTAATTTATAGCTGAACACAGGACTATGTAAGGATCAAAACTTGTAGGCCACTGACCAAAGGAACAGGCTACAGCACTCAAGCATTTATGACACTGTTTAAATTATGTGTCTACATATCTGTTAGTGATTAGAACATGAACTCCTTTAGGGACAAAACCAAATCTTATTCAGTCTCATACCTTACTGTGAATTGTCTACAAAGGTAGAAACCGATATTTCCTACCATTCCTACACACACATGCCATTCCGCCACCTCCCATTCCCCCAGATCAAGAGTTGGAGTCTATTTCCCATTTCCTTCATTTCTTTGAATCTAGATTAGTCTTATAACTTTTCTGTGATCAGTTGAAAATGGAGGAAGTGAGCCTATGCCAGAACTCAACCTTCTAAAGACTGACACCTTCCACTTTCATCCTCTTTGAAGCCAGTCACCATGTGAGGAAATCTGACTACCTGGCTATAGAAAGAGACCACATAGAGAGAAGAGGGCCTGAGGGGCAGAGGTGAGGCAGATGTGAAAGGACAAGAGGCCCAACCAGCCTCCAGCTGTTTCAGCCACATGAGACAAGTAAGTGAGACCATTTCAAATCTTCCAGCTTTTAACTTGAGTTGCCTTGGCCAGCACCACAAGGAACAAAGACAAGTCATCCCTGCCAAGCCCTGCCCAAATTGCAGAATCAGGAGTAAATAAACAGTTGTTGTTTTCACCCAATAAGTTTTATGGTGTTTTTTTTTATATATAGCAATAGATAACTGGACGTATTGCTTTCCATCTGCCCCTAGCACAATACCAGTATATAGTAAAAGCTCAAAGGCAGGCTAAACTCAGATATTAACTCCTCTGAAAAGCCTCCCTTAATCTCAGGCTTCAATGCCTCTTCTAAATAATACAATGTATATATACATAATAAGATAAGTATGTATATGGAGTATATATATGATGTGTATATATAGAAATGCTAATCTTCTATACATAGCTCTATCATGACTCATAACATGTATCATAATTATTGTAATGCATCTCTAGTCTCCTCCCATCTACTTGAATCCTCAAGGGCAAGAAGCATGTTACATTTATATTTGTATCTCCAATGCCTTAAGTGTTTATTAAAGTAATAACTCAATGAATAAATAAATAGAAAGTTATTTATCATGCTGAAAACACCTTTCTGATAGAACAGTCTTTACAAATCTTCAACTATGTAAGACAACAACACAATCAAAAACATTTATAATCTATGAGCTGTCCAAGCCGATGGTGTCTGTCTCCATTCCTCAGGAACCTGATCAGACTTGAGTTTCTGTCTCCTGTCTAGCTTCTCTCTGGGGAGGCTGCTAACAAACCAGGAAAAGCCAAGAAACCACTGTCCAAGCAGCACTGGCCTGGGACCATAAGCCATGTGGATGCTAGGCAGTCAGCCCCAAGAGCCAGTCGGCCATGCTGGACCCAAGCAGACAGAAGGTAATAATATGCTCAAAGTCAAGAAACTTTGAATCACCACTGTTTAGTGACACAGCTGATGTCACCAGAACATACCTCCTCAAGGGGACTGGTGAACTGAAAGGCTTTCAGCTCGCTTTCTGGTGTGAGCCAAGACCCCAGGGAAGGACATTTCGCTAAATCTTCCACATACATTGACAGCCTTACTATTTCAGATCAGAGAAGAATGAAGAGCAATTATCTCAATCCTCAGGCCACCCTGAGGCAATGGTTCCCACACACCAGGACATGCAGCAGAGAAAAAGTTCAAATGCAATGCCAAGCAGCCAGGGTTTTGGAACTTGCTGCATAGTGCTGAATCTTTCACCTTTCCTTCTTTTGTGCAGTATAAACTTAGACTGAGGGGTTTTTTTGTTTGTTTGTTTGTTTTTTCTTCTTTTTCATGACCTAGTCAGACAATTGAGAATCTGAAGTTGTCACTTAGATTTCTTGATACCCAAATACCCTATAGCAAAAAAGAAGGGTGTTGAATCTATTCCAGGCTGTTGGAAACAATTAATTATTGAGGGCAAGAGAAGCATCTGAATTTGATGTGTTGAAATAACCGTTTCTAAATAGGTCTTAAAATATTATGGAGGGGTCGCTATGAATCAGGTCTGACTCATCGGCACATAACAAACAAACCACAACATGCTGTCAATTTAGGTAAGCTGGTACTACATTTCCCAGAATCCCTTCCCCTGTGTGGTTCTGGGTTGGGGTTGACCTAGGGTAAATTTGCATGAAATTTGGAAGGTGGAAGTGAAACATCAGGAATGACTCTAGAAAGGTTGGTGTAGGACCTCAAGTGACACACCAGTTTGCTTATATTGTTACTCAGTTATTGGCTCATCTCAATAATGTGGAGCAGTACTGGGGCCAGATTTTCCCCAAGCCCCTCTAGATCTCCTCTTTCAGTTTATTTGAGTCACCTGCCAGATGTGTCTTTAGTTCTATGGGGAGGGCACCAGCTTCTTCCCCTATTATTGGGGTTAGATGGTAGAAGGTATGTGTGGGTTCTACTTCCTTGTGTGAAGTTTCAATTTATCCCATTGGTTCCAGTTTATTGATTTGGGTTTCTAGCTTTCCATCAAGTTTTACATATGTATTACCTAAAAATATTAGATGTAAGTCAAAGATGTCATTAATTAAAAAGAAAGAAAGAAAGCGTACCACCTCTAAGTGTTTATGAGGTACAAACCCAATGATAAATTTAATAAATATTATACTTTTCAGTAGAAAGGTCACAAAGATCAGCCTACACATTGGTACATGCCCTAACTATTTCTGCCAAATGAATCAATTGGCTTGGAAACCTTAATTATTTGAGTAGGCATTTCAAAATACTTCTGGAGGAAGAAAAAAATAAAAGGCTGTGACATAAAAATAGTTTTAAAAAATGTAAGACTTAATATTGTTAGGATGTCAATGCTACCAAAAGTGAACTACAGATTCAATGCAATGCCTATCAAAATTCCAACAACATGTTTTTTCAGAAATGGAAAAAAAAAAAAACCTCTCAAATTGATATGAAATTACAAGGGGCCCGATAGACAAAACAATCTTTAAAAAGAAGAAGAAAGAAGACTCACACTTCTCAATTTCAAAGCATACTATAAAGCTATAGTGATCCAAACAGTATGGTGCTGGTATGAGGATAGACATAGAGACCAATGAAATAGAATTGAGAGTCCAGATGTAAACCTACACATTCATGCCCAACTGATTTTCAACAAGGGTGTTGCTGGGACAATTGGATCTCAACATGTAAATGAATGTTGTTGAATCCATTCTTCATACTGTATATGAAAATTACCTCTAAATGGATAAAATGATCTAAACATAAGAACTAAAATCATGAAACTTTGAGAAAAAACATAGGGGTAAATCTTCAAGAACTTTTTGAATATGATAAATAACCAGAATATAAAATGAACCCCTACATCTCAACAGGGAGCTCTGGTAGCATAGTGGCTAAGGCACTTGACTGCTAACCAGAAGGCTGGCGGTTCAAACCCACCAGCCACTCCTCGGAAGAAAGGTTGGGCAATCCTACTTCCGTAGTGATACTGCCTCGGAAACCCAAGGAGGGGTCGCTATGAGTCGGGGCCGACTCGACGGCATAT
>NW_006921845.1:3034748-3037809 GCF_000298275.1 Orycteropus afer afer | reverse complement strand
TACCAGAGCTCCTGCACTAGCCATTAATGAAACACAAATCAAAACCTCAATGAGATACTACTTCATCCCTTTGGATGGCTATCATCATAAAATAGGGAATATATCAAGCATCGGTGAGGATGTGGAGAAATTGGAATCTTCATTTATTGCTGATGGGAATATAAAATGATGCTATGAAAAGCACAGCATGTAGTGCCCCTGAGGCCAATAAAGGAAAAGCTATAATTTAGAACCCAAAGCAGATAGAAAAGTTTTGCCAACATTTTTGATCTCCAAACCACTTGTAAGAACACTAAATCAGAGCAAAATCAATCCAACTTTCCACATAAATTACTGGTGTTGAGATTATGTCAGATCAAGAAATCTAAAGCCTTTTTCATTCTGGGAAATTGTAGTCAATGTCATGAGACAAAGTGTATGTGAGCTGTTGTATGAAAAGTGAACTTGCTCTGTAAACTTTCACCCAAATCACAATAAAAATTTTTAAAAGGAAAAAAAGAACTCCAAAACCAAATTGTGTCACATTCATAAGTGTAAAGCCATTATCACTTTTGGAAGAACTTTTCAAGGAATTTGAGAGTAGTTACTTCTAAGTTGGTTCTATAACAACATTGTCTGTATTGTGTTGTTAGCTGCTGTTGAATCAGCTCCAACCCATGGCAACTCATGTACAACAGAACAAAACATCTCCTGGTCCTCACCATGTTCATGATTTTTGTTAGGCTCTAGTCCATTATTGCAGCCACTCTGTTTTTTGAGTGCCTTCCAACCTAGGGTAGTCCTCTTTCCAGCGCTCTATCAGACAATGTTGTGTAGTGATCTGTAGGATGTTCATTGACTGAATTTTGGAAGTAGATCACTAGACTTTCCTTCCTAGTCTGTCTTAATCTGGAAACTGCAAAACCTGTCCACTATGTGTGATGCTGCTGGTATTTGAAGTATTGGTGGCATGCTTCCAGCATCATGCTGTTGTTGTTAAGTGCCTTCAAGTTGGCTCTGACTCATCGCAACCCTATGTACAACAGACAAAAGACTGTCCAGTTCTGCACCAGGCTCACAATCACTGCTATACCTGAGCCCATCATGGCTGCCACTATGCCATTCCATCTCATTGAGGACCTTCCCCCTTTTCCACTGACCCTCTACTTCACCAAGCATGATATTCTTCTCTAGGAAATGGTCCATTCTGACAACATGACCAAAGTAGGTCAGACAAAGTCTTTCCTGCTTCCAAGGAGCACTCTAATTGTACTTCTTCCTGGGCAGACTTGTCAGTTATTTTGGCAATCCATGGTACTTTCAGTATTCTTCACCAACATCATGACTCAAAAGCATCAACTCTTTTTTGGTCTCCCTTATTCACTGTCCAGCTTTCACTTGCATATGAGATGATTGAAAACACTATGGCTCAGGTTAAATGTATCTTAGTCTTCAAAAAGACATCTTTGCTCTTCAGCACTTAAAAGACATCTTTTGCAGCAGATTTGCCAAGTGCAATACATTGTCTGATTTCTTGACTGCTGCTTCCACTGGTGTTGATTATGGAACCAAGCAACATGAAATCTTTGACAACTTTGATCTTCTCTCTATTTATCATGATGCTGCTTATTGGTCCAGTTGTGAGGATTTTTATTTTCTTTCTGTTGAGATGTAATCCATACTACAGACTATAGTCTTTAATCTTCATCAGTAAATGCTGCAAGTCATCTCTTTCAGTAAGCAAGTTTGTGTTGTCTGCATATTGCTGGTTGTTAATGAGTCTTCCTCATATCCTGAAGCCATGTTCTTCTTCATACAGTCCAGTTTCTCAGATTATTTGCTTAGCATACAGATTGAGTAAGTATAGTGAAAGGATACAACCGTGACACAACCCCTTCCTGATTTTAAACCATGCAGTATCACCTTGTTCTGTTTGAATGACAGCCTCCTGGTCTATGGACAGGTTCCTCCTGAGCACAATTAAGTGTTGTGAATTTCCCATTCTTCTCAATGTTATCCATAATTTGTTATGATCCACACAGTTGAATGTCTTCACATAGTCAATAAAACATAAGTAAACATCTCTCTGGTGTTCTTTGCTTTGAGCCAAGATCCATCTGACATCAGCAAAGATATCCCTCCCTCCATGTCCTCATCTGAATTTAGCTTGCATTTCTAACAATTCCCTGTCAATATACTGTTGCAACTGCTTTTTCATTATCTTCAACAAGATTTTATTTGGTGTGATATTAATGATATTGTTTGATAATTTCCACATTCTGTGGGATTGCCTTTATTTGGAATGTGTACAAATATGGGTCTCTTCCAGGAAGTTGGCCGGGTAGCTGTCTTGCAAATTTCTGGGCATAGACAAGTCAGTACCTCCAGAGCAGCAATGGTTGAAACATCTCAATAGTTATTCCATCAATTCCTGGAGGCTTGTTCTTCACCAATTCCTTCAGGGCAGCTTCAATCTCTTCCTTCAGTATCATTGGTTCTTGATCATATGCCACTTCCTGAAATGGATGAACATCAACCGATTCTTTTTGGTACAGTGACTCTGTGTATTCCTTCCATCTTCTTTTGATATTTCCTGCATCATTCAATATTTTCTCCATAAAATCTTACAATATTGCAACTCAAGGCTTGAATTTTTTCTTCAATTATTTCAGCTTGAGAAATGGTGAGTGTGTTCTTCCCTTTTGGTTTCTAACTCTAGGTCTTTCCACATTTCATTATAATAACTGAGTTTGTCCTCTTGAGTTACTCTTTGAAATCTTCTGTTCAACTCTTTTATCTTGTTATTGCTAACATTTGCTTTAGCTACTCTCCATTCAACAGCAGGTTTCAGAGTCTCTTCTGACATCCATTTTGGTCTTTTCTTCCTTTCCTGTCTCTTTAATGACCTTTTGCTTTCTTCATGGATGATGTTCTTGATGTCATCCCACAATCCATCTGGTTTTCAGTCATTGGTGTTCAAGGTGTTAAATCCATTCTTTAGATTGTCTCGAAATTCAGGAGAGATATAATCAAGGTTATATTTTGGCTCTTGTGGACTTGTTTTAACTGTTTTCAGCTTCAA
>NW_006921845.1:3024935-3031901 GCF_000298275.1 Orycteropus afer afer | reverse complement strand
TTGAACCACCAGCCTTCTGGTTAGCAGTCAAGTGCCTTAGGCACTATGCTACCAGAGCTCCTGTTCCCAGTATAGTGGTTGTCTGATTCAAAGTGGTCAAAACCAGTCCATTTCAGGTCACTAATGCCGAGGATATTGATTTTTATGCATTCCATTTCATTTTTGACAACTTCCAAATTTCCTAGATTCATACCTCGTACATTCCATGTTCCAATTATTAATGGATATTTGCAGGTGTTTCTCTGGTGGCATAGTTTTTTCCCCCCCATTTTGAGTTGTGGTTCATAGCAACAAACAAACCACAAAGTATGACAAACAGGTGATGGAACATCATCTATAAACCAAAAAAAAAAAAAAAATCAAACTCACTGCCGTTGAGTTGATTCGATTCATAGCCACCCCTCCTTGGGTTTACGAGGCGGTATCTATGGAAAAGCTTGCCCAATCTTCCTTCCCAGGAGTGATTAATGAGCTTGAACCACCAGCCTTCTGGTTAGCAGTCAAATAAATGCCTTAGGCACTATGCCATCAAAGCTCCTATAGACCACAAATATATCGTTACCTGAATAGTAAAGTTTTCTTTTTTTTAGTAATAAAAATGCATGTGAGAGAAAATTTTCTTTTGGAGAACCAAAATAACAACAACAAAAAATGCTTTCCTTTCTATTTAATATTTTTCTTAAATTTTATGCCTTAATTTGGGACCTATTAAGACAGTGCCTAAGGCACTCGACTGTTAACCAGAAGGCTGGCGCTTCAAACCCACCAGCCACTCCTCGGAAGGAAGGTAGGACAATCTACTTTCATAGTGATACTACCTCATAAACCCAAGGAGGGGTCGCTATGAGTTGAGTCCAACTCCACGACCCATAACAACAACAACAACAAGACATTTTTGCCTAAGTCTTCAAGCTGGTTTATTTATTTATTTTCTTTTTTCCAGTGTTTCCTCCCCTTCTCTCCTACCCCAAGTAACCAACAAAGGAATTTCCTTGCACATATAAACCTTTCCTTGAATTTTTACAATAATGAACTAATAGAATATTTATCCTTCTGTGATTGACTTATTTCACTCAGTATAATATCTCCCAAGTTCATCCATGTTATGCAGTGTTTTGCAGATTGTACATTATTCTTTAGTGTTGCATAGTATTCCATTTTGTGCATGTACCATAGTTTTCTTATCCATACTTCTGTTGATGGGTATCTAGGTTGTTTCCATTGTTTTGCTATTGTAAATAGTGCTGTGATTAACATGGGTGTGCATAAATCTCAATTTTTTAGGGTATATACCTAATAATGGGATTGCTGGATCAAATGCTATTTCTAAGTCCAAATTTTAAGGAATCATACTGTATTCCACAGTTGTTGTATCATTTTACAGTCCCACCAGCAGTGTATGAGAGTCCCAATCTCTCCACCAGCATTTGTTATTTTTTGTCTTGTTGAACTTTGCTACTAGTGCTGGGGTCACACGGTATCTCATTATTGTTTTGATTTGCACCTCTATATTGGCTGATGATCATGAACATTTCTTCATATGCCTCTTGGCAGCCTGAATATTCTCTTTGGTGAAGTGTCTATTCATGTCTTCTGCCCATTTTTTAATTGGATTGTTTGTCTTTTTGTTGTTGAGGTGTTGGAGTTTTCTATAAATTTTAGAGATAACTCCTTTGTTAGATAACTTGATGCCAAATGTTTTTTCCCAATCTGTATGTTCTCTTTTTGCTCTTTTGGAGCAAAAAAATGGAAGCATATTAAAATTTAATTTCTAAAAGGTCCCATTCATCTAGCTTATCTTCTGCTGTTTGTGCATTTTGGGTGATGTTTGACAGTCTAGTTATGCCATAAATTAGGGCCCCTCAATTTGATCCTATATTTTCCTTGAGGAACTTTATAGTTTTAGGTTTCACATTTAAGTCTTTGATCCATCTGGAGTTAGTTATTGTGTGTGATGTGAGGTATGGATCTTGTTTCATTTTTCAGCAAATGGATATCCAGTTTTGCCAGCACCATATGTGAAAGTGACCATCTCTTTCACATGTAATGGATTTCAGCCCTTGATCAAAAATCAGCAGACTATAGGTCAATGGATCTATTTCTTAGTTCTCAATTCTGTTCCACTGGTCTATGTGTCTGTCATTGTAACAATACCAGGCTTTTTTGACTACAATGGCTGTATAGTAGGTTTTGAGATTGAGGAGTGTGAGACTCCTACTTTGTTCTTTTTTTTTTCAATAGTTCTTTGCTTATCCAAGGTCTCTTCCTTTTCCATATAAAATTAGTGATTGGTTTTTCCATATCCTTAAAGAATGTTTATCAGATATGGATTGGGATTGCATTGAATGTATAGATTGCTTTGGGTAGAACCGACATTTTCACAATGTTCAATCTTCCTGTCCATGAGTATGGTATGTTCTTCTATTTATGTAGATCTCTTATGGTTTCTTGAAGTGTTTTGTAGTTTTCTTTGTACAGGTCTTTTGCATCCCTAGTGATATTTTTTCCCAAGTATTTTTTTTTTTTTGGTAGCTATTGTAAATGGTATTGATTTCCTTATTTCCTTTTCAGCAATCTCTTTGCTTGTGTAGAGGAATCCAACTGATTTTTGTATGTTAATCTTCTATCCCACCACTAAGCAGATTCTCAATTAGTTCCAGTAGATTTTTTACTGTGTCTCTTGGGTTTTCTAGGTATAGGATCATATCATCAGCAAAAAGGATAGTTTGACTTCTTCCTTACCAATTTGGATGCCTTTGATTTCCCTTTCTTGCCTTATTGCCCTGGCTGGGATTTCCAATACAGTGTTGAATAGAAGTGGTGATAGAGGGCATGCTTGTCTGGCTCCTGTCCGCAAGGTGAATCATTTCATTCTCTCTGCACTGACAGTAATGAACGCTGTTAGTTTTGCATATATGCCCTTTATTATGTTGAGGAATGTCCCTTCTACTTCTATTTTGCTGAGAGTTTTTATCAGGAATGGGTGTTGGATTTTATCAAATGCCTTTTCTGCATCAATTGATATGATCATGTGGTTCTTTTCCTTTGTTTTATTTATGTGATGGATGAATTTGACAGTTTCTATAGTGGCTAAGGCACTTGACTGCTCACCAGATGGCTGGCGGTTCAAACCCATCAGCCACTCCTCGGAAGGAAGGTTGGGCAATCCTACTTCCGTAGTGATACTGCCTCGGAAACCCAAGGAGGGGTCGCTATGAGTCAGGGCTGACTCGATGGCACATAACAACAACAACAACAATGTTGAACCATCCTTGCATACCTGGTATGAGCCCCCCCTTGATCATAATGTTTTATTTTTTGTATATGTTGTTGGAGTCTATTGGCTAGGATTTTGTTTAAAAATTTTAGCATCTGTATTCATGAGCGATATCGGTCTGTACTTTTTCTTTTTAGTGATGTATTTGCCTGGTTTTGCTATCCGGGTTATGCTTGCTTCATAAAATGAATTTGGGAGAATTCCATCGTTGTCTATGTTCTGGAATAGTTTGAATAGAATTGACGTGAGTTTTTCTCTGAACACTTGGTAGAATTCTCCAGTAAATCTGTCTGGGCCAGGGCTTTTTTTTGTTGGTAATTTTTTTTATGACCTGTTAACTTCTTCCTTTTTATGGGTCTGTTCAAATTTTCCACCCTAGTCTGTGTTAGTTTAGGTAAGTGGTATGTTTCTAGAAATCTGTCCATTTTGTCTAGATTTTCAAATTTGTTGGAGTACAGTTCTTCATAGATCCTGATATTTTCCTTTTAATTTCCATTTTAACGTGGCCCAATTTGTTTCTTATTCATTATTTGTATTCGCTCCCTCTTTTCTTTTGTTAAATATGCCAGTGGTTTGTCATTTTTTTTCAATCTTTTCAAAAAATCAACTTCTAGTCTTGTTGATTTTTTCTATTGTCTATTTTCCATTTCATCTCTTTCTGCTCAAATCTTTATTATTTCTTCTCATGAGTGTAGGCTTCTTTTGCTGCTCTTTTTCTAATTTTTGGAGATGTTGGGTTAAGATGTTGATTTTGGCTCTTTCTTCTTTTTTGATGTATGCATCTTTTGCTATAAATTTGCCTCAATCACTGATTTTGCTGTGTCCCAAAGATTTTAGTATGTTGTGTTTTCATTCTTGTTTGATTTAGGAATTTTTTAATTTCCTTTTTTATTTCTTCTATTACCCAGTCATTTTCAAGGAGGGTGTTATTCAGTTTCCATGTGTTTGCTCCTTTTCCATTGATCTTCCTATTGTTGATTTCTAATTTTATAGCATTGTGATCTGAGAAAATGCTTTGCAGTATTTCAGTATTTTTAAATTTATTAAGGCTTGCTTTGTGGCCTAACATATGTTCAATCCTGAAGAACATTCCACATGCACTGGGAAAGAATGTACATTGTGCTACTGTTGGGTAGAATGGTTTGTAGATGTTTACAACTCAGGTTGGTGAAATGTATTGTTCAGTTCTTCTGTGTCTTTGCTGAGTTTCTCTCCAGATGTTCTTTGATCTAAAGTGGTGTGTTAAAGTCTTGTACTATGACTGTGGAGTCATCTACTTGTCTTCAACTATGTTAAAGTCTGATTTATGTATTTTGGCTGCATAGATACTTATTATTTTTATGTTTTCTTGTTCAGTCAATATTTTAATCATTATACAATGTCCTTTTTAGTCTTTTATGGTAGTTTTTGTATTAAAGTCAATTTTATCACAAATTAATATTGCCACTCCTGTTCTTGACTACTAACCAGAGGGCTGGCAGTTCAAATCCAGCAGCCACTCCTTGGAAGGAAGATTGGGCAATCTACTTCCATAGTGATACCACCTAAGAAACCCAAGCAGGGGTTGCTATGAATCGGATCCAACTTGAAAGCAGTGAGTGTGTGTGTGTGTGTGTGTGTGTACTTTTATGGTTGCCATTTGCTTGATATATCTTTTTCCAGCCTTTGATTTTTAGTCTATTTGTATCTTTCACTCTACAGTGTATCTTTTGTAAACAGCATATTAATGGATTATGTTTTCTTATCCAATCTGCAACTCTTCATCTCTTGAGTGGTCCATTTAATCCATTGACATTCAGTGTAATTATTGCCAAGTATGAATTTATTGCTGTCATTTTGCTCTGTTTTTTCATGATATTACTGATTTCTTGGTTCCATATAATTTTCTGTGCTGAGCTCATTTTCTTTAGGAATCATGTTATCACTTCTTTCATTGCTATTGTTTTACTATTTGCTAAATATTTGTGCTTGTCCTTATTTTTAATTATTATTTTGATATGAAGGTTTCCCATCTTTCTTTGAGCTTTTCCTGTGATTTATGATTTTCTTCCCAAGTTTAGAACAGTCTGTTCTATCTTGCAATTGTCTTGACTTCCTCACCATTTGGAAGTTCTGTGACTACACAATTTTTTCCTCTTTTTGGTTTATAGTTGTCATCATCTGACAATTGATGTCTCTGTTTCCCTGTTCACAATATTGTAGGCTTATTTACTTTGGATACTTCCATATCTGGGTTGGTTTCTGAGTTATGTCATTATGTGTGTTAATGGTCAGTTGTTGTTTGCTATTGTTGGTTCTCTGTCCAAAGGACTCCCTTTAGCATTTTTTGTATGGCTGGTCTGGTTTTAACTAATTCCCTTAATTTCTGCTTATCTGGAAATGTCCTAATTTCACCATCATATTTGAGGGACAATTTTGCCAGGAATATAATTCTCAGTTGGAAATTTTTTTCTTTCATTGTTTTATATATGTCATCTCATTGTCTTCTCACCTGCATGGTTTCTGCCAAGAAATCAGAGTTCAGTCTTATTGATTGCCTTTTGTAGGTAACTTTTCATTTTTCCCATTCTTTCTTTGTCTTAGGTTTTGGTGAGTTTGATGATGTCTTGGTGATTTTCTTATGGGATCTATCTTGTTTGGGATTCTTTGGACTTCTTGAATGGGAAGTATTGAGGTGTTTGTCTTCAATCTCACTGATTCTGTCTTCCATTGATTCAATTCTACTCTTTTGCCCTTACAATGTGTTATCTGTTTCTGAGAATTTAGTATTAATATTCTAGATTTCTATCTGTAGATTTTGTATTATGTCTAATTTTTCATTTATTTTGCCATTTTGTCCTTGTATTGTCTTCCAAAATTGTTCAAGTTTTCTCCTCAGTTTTTCAGTGTTTTCCTTGATCTGTCTCTCAGTCTGTTGAAGGTAACTAAATATAATTCTTTTGAATTCCTTATCAGGGAGTTCCAATGCAGCTTCTTCCTTAGGGATGTGTTCTGGATATGTATCCTGCTCCCTTGTTTCTACTGCTTTATCTTGCTTCTTTGTGTGGACTGTGATGGTATTTTGTGTCCAAGACATTGTGACATTTTGTGTTTATATTTAATTGGTGATTGTATGTTGGATAGATTTGCCCAAGATTTTTGTTTTCTTTGGATGTACCTGAGTAAGCAGGGTACTCTGCTCCTCTATTCACTAGTTGACAGCACTTAGGCAGTCACCACCTATCTCCTTTCCAGTTGTCAGCCTCCCATATATCCATGCTATCTTTAGCAAGCAGAACCTATTCTTAGGTCTCCGGAATCTGAACAAGAATGTTGTAACTTTAAATATCCAAAATGGCAGTCACTTATAAACATTCAAAATGGAGGTGGCCTCCGGACTGCCAAAAGTTCACATCTCAGTTCGTCTCCTTCTTTGCAGTTTCCTTTTCAGTCATCAGCTACCTGTGCAGTAGTCCATGCAGCTCTTGGTAAGCAGGGCCAATTTTTAGGTTTATTCTCAGGTCCTAACACTACTTGGAAATATTCAGGCTGTCCATGCCTCAGTTCCATTTGCTTCCTTACTGCAAAAACGGCAAGGAGGCCTCCTATTCTGACCACCTCTAATCCCACAAGAGGAAGAGAGGACTACCATCAGTAACCCAAGGCCTATTCCTGCCAGGCCAGACATGCTGCCTCCCTCCAGCCCTTTC
>NW_006921845.1:3014360-3024285 GCF_000298275.1 Orycteropus afer afer | reverse complement strand
TTCTGCATCTGTGTCAATTGGTTTCTCTTTTCTTAGTTGAAGAGGATCCGTGTAGCTTGTCTGTCCATTCCACCATCTTACCAGAAGTCCTCAAGCTGGGTTTTATATAGCTAAGGGGAGACAATGGAGCTGTGGGACAACTAGGAGTGGCACAGCCCCAAGTCCTATGTCCTCTGTTCTTAGCTCAGTGGACCTGAGACATCTTCAGCTCGCCCTGGGCCCTGGTATGCTGAACACAGTTTTTCTGCCACAAGTCAGATTATATGGATTATGAGTACATTTAAATGGCTAAGAAGATAAAATATTTGAAACTGGGTTTATTTAAAAAACTTCAAGCTGTGTGGTGGCCATAAAACTGGTTGAAGTCTAGAATTCTGAGTAAGAGGGCTGAGTTGGGGGATGAGGGATGCTATGACAACAAATGGAATTGTAAATTGAGCCTAAGAAGAGTGTTTCTGACAGCACAGTTTGTTTTTTTATATTGCCAAGGTAACTGGAAAACCAGCCCAACCCATCTCAGATACATAGTATGGATTTGATGACATGATTGTACATAGACATGTTTCTGCCTGGTATACTAAGTCGTAATGACTGTAATAGGGTCTGATGGTGACCTGATATATCAGGCATGTCACCATGGAATCCTGAAAAGAGACTGAAAACAAGCCAAAAATAAGTAAGGAACAAGAGAAAATGGTCTTAGACTAGAAGGAGTGAGAAGAACATTTCCAGAGAAAGAAAAGAAAATTGTAATCAACAATATGAAGCAAGTAGATTTTTTGAACTACAAAAATAAAAAAGGAAATGGAATTTGAAAAGGATAACAGAAAGAGTCCAGTCCAAATGATAAATGAGCTCAAGGTTGAATAGCCTGGTTCTTTTTAACTTAAGCAGCTGGTATAGTATAGCAGATATGTGTGTGGACTTGGAAATCAGATATTTCTGATCACAATCCCAACCCTGTCTAGGCAAGTTATTTATCCTCACACAGCCTCAGTTTACTCATGTGTGGCAATAACACCCACCTCACAAGTTTGTTAGAATTGAAAGAGACAACATATATAAGCAATTTATCATGGTGTAAGTTACACAGAGTAAGTTATCAAGGAATGAAAAAGAATGATAGTTGTAACTATTTCCAAGTGAAAAATCAAGCGAAACCTCAGTGAATGAGACCTGCATGACAAGGAGATTAAAATGATGTCATATGATAAACTGGGGATTTTATTCATGGAAAAATATAGATTCAAGAACTATCTTTGAAACATGAGTTGATATGAGGAAGTGGGTTTAAAAGTGTTTTGTATTCCTCTAATCGATAGATGTTAGATCAAAAGATAGAAACTTGGGAAGACAAACTATAGTTCAATATAAGGAAGAACTCTATCTGAGGTGGCTGCCTTGGTAAGTAGTGGGTTCCCCATGATAGAGTTGCTCCAGCAAAGAGGCAATGACCTCTTGGCAGGATTGTTGTAGTAGGAACTGGGGTTTAGACTGGATGCTTGTGAAGGATCCTTAAAGCATTGGAATTTTAGTCTGCTTTGTTCATTTGCTTACTGTGAACATTATAAAATATGCATTGATCATCTCTTGGGCATTATAGTAGCATAAGAGGACAGGGAAGGATGTACTAAGAAATAAAGAATAACATTCATGTCTTTGAAATATTTTTGGTATCCTCAGGCAAAAAAGATATACAATTCAACTTAATTAATAAATATTTATTTAAATCAATTTTGTGGTAAAGTCAGTAGGAATGCAAAGAGAAGTTGAGATATCCCCAAGGATCCATAGATGCATGCATTGAAACATGTCCCATAAAACAAGACAGTGTACACTGAAGGGTGGAGTTTTTTGCATTTTAAGTTATATATGAACTCAGAAGAAGAAGAAATACCTTATTTAAAGCAGTAGCAAAATTATGTATAAGCAGTAATGTCTTGGTGAATGCTTTGTACGCACAACTCTCCTGACTAATTTCAATGAAACATGTTTATTTATTTATTTGATCTGAGGATGTGGTACAAGGATAGATGAAGCAGGCACTTGCCAGATTTCAACAACTGAAAGGAAAGCTAGGTCCATCTACCTTTTCAAGTTGTGATAGCAGAGATAGGAAGTTGGGAAGACAATGATGAACTAAAAATATACTATCTACTAATTTTTCCTTTTTATTATTTATTTTATTATTATGTATGTAGCTTAAAGATTATTCAATGCTTTGATAAATTCACAGCGTAACCAATTTGCCTCAGTTAGAGGCACTTGGGGCTCAGTAGTAGAATTCTCATCTTCCGTGAGGGAGACTCAGTTTCCATTTCTGGCTAACGCGTCTCATGTGCAGCCCCCACTCATCTGTCAGTGGAGGTTCATGTGTTGTCGTGATGCCGAACAGGTTCCAGCAGAGCTTCCAGACTAAGACAAATTGGGAGGAAAGGCCTGGTGATCTACTTCTGAAAATCAGCCAGTGAAAACTCTGTGGAGTACAATGGTCTGATTCACAGCTGATCATGGGATGGCACATGACTGGGTAGTGTTTCATTCCATTCTTCATGGAGTCACCATGAGTCAGGGGCTGACTCAATGGCAGCTAACAACAACCTATTTACTCTTCTTGGGCTTTTTTTTTTTTTTTTTGCAAGAATTTCTGTCTTCCTTAAAGAAAGAAGCGAATAGGAAAGGAACTAATTCTTTTGAGTCTCTACATCAGACACTTATGTATATATTATCCCATTTTCTCACTAAAACAATCATGTGAGTATCATTATCATCCCCACTAAATCAATGCAGAAACTGACCTACAATGGTATAAGTAGTTTGTCCAATGTGATACAGGGGAAAAAAAAAATTCAAATTCATACCTCTCTGGTACCACAGCACACGGTTTTGAACTACCTTATATTATTTTCTGTTATTCTTACTATATATACACCCAGGTGTGTATGGTGAAGATGATGATGGTGATAGTCATGGCGATAATGATGGTGATGAAGAAGATGATGATTTCAATAAGCTGATAAACTCAATTCCAGGATCATCTAGGAACAAAAGCAAGACACTGTTAACAGCCA
Organism: Orycteropus afer afer; assembly: GCF_000298275.1. NCBI lineage: Eukaryota > Metazoa > Chordata > Mammalia > Tubulidentata > Orycteropodidae > Orycteropus > Orycteropus afer. The sequence goes on along the minus strand of NW_006921845.1, from coordinate 3,021,214 downwards.
ACACAAGAGGGACCTGTAACACCAGAGTACAGGAAAATTGAGACAACTTCTAAAGAGAGTCTGCCCACTCTTGAATCCGAGGAAAAAAGCAGTCCAAGCAACACAGTTGCTGCCCCTAATTTAGTCAAGTCAGTATTTCATTTCTATCTTTAATTAATTTAAAAATCAACCATTATCCTTTGGTTAAATTTGAATGAGTGTTAATAAGACATTAAGATGAAGTTTGTACATTGCCTTCAGTAAAACTGCATTTGGCTTAATCAGACCCGTTTTTTGTTTTGTTTCATGTTTTGATTTTTTTCTTTTTGTTGAAAATATACACAGCAAAACCTGCTCCCATTTCAGTGTTCTTAGACATAATGACCAGTAACACTGGTAATAATATTCTTATTATGTTTATCCTGGTTGTTTTACTTCTATTTACTTAAACACCCTGGCTCCCAACTTTCTCATCTATGGTTTACAATAGCTATTGACCCTTTGGTCTTAGAGAGATTTGTTTGTTTCTTTGTTTTTCAAGTAACACAACATTCAGGAGTGACAATCTTTACTGTTCAAGTTAATCTGTTACTTAGATTAAAGATGACTTCAGAGGATAGTTTCAATTCAAGATTTGAAGAGCAACTCAGGGCCATAATTTTGGAGACTCTTCCAGACTCAGTATGTCAAGTAAGTCTGGATTTTTTAAGAATTTGAAGCTCTGTTCCACATTTTCCCTCTTTTGTTAATCAGTATTTCTCTTTTATGTTTCTGATCAAAATGTTCAGTAGTGGTAGCTGGGCACCATCTAGTTCTTCTGGTTTCAAGGTGAAGTAGGCGGTGGTTCATATAGACAATTAGTTTAGTTCTTTCTCTGATTCTTGGGTATCCTCTTTACTCTTTTATTCTACATGAATAAAGATCAATAGCTATATCTTAGATAGCCACTTACAAGTTTGTAAGACCCTGCTATTACTCACCATTCTAGGAGGCAGAATATAAACTTTAAGAACTATATTATACCAATTGATTGGATCATCCCACAGACCAGAGCCCTAAACACCAAATCAAGAGAATTATCCCATGAGGTTACTGGTTATTTCTAATTAGTATCAGCATCTGTACTCCCACTTCTTTGGTGGAAGTTGTTTTTATTATTGCAAAAACACACACAACCTAACCAGAAGAACTAGATGGTACCCAGCTACCACTAACAACCATTCTGACAATAGATAGATCCCGACAGAATGGGAGAAAACTGTGGAACAGAATCAAGTTCTTAGAGAGTCCAAACTTAATGAAACTCTCATTTCAACTAGTAAACTATCTCCTAAGATAATCCATAAACCTTGAACCAAAACTACCCCAGGAGAGCCCTTTTAGCTAAATAACAGATTGGCTCAGAAAATAAAGAATATTACCAGTGAGTACTGTGCACCTTTAAAAGATCATCTGTGTGAAAACAAATGGTCAGCAATTAATCTAAAGCAAAGTTGAAATTGTAAGGGGACAGGGAAATCAGATTACTATAAGTGAAACATCCAGAAGGGAATTGAGAATGATAAAACATTGTAGAAAATTTAACCAATGTCTCTGAACAATTTGTGTAGTCATTGTTAAATGGTAACCTAATTTGATGTGTAAATTTTCACTGGAAGCAAAATAAAATATTATTGGAAAAGACACAAATACACAACCTAGCATTTGCCATTTTATCTCTTTTCTCTATGTACAGTTTATTGACATCAGTTACATTAGTCATGCTGTGCAAACTTTATTCATATTCAGTGCAGCTTTCCCATTTCTGTAAACAGAAAGTGACTAGCACCTAAGGAGTACTTCTCCCTCTCCATCACCTCCATCTCTGGTAACCATTAAACCAAAAAAAAAAAAAAAAAAACCTCACTGCCATCGAGTCGATTCCAACCCATAGCAATACCAATTGGGTTTCCAAGATGGTAAATCTTAATGGAAGCAGATTCCCCAGTCTTCCTTCCATGGAGTGGCTGGTGGGTTTGAACCATCAACCTTCTGGTTAGCAGTCAAATGCCTTAGGCACTATGCCATTTCTTTTTATTTATCTTTTCATGAAAGTGAGAACATATAATGTTTATGGGGCTTTTTTGTGTATAATTGACTTATTTCACTCAGCATAATGTTCTCCAGGTACATTCATGTTGTAAGATGTTTTGGGAACTCATTTTTCTTTATCACTGAGTAATATTCCATTGCATATACGTACCACATTAGATCAACCCTCATAAGTTAAGGGGCACAATTCTAGGCTGACAACTCCCCCCAAGAATTCAGCTGCCAGTCTCAAGCTTTTGAGTCCCCATGACACCCTCACTTCTGACTTATTAGTTCCCCCTACTCCGTTGGGTTCAATAATTCAGCAAAATAACTCACAGAACTCAGGAAAGCTTTACATATATGATTACAGCTTTAAGACAAGATACAAATGAAGAGGCTCCAAGGGCAAGGACTGCGAGGGTTCACAACGTGAATCTTCCATGTCCCAAGGGACATGCTACCCTCCTATGTACATTTATGTCTTTCACCAACCAGGAAGCCCTCAGAGTTTCCATGTCCAGAGCTTTTATTGGCACCTTGCTACGTAGGAATGATCTGGCTGGGCCAATCCCCACCTGAGTTACTCAGATATGGTCTGGAGGCTTCATCGAAGATATTTCAATCACTGGGGAAATTTCAAGGTTTTAGAGATTATCTCTGAGGAAACAAAGACAAACACCAAAATCTTTGGATGAAGTTAAATTCTTCACCAAACATCATTTTATTTTATTACTTATATTAAGTAAAGAAACTTCATTTCAATGAACAAAATATGTGAAAAGTAAATAAGACACCTATTTTGAACGGGAACAAGAAATTCTCTAGTTTAATCCTGCTAACAAAGCCAACAATCTTATTAAAGCCAAGAGAGTAAAATAAAGTCAGTATGTTCCCAGCTGTAAATTTTTAAGAGTGGGGTAGGGGAGGAAGAAGAATAAAAGAAACTCAGAGAAAAGAATGGAAATAGAATGAAATATAGATGGTCTCTGATTTCCAAACTGGACTCTTTTTTAAAAAATTAATTTTTACCATTTGTAATTTGAACCAGAAACAGTAGCCAAGTACAAGCGCCTTCAAGTAAATCTTTAATACTGGCAGCTGGAAGTAATACTAATCCTTCTGGATTGGAGTTGGGTGAGGGGAAGCCTCCAGGGGTCCTTTGTCCCACCCTACATGTGGTCCTGGCTACAGAGTGCTGCTGGCTGGGGGTGCCTTCTAATGCAGGACTTGGCTCAGACCGGCAGTAAGAACATCTTTGGTCTTGGAGAACTAGGCTTGGTGTGGGCTTTGCATATGGCTTTCACACCCAGCCCAATCCAAGGAATGATGAATGCAGAAAACAGTGGGGGTCAGAATATTGTGGATGAATGGATGGTGTATCTTCTGGTTCTGAAAAGAATTCCTATCTTCTAAGTTCATGTACATAATTAATTTAGCAAATTATTCTCCTTCTGCCCTCAAATGAGTTTCCATTCTTCAAAAAAAACAACCACCAAACTCACTGCCATCATGTCAATTTGACTCATAGCGACCCTGCCCCCCTTGAGTTTCCCAAGTGGTATCTCTAGGAAGTACATTGCCCAGTCTTCCTTCCCAGGAGTGGCTGGTGGATTTGAACCGCCAGCCTTCTGGTTATCAGTCAAATGCCTTAGGCATTATGCCACCAGAGCTCTTGGCATCTAATATTATTATGGAAATACACACACACCCACTGCTATCCAGTTGGGTCCGACTCATAGAGACCCCTCCTTGGGTTTCCGAGGCGGTACCCCTATGGAAGTAGATTGCCCAACCTTTCTTCTGAGGAGTGACTGGTGGGTTTGAACCGCCAGCCTTCTAGTTAGCAGTCAAATGCCTTAGGTACTACCACCAGAACTCCTATTGGAGGAATGGTGCTACCATTTTGTTAGTGTTCTAGGCTCAAATATTTCTTACTTACATTTCATAGCTAAGTTATCCCAGATCTTCTAGAAGGGGTATATTTACCTCCAAAATCTCTCTTAAATCTAATTTTCCACTTTCAACTGGACCTCTAGGTCCTATTCAACAAATTCTCAACCGGGTTTTTACAACATCACAATCCGTTACTCTATTTCCCAAAAAACATTGTATACTTGAAAAAGGAATGGATGCACTTTAAAGAAGGAAAAAAAAAAATCCTATGGCCCTTTAGTGTTGATGCAATTCATTTTTATTGTATTATTTAAATAGATACAAATAAAACATAAATTATGCCTATCTTCTATTTGGGGAGCTCTGGTAGCATAGTGCCTAAGGCACTTGACTGCTAATCAGAAGGCTGGTGGTTCAAACCCACCAGCCACTCCTTGGAAGGAAGGTTGGGCAATCTACTTCCGTAGTGATATCACCTCAGAAACCCAAGGAGGGGTCTCTATGAGTCACCACAATAATCTTCTACTTACAGTTCTTATGCTACCATAAAAGCAAACATTTTACATTAAATTAAATATATATAGAACTAATAAAAGTCAAGTAAATTAAAGTGAAGTTTGTTGTTTTACTGAAACTAGTAACAAGTTAGCTTGTTTTGTGCTTCACTTGTTATTAACTTATTTATTTATTTTAGTTTCAGTATGTAGGTTGTTTTTGAGTTACTGTCACATTGTTTATTTAACATTGAACTCCTTTAAAACTGTCATTAAATTTTTTTTATTATGATTTGAGTGAAAGTTTACAAAGCAAATTAATTTTCTAAACAACAGTTCATACACATTGTGTTTCTTGACATTTATTGCAATCCTGATAATGTAACAGCTCTCTTCCCACTTCTTCCCAGTGGTCACCTTTTCCCTGAGTCCTTCTTTCTTATGTAATCCTGTCGTCTGAGCTATCTCCCTAAGCAAAGACTGCCCTTCTGATTTCCCATGGTTGATTGTTCTAAGGAATGTACCCTATCTGATGTAAATGTTCACCTTATATGCCTGTCTATTGTTTGGCTGAAAGCCCTGAGAGTGAGTGCAACTCTATGCCTGAAGGGTGACTAGGGGCCAAAGTCTCAGGGGTTTCACAAGTCTCTATTAGACCAGTAAACCTGTTTTTGTGTGTGTGTGTGTATGATTTTTAGTTTTATTCCACATTTTTCTCCCACTCTATCCAGGATCTCATACACTGATTGTTTTCTGAGTGGTTGACGGTGATAGCCATGTAGTTGTTCTGGTCTCATGGTCATGTAGGCTGAGGTTCTCATGGTCCATTAGTCTCTTAGACTAATTATTTCTATGTGTCTTTGTTTTTCTTCATTCTTCTCTGCTCCGCACAAGAAGAGACAAGTTGTTGTGTCATAGAAAGCTGCCACTACTCACCAAAGTTAGATGTAGAACAATATTTTTGTGTAGTAGGCTATGCCAATTGAGCTTGATGTCCCCTCTGACCATGGTCCTGACCCCACAGGTCCAACAATTTGTTCCCTCAGGGTGGTTGGCTGTGACTAGGGAGTTATCATAACTTTGCCCTGTTAGCTCTACTTACATATATGGACATTTTTATAGTGTATACAAATACATATGTGGAAATGTCATCTGCCAAACTTATATATGGTCATGGATATATTCCTTTTTGCCTAGACATACTTGATCATTAGCTTGTCTACCTATGTATCCACCCATAGATTAAAAAAATTGTTTTTTACTTATAATGCAGTACTGCATATGCAGAAGTGTTTATCTTTCTTGTCTGTATCTCTGTGCACCTCTCTGTGTCTTCCTTTTCCTTAGTGTTATTGTGTTGGTCATTTATTTTTGGTATATTCCCTTTTCCTTCACCCAAATCATTACTTGTCTCTTACCCATTTAGCAATTTTCCCTCCCTTCCACTCCCCTCCCATCCCTGGAAATCAACAAAGAAATTTTCCTTCTATATGAAAACCTTTCCTTGATTTTTACAAGTGGACTAATACAATATTTGTCCTTCTGTGATTGACATATTTCACTCAGCATGTCCTCTTACTGAATTATTTTTAATAGAATGCCCCATAATTATAAAACAAATAAAAAATTAATGCTTTATTTCATGTTTACTTGTTAATGAATAGTTGCAAGTTAGTGTGTACAGAGATGCGATGCTTAGGATTCCAACTACATTTAAAGTATAAAACTGGTTCTTTGGAATCCAGAATTCTTATACTTCACTTAAATTTTTCACTCATATTCATTTAACTTACTTCACAACTTCTGTTCCTTTATGATGCTATGATATCATATTGCCTTAACCTGCTGTTTTGGCATCGTATGCACAAATTCAAACACTAAAAAGTAAATGCCACAAGGGCAGGTGTTTTCCTTGTTTGTTTTACTGTTTTATGTGACAAATAGTAAGAATAAACAAATGTAAAGAGAACAGCACAATGAACCTCTTTGTACCTTTTACCCAACTGCAAAAATTATCATCTCCTGGACAATCTTGTTTCATCTACATCCTTGCCCACTTTCCTGCAGTCCCTTTCTCACTGGACTATTTTAAAGCAAATCCTAGATACTATGTCAACCTATTAATAAACATGTCAGTATGTAGCTCCAAAGAAAGATTATCCAAAAGAATGTGGAAATTATCTAATATCATTAATATCACACACAAATAATATTATGCTGAAGATAATTCGAAAATGGTAGCAGCAATATACTGACAGGGAACTGTCAGAAATGCAAGCTGGATTCAGAAGAGGACATGGAACAAGGGATATCATTGCTGATGTCAGATGGATTTTGGCTGAAAGCAAAGAATACCAGAAAGTATTTTGCTGACTATGCAAAAGCATTTGACTGTGTGGATCATAACAAATTATG
>NW_006921845.1:2996515-3013825 GCF_000298275.1 Orycteropus afer afer | reverse complement strand
ATATATATATATATATACTTTGCTGGTTTTTGTGTTTCTCTAGAGAACCCAATCCAACACACAAGGGGATACGGCATGATTTAAAATCAGGAAGGATGTGGGTCAGAGCTGTATCCTTTCACCATAATTATTCAATCTGTAGGCTGAGTAAATAATCCAAAATGCTGGACTATATTAAGAAGAGCATGGCATCAGGATTGAAGGAAGACTCATTAACAACCTGTGATATGCAGAAGACACAACCTTGCTTGCAGAAAGTAAAGATGACTTGAAATACTTACTGGTGAAGATAAAGGACTACAGTTATTCAGTATAGATTACACCTTAACATAAAGAAAACGAAAATTCTCACAATTGGACCAATAAGCAACATCATGATAAATGGAGAAAATATTGAAGTTGTCGATGTCATGAGACAAAATGTGTATGAACTGTCATATGGAAAATGAATTTGCTCTGTAAACTTTCACCCAAATCACAATTTTTTAAAAAAATTGAGGTTGTCAGGGATTTCATTTTACTTGGATCCACAATCAACACCCATAGAAGCAGCAGTCAGGAAATCAGATGTCATATTGCACTGGGCAAATGTGCAGCAGAAGACCTCTTTAAAGTGTTAAGAAGCAAAGATGTCACTTTGAAGACTAAGGTGCACCTAACCCAAGCCATGGGAGCTCTGGTAGCATAGTGCCTAAGGCACTTGACTGCTAACCAGAGGGCTGGCGGTTCAAACCCACCAGCCACTCCTAGGAAGGAAGATGGGGCAATCTATTTCTGTAGTGATACTGCCTCGGAAACCCAAAGAGGGGTCACTATGAGTTGCGTCCGACTCGATGGCACATAACAACAACAACAACCCAAGCCATGGTATTTTCAATAGCCTCAAATGCATGTGAAAGTTGAGCAATGAATAAGGAAGACCCAAGAAGAGTTGATGCCTTTGAATTGTGGGTGTTGGTGAAGAATGCTGAAAATACCACAGACTGTCAGAAGAATGGACAAATCTATTCTGGAAGAAGTGCAGCTGAAATGCTCCTTGGAGCGAGAATGGCCAGACTTTGTCTCACCTACTTTGGTCACATTGTCAGAAGGAACCATTCCCTGGAGAAGGATATTATGCTTGGTAATGTTGAGAGTCAATAACAAAGGGGAAGTTCCTAAATGAGACAGACTGACACAGTGGCTGCAACAATGGGCACAAGCAGAACAAAGATTGTGAGGATGGCACAGGACAAGGCAGTGTTTTGTTCTGTTGTACACATGGTTGCTCTGAGTTGGAGCTGACTCACCAACACCTAACAACAACAATGTATCTCTAAAAAATAAATATTCTTTTTAAAACATAACCATAATGCCATTATTATGCTTTAAAAATAACAATAATTTCTTAATATTGATAAATATCCAGTTAGTGTTCAAATTTGAGAGGGAATGATTGCCTGTTTTGCCTGCGTTCAGTGCTTCAGACACTGACTGACACACACTAGGTGCTCAATAAATATTTCTTGAGTGAAAGAATGCATTGAATTTGAATGACAGAACTTGGTTATAGAACGTGGTCATCCAGATACTCTTAATAGTATAATATTTTGAGATTCTGATTAAAATGAAAAAAAGTTATGAATTATTTTAGAATTCTCAGAGCACTGAGAATACATCCATAAGCCCTAGTTTGGGTAACACTGATACATGTTTTTGTTGTTAGTTGCTGTTGAGTAGACTCTGCTTCTTATTTATTTTATCTCACATATAACAGAATGAAACATTGTCTAGTTCTGTGTTACCTTCAGGATCATTGGTAAGCTTGATTCCATGGTTGTTGCCACTGTGTATTTTGAGTGCCTTCCAACCTAAGGGACTCATCTTCTAGCATGGTATCTGACAATAATCTGATGCAATCCATTAGGTTTTCATTGGCTAATTTTTGAAAGTAGTTTGCCAGGCCTTTCTTTCTAGTCTATCTTAGTCTGGAAGGTCCATTGAAACCCTGCTGGTATTTGAAATATCAGTGGCATAGGTTCCAGCACTCACAAGCCCCCATAGTACAACAAACTGACGGATGGATGGTCTGTCTGTGCTGTATGTTGTGTTGTTGTGTGCCATTGTATTGATTTCAACTCATAGTGATCCCATGTGACTGAGTGGAACCACTAACTCCCCAGGGTTTTCTAGAGAGAAATCTTTGTGGGAGCAAATCTCTAGGTCTTTCTCCCGTGGAGTTGCTGGGTGGGTTTAAATCACCAACATTTTTGTTAGCAGCTGAGCGCTTAAGTGTTGTGCTACCAGGGTTCATTGTCTGCACTAAAAATCGCTACATTTAGCCTGGTATTTGGGGGACTTGGTCCTTCTGGCTTCAGTCTACCAGCCTTATCTCTCACTATTCCCTCTAGTCCATAGGGTCTATTCCAGGTTCCCTTGCTCTTCCTTACCCCTTCTGACTTTACTCTGCATAGTTCCTCCCTTCCTTATAGCTCTCATTGCTGCTGATGGAAATCCTTCCTATCTCCAGCACTCAGCCTCAAATATCACCTTCCTTGTGAGATCTTTCCTATCTCACCAACTGAATTGGATTATTCTCTTTTTTTTAATTCAACCAACATTTGCATTTACTTCTGTTATGACAATTCTAATGTTCTCCCTGGTTTTATTGATATATTTTTATTTTTATTTAATCTTATTCTTGTTTCTAGACTGTAATCTTCTCAGTGAAAGTTTTGAGTGTTCATTTCTGTATATTCCCTACCAGATTTGGCATAGAGCTTTGCGTACTTGTTTGAACAAATCTAGCAGAAAATGCTTCCTTCTCCTCTCTCTCCCATCTCCCTTTCATATACAGGTACATACCATTTCCTCAATTCTTTGTTCACCTCAGTTTAAACTTGAAACCTTCCCTGGGTTTCCCATACCCCACAGGACACAGTCTAAACCCTTTGACAAGGTTTAGAAGGGTCAACATGATCTAGCCCTTGCCTGCCTCCAGCTTTCGCTCTTAACAATCTACCAGCCACTTATCTTCTTTGGGTTCCTGAATTCCCTGTACTTGTGCCTTCTACCTTTGCACATTTATCCCTTTGCATGAAGCACTCTCTCCGAACTCTCCTGATCTCTTACTATCTTTAAGCATTTAGCTTAGATATCACACCCTTGGAAAGTCTTCCCTGATCTCCTAAATCTGGCACAAGTGTCCCTCCTATGAGTTCCATAAGCCCCAGAATTTCATTATAATAGCTCTCACTTACATCGCTGCTTTGTAATTCCCTGTTTTTTTCTCTGTTTTCTCCACTAGACTATGTACTTCTTAACGCAGGGACATTGTCTCATTATCATTGTATTGAACTGGAGCATAAACCAAAAAAACCCACTGCCATCGAGTCAATTTCAACTCACAGTGACCATTATTGGGTTTCCAAGGTAACCTTCTGGTTAGCAGTCAAATGCCATAGCACTGCTCCACCAAAGCATAGAGTATATGTACTACTGGTGGTGATGGTGAGTAGGTGTGGTGGTAGTTACATGACTTGAGATTGTAGAGGAAAACAGAGGCCAGAGTGCAGAGGGCCTTGAATACCATGTAAGGAAATATGGAATTTATACTGAGTGGACTAGAAAACCTTCAAAGGGTTTTTAGCTTAGGGAAAATGTGACTATGGGTCATGTTCAGATTTTAGGAAGATACTCTATCCACCTACCACCTATCTGTCAGCTTGTTATACCATGGTGCCTTGTGTATTACTCTGATGCTGGAAACTATACCACCACTTGTATTTCAAATACCAGCAGGGTCACTCATGGTGGACGGGTTTTAGCAGCATTTCCAGACTAAGACAGACCAGGAAGACCTGATGATCTACTTCCAAAAATTAGCCAATGAAAACCTATGGGTCACAGTAGAACATTGTCCAACTTGTTTGCTTTTGACACGTCGTAAGGAGAGATCCTTGAATAGAGGAGGACATTATGCTTAGTGGATTAGAATTCCAATGAGGACAAGGGAGACCATTAGTGAGATGGTGCAAAAAGGGCAAGGAGGCCACATGTTCCGACTTCCTCTAACCCTACAAGAGGAAGACAGGATTACTAGCAGTAACCCAAGGCCTATTCCTACAAGGCCAAACATGCTGCCTCCCTCCAGCCCTTTCCCCAACCGTTCCTCCCAAAGCACCCACCACCTCTCTCCTGGGTTCGATAATTCGCTGCAGTGGCCACACAGAGCTGACAGATTATGGGGTTTATTAGGGAAGCACCACAGGCTACAATTCAGGTTCAGGAAAAATGCTCAGTCTCTCTCTCAGCCCATCGTCCCTCAGCCAGCAGTCTCTCATAGTCTCTTTCCCAGTGGTGCTGGTCCCTCAGTGTCTCGCTCAGCAATGCGTGTCTCTTGCATCTCTTTCCCAGCAATGCATGTCTCTCTCAGCAGCACGTCTTCCTCCGCCAGCAGTCAGAGAGAGTTCTGCCTCTAGGAGGCCTCCTTTTGAGCCCGGCAGGGTGGTCAAACTAGCCAATCACAGTATCAGAACTCTAAGCACTTGAGAGAGAGTGGGCACCTCCCAGAACATTATTTTGTGCCACTCCCAACAGAAATACTCCAGGTGGACAACTTCAGCAATCAGGAGCTCCTCAGTTGCTCATAGAAAATCCCACCTTGGAGTTTACAAAGACTATGGGTAGAAAAGCCACAGTAAGTAATTTACTACACCACAGATGGATTGGCATAATAACTGTGTTCTGGTTACCTAGCACTGCTCTGACAAGAATATACCACAAATGTGATGGCTTAAACAAACAGGAGTTTATTCTTACAGTTTGGAGGCTTTAAGTCCAAGTTCAAAGTGCCAAGCTCTAGGGACTGGGTGAAAGCCCCTCAGCCTTGGGCTTCAGCTCTGCCTCCAGCTCCCGGCCCATTGAAGCTAGAGGTTTTTCTTCACTCAGACAGCTGCTGGCTGCTGAGACTGACAAGCCCAAGGTTGACAAGTAAAAAGGCACAGTCCTGATGTTACCAAACCACACAGTAAGTCATTTATTCAAGTCAATTGGAAGTCCCAAAGTCAGCAGAGGATGGCAGGTTGCTGAACAACTACACAGCTACATGCAGAGTCCAAGTGTGCCATAAGCTAGAGACATCCTCAAGCCTTCTCCTTATATACAAGAAGCAGACCACATCCCAAAGGCAGTTACTCAGTTGCTTGTGGTAGAGCCCACCATGGAGTTGATTGCTAGTCTCATCATGAGGAATAACTACCACCAGCTGCCCAGCCACTCAACCAGGCCCAGCCAAGTTGATATACAAATTTAACTACCCAATTCCACCCCTTGTCAACTTGGCACCTGCACAGATCTTCAATGGGTGGCATCTGTACAGATCTCCTTCACTGGATGGCTCTAATCCCCTAGTTCCTGAATGGCAACCTCACCCCCTTGGCCTGGCAGGCCCTGTTCCTCTACCTCTTGGGCATGGCAGCCCTGGCCCCTCACTCTTGGGCAGCAGCTATGGCTCCATCCCACTGGCCAACAAGAACAAGCAGCCCCACACTCCAGAACCAAGTTGGTGATGGTCTAACTCTTTGACACCTAGGGGGCTATGGTGGTTTCACCCCCAAAGACCACAGTACTAAACTTTGAGGCTGAGGCAGCTCTGCTTCTTGTTTCCTTAGTCTCTCCACTTCTACCAATAAATGCTCAAGGTCAACCCACTCCTCCGGAAATCTTTCTGCCCGAAGGACACTTAGCTTTCTTGCTCCGTGGACCGGCCAACTTGCTACTCCATTTTATGCTGGTCTCTTCACCAGTTAATGCCAAAAGGCAACCCACTCCACCAGGAAACCACCTACTCAAAGACATCTGGCTTTCTCCTTATATACAGGAAGCAGACCACATCCCAGAGGCAGCTACTCAGCTGCTTGTGATAGATCCAACCATGGAATTGATTGCCAGTCTTATCATGGGAAATAACTACCACCAGCTGCCCAGCCACTCAACCAGGCCCAACCAAGTTGACATACAAATTTAACTACCGCAAGCTGCAACAATAGACTCAAGGGTGCTGACCATTGTGAGGATGACACAGGACCAGGCAACATTTTGTTCTGCTGCACATAAGAGTGCCATGAGTGTGAGTCTACTTGATAGCAGTTATCTATCTTTGTCTACTCTACTTACAGGGTAGAATATGAATAAAGAAGGCCAAGACTAGCCCCTTCCTAACCCCAAGGGCCCTTGATCCCTACATGTAGATCTCTCACTAGGTTTGCCCTCCTCTTGGGCACTCCAAATTCTAGAACATTCCTGATTCCTCACCCCTTGCCAAGCTGACCTGTCCTAGCTCCTTAGGTTCTTGTTCTATGGCAGCAGTTCTATAACTCATCTGCTAATGTGCTCATGGGGTCCATAGGTTACAATGTTAATTCTTCCCAGTAATGCTGTGTGGTCTGGACTCAGGACATCTGAGGTTAATTTTTAATTCAGTTATAGCCACAGCAAAACCTTGAGGGAGTCCCTTCTGGCCATGACCTCCACACAGAGCTGCTATGAGGATCAAAATCAAAATGACTTTGGGTTTCAGAGAAGGAAGAGATTTTTCCTAGCAAAAGGAGAAAAGTTTTTTAGTGACATTTTCATGGCATAAGTAGCATTTGAGCTGGGAATAGACCCAGAGAGGAGAAACTGAGGTATTTCTAAGGCTCTATTCTCAAGGAACCTAAAATAACTTTAAAGTTATCTCAAGGATAGGCTTGGAGATCTCAGAGAACATGCTTTGATCTCTAACTATTTGTCGTGGAGATCAGAATGTTCCCTACTCCATACAAGGCTCAGATAATGTTCATTTCTGCCATTTCAGGTCCCTTATTCTTCCTCTCTCAGAAAAACACCCTTCTGTTGACATACCATTATCTGTGAGTCCATTCCGAATTTAACTGATAACGGTCTTGTTACATTAATAATGCTCCAGACTCTTGCTTGGATTCAGGTCGTATTCTGATTGGCTCAGCACAGTTGTAAAATATGGTTTTAAGGTGGATACATTTGTGCATGTTTGAGCTAAGGTTTGTTCTATTGTATTCCGAGGCACATCACCATTTTCTGATTCTGCCCATATATATGGGAGCTCTGGTAGCATAGTGCCTAAGGCACTTGACTGCTAACCAGGAGGCTGGTGGTTCAAACCCACCAGCCACTCCTCGGAAGGGAGGTTGGGCAATCCTACTTCCGTAGTGATAACTGCCTCGGAAACCCAGGGAGGGTTCACTAGGAGTTGGGGCTGACTCGATGGCAAATAACAACAACATATGGGGGAAGGAAAGGCACTACCTCATTCAGGAACCATGAGTCTCCCTGCCCCTGTCACACACAGACTGGGCTGAATATGAAAGTCACACATAGTCATTTTTTGTTGTTGTTGTTAGGTGCCATCAAGTCATCTCCAACTCATAGCAACCCTATGCACAGCAGAACGAAACACCGCCTGATCTGCACCAGTCCCGCAATCCTTGCTATACATGACTGTCTCAATCCATCTCATTCAGGACCTTCCCCTCTTTTGTCAATCCTCCACCTTACCAAGCATGACATCCTTCTCCAGGAAATGGTCCCTTCTGATAACATGACTGTGATAGTTGGAGCTGTGCGTCAACTTGGCTGGACCATAATTCTGTGTGGTTTAAGCTGTTGTGATGTGGTTATTCCCATGATGGGATCAGATGATTATGTTTTGAGCAGCCAATCTGTTGAAAGGGAGTTTCCATAGGGGCGTGGCCTGCTTCCAGTATATCTATGGATATTCCGGGAAAAGAGATATTCTTCCGTGGATCAGGATTCTGTTGTGCTGCCTACAACTGTCCATGAGTGAACGATACACCATTTGGCCTGGAGATCTTGGATTCATCATTCGTAGGAGTCAACAGCTGGTGTACTGCCTGCCAGCCTTGAACTCCTCAGCCCCTGCGGCTGCAAGAGTCGGGAAAAGCCTCCAGCTTGACATTTGATCCAAGAACTTTGGACTTGCCAGCTTCTATAAGTGTGTGAGCCATTTTCCTAAGAAAATTTCTCTATATATACATATATAGATAAGCTTTACTGGTTTTGTTTCTCTAGAGAACCCAGTCTAACACAATGACCAAAGTAGGTGAGACAAATCTGGCCATTCTCACTTCCAAGGAGCACTCTGACTGCACTTCCTCCATGACAGATTTGTTAGTTCTTTTAGCAGTCCATGGAACTTTCAACATTCTTTGCCAGCACCACAACTCTAAAGCATCAACTCTTCTTCAGTCTTCCCTATTCATTGTCCAGCTCTCACATGCATATGAAGTGATTGAAAATACCAGGGCTTGTCTCAGGCACAACCTAGTCCTCAAGGAGACATCTTTGCTCTTCAGCATTTGAAAGAGGTCCTTTGCAGCCGATTTGCCCAGTGCCATACGTCATCTGATCTCCTGACTGCTGCTTCCATGGTGTAAATTGTAGAAACAAGCAATGTGAAGTCTTTGACAACTTCAATCTTTTCTCCATTTATTGTGATGCTGCTTATAGGTCCAGTTGTAAGGATTGTTGTTTTCTTTATACTGAGACATAATTCATACTGTGACTGTATTCTTCAATCTTTATCAGTAAATGCCTCAAGTCATCCTAACTTTCAGCAAGCAAAATTGTGTCGTCAGCGTATTGCAGGTTGTTTGTTAATGATTCTTCCTCCAATCTTGATGCCATATTCTTCTTTATATAGTCCAGCTTCTCAGATTATTTCCTCAGCATATAATTGAGTAAGTATGGTGAAAGAATACAACTCTGACACACTACCTTCTTGATTTTAAACTATGCAGTGTCCCCTTGCTCTGTTCGAATGACAGCCTCCTGGTCTATATACAGGTTCTTCGTGAGTACAATTAAGTGTCGTATTCATTTATTTCACAGATATTTTTAAGTGCATTCCTTATTCCAAAAGCACTGAGAGATGTCATATTATATAGCTAATATTGTATGATTCTAAATTCTAAATCTAACAGCAATGACTGAGTTGGGCATGGTTAGTGGAGAGGTGCTGGCTATCAGGTTCTGCTCTGGGGTGGTTACCAATACCAGCCAACTGCAGCACCACTCCCCTGCTCATCCTGCAAGGCTGCTTCTCCTGCTATCTAGTCATCTGATTGCTAAGGCATCACTGGAAGAAAGATATAGTGTATACTCAAAACCTAAGACCACTTTAAGTAAGGCTAAATGAAAGAGAAAAAGAGAGGGATATTTCATAGGTAGTTCTTATTTCCATCTCTTGTATTAAGGTGCAATTTCTTCAGAAAATTGTTCCCTGCTTCTCCTACACACTGTCACCCCTTCTATCTGAGACAGACATAGAAGAGACAGAAAAGGTCCAAGATTTAGAGTCAAGTCCCAAATCTAACACTTACAAGTGTATAATTGGGGATCAATATTTTAACCACACTGAACCAGTCTCTCACCTGCAAAATGGGACTAACAACAGGAGCATTAGTGAGAGGTTAGGTGATATTGTCCCTGGGGGCACAACCTGAAAGGTTGGAGGTTCAAGTTCACCCAGAGGTGCCTCAGAAGTAAAGCTTGGCAATCTACTTCTGAAAAATTAGCCCTTGAAAACCCTATGGAGGACAGTTCTACTCTGGCACACATAGAGTTACCATGAGTCGCAATCAACTCAATAGCAACTTAAAAAAAAAAAAAAAATACACTCAAGGATGAGAAACTACTGTAAACTCCAGCATTGTGTTCAAATGCTCATGACATTGTCATTAGTTCTTTTGTTTTCTCTTCTCTACACATCACTCCAGTGCAACTGAGTTGAGACAAGAAGAGTTAAAGAAAAGGAAAGACTCGGCACCCTGGGCAGTTCATGACCAGGGGAAAGTGTTTCAGGTAGACAGAATAGAGGCTGCAGCCAGAGGAAGTAAAAAGAAAACCAACTTTCCTTCTTTTTTCCTTCCTTTCTCTTCCTTCTCTTTTTCTCTTTCATTTAGCCTTACTTAAAGAACGTGGTCCTAGGTTCTGAGTATATATACACTATATTTTCCTTCCAATGACACCTTTGCAATCAGATGACTAGATAGCAGAAGAAGCAGCCTTGCAGGGATGAGCAGGAGAGTGGTGCTCCAGTTGGCAAAAGTTGGGAACCACCCCAGTGCAGAACCTGATAGCCAGCAGATTGGAAATATCTGGAAAATACAAGTGAGCTGCAGGGGATGGGCCTTGTGGATTTACTGAGTGTACTGTCCTCTGAAGCCCTTTCCCACTGTCACAGCTCCTAGTCCTCCTAGGAGACCTCAAGACTCGCTTACATGTGTGTGCTTCAATTTTCTAGACATTTTATTTATTTTCTCCAACAACTTTTATCCTTAAGTAGTAGTATCTCCACTGTGCACATGAAGAATCTGGGTTTCAGAGAGGTAAAGTGACTTGCCCAAGGTAACACTACATGAATTATTTCAGGAAACCAACTTTAAACACTGATTTGAAATGCTTAGACTTGCAAACTAGGAAGTTGACCTGATGGAAAGGCAAGATAGTCTTATTTATCCTGCCATCACTATTTGTACTTTCTCTCCCTCCTCCTGTCCTCTGCTTCCTCTCTCTTGAGCCTCCATCTACTCTTGTCACCACTACAACCACCCCCAGCTGCACTTTTTCCTGACCACAAAACACTTCCCAATTTACATCGTGCCACAGGCCTAGAAAGCAAAAGTCATCACAACAAAAGGAAGCCATTAAAGAAATCAATTCCTCTTCCCTCTCCATCCTGTCTTCTCTTTTCTCTCTCCCTTATTCATCCCTTCCTTACCCACCCCTCGCTTTCTCACCCCCTACTCTTTGAATACAGCAAGGCTTTTGAACTCCTTTAGACTAACAGCAAGGAACAACTTATTAGGAGCTTCTTGAACTGGCTTATGTACTCTCTGATGGCCTAGGAGATTTGAAGTTGCAAGTCATTTCAAGAAATTTACTTATTTTCATTCCTTACAGATCATTCCTGCAAAACCAGCTTCAGTTTTTATTTTATGGTTGTTACCCCAGGGAGATTAGCAATAGGCAAAGAGCCATCTTCCCAGATTTTAATGAGTAAGAGCAGAAAAACACAGGAATTTGGGGGTGGCTGGGCCTGCACTTTGTCTTTACCTGTACCTGTTTTGTTTCTCCTTCTCCTGTCCTCCCTCCCATTCTGATCCTGGTATCACTGGTCAGAGCCAAGCCCATGGTGAAAGATGAATCATCTCCATGGCAACCAGATGCCCATTAGGGACAGTTTGGCATTAAATATTGTGTTTGATTATCAGGTTACATGGGCTCAGAAAATATGGTCACTTCAATTACAGGTGGCCTTTTCCAAGGAGCCTAGCAAAATTTTTCCACCAGATGTTTCTTGGAGAAGAAAGTCAGCCTGGTCATGTCAATCTTATCTTCATCCTAAAGTATGCACTTAGCACCTCCTGTTAGAAAGCAGGGACTTGAGCAATGAGGAGAGGGGCCCAGTGCTGAAAGACACCTATACCAACATCCATCATGCACCAGTATCAGTGCCATCAAGTCGATTCTGACTCATGGTGACCTCATATGTGACAGAGTAGAATTGTGCTCCAGAGGGTTTTCAATGGCTGATTTTTCTGAAGTAGATCACCAGGCCTTTCTTCCAAGGTGCCTCTAGGTGAACACAACCTCTTCCAATCTTTTGATTAGCAGAGAAGCACATTAACCATTTGCACAATCCAGGGACTAAGTCCTTATAAAGGATACCTTTGTCTCAAAGATTCTCACCTTCCAGTAGAGATGGTCAAGAATGCATGAGGTAAGTTATTGGAGGTGATTCCCAATACCCTCCTCTGTAAAGTGGCAACAATACTGGAAACTTCTCAAGACATTTATAACAGAATAAATTAAGTAACTGTGACACACTGTCTAAGTGAAAGCCATTCCTGTGTTTACCCAATTTTAGGCTCTTAGAGTTCATCAACTCTGTACAAAGTAGGAGGAAATAAAGAAATGTATGAAGAGCGAATGAATAATTTACTATCAGTATAAACAGTGACGTGATAGCTCACCTTTCGTGAGATCGTATAGACTACAATGCATTTAAACATTACCTCCTCAATGCCAGCCTTTCCTGTCTAGAGTGTCCTCTTCCTACATTCTCTTTCCATTAACCTGTTTTATTTTCTTTTCCTCATTTATCATCACTGTAATTTGAAATCACCTTTTGTTTTTCTTTAAAAAACTTTTCATTGTGATTTGCATGACACTCCACAGAGCAGATTCATCCTGTACTAAACAGGCCAAGGGAGCTCTGGTGATGTAGTGCCTAAAGCATTTATTTGACTAACCAGAAGGCTGGTGGTTCAAACCCACCAGCCACTCCTCAAAAGGAAGACTGGGCAATGTACTTCTGTAGAGATATTGCCTCAGAAACCCAAGGAGGGGTCACTATGAGTAGGAATGACTGGATTGCAGTGAGTTTGGATTTTTTTTGGAAACAGGCCAAACACACTCCGTTTTGCCACACCAACTACATTTCCCACAATGCAACAGCTCTCCTACTCCCCAACCCCCCACTCCTATTACCCGCTCCCAGTGACTCTTCCTCACACACACTGCCTGCCTCCCCAGACCTCTCCTCTTACATGTTTTTTAGTGTGCATGCTTTGTTTTGTTTCAGCTGTGAGATGTTCTATATATCAGGCTCTGTGCTGAATTTTGCCTCCAGTATTTAATAAAGGAGCTCTGGTGGTGTAGTGCCTAAAGCATTTGACTGTTAACCAGAAGGTTGGTGGTTCAAACCCACCAGCTGCTCCCGCAAAAGGAATATAGGGCAGTCTACTTCTATAAAGATTTACCACCTCAGAAACCCAATGGGGGTCACTATGAGTCTGAATCAATTCAATGTAAGTGAGTTTGTTTGTTTGGTTGTACAGTGCTTAAGTCATAAAAGGTTAGTGATTGGAACCCAACAGCTGCTCTGCAGAAAAAAAGATGAGGCAGTCTGCTTCCATAAAAATTTACAGCCTTTGAAACCTATGGGGTAGTTCTATGCTGTCGTATACTGTCTCTATGAGTCAAAATTGACTGATGGCAACAGGTTTGGTTCTTTTATTTAATAAAATAATCACAGCAGCTTTATTAAGTTACTATCACATTTATCTGTGTTTTACCTCTCCAGAAACTGACATTTATAGATACGAGTTACTTTATGAGTTTAAGCAGTAATATCAGTTACTCCAGGTCGAGTAATTCAGATATTTTACTGCAATGGCCACACTTTCAAACACTATAACTCCCAAGAATATTGTATAATTATTTTCCAGGAAAGGAACATTTTTTAAAAAATTATTTTATTTGTCAGAATTAATGTGTAACTTTTACAATATCTCTTAAGAAAATTGATGACATCCTGGTATGTACCAATTTCAGAAGGATTGAGATTGACTTAAATCAATGATATACTAGATGGGTGCAACAATGGGTGATTCAGGTTTATCTTTTAGACTAATGGAAAGAAGCAGCAGCATGGTCCTCCTTAATAGCTGGTGTGGAAATGCATAGTCTTATTATTCTCAACAGATTTTACTGAAGATAATTTCACTAAGAGCACATGCTGACTGGTCATGATGGGGAAAGAGCACACATGTATGTATTTGGGGGTGAAAGGGAATCAGCAAGTGATTTAAAGCATGGTGACCATCACCTATCAAGCAAATAATAGAGTTTACTCTAAATAATTGGAGAGTGGAGTATTGTGAAAAGAGCATGGATTTTAGATTTGATACTTAAGGAACTTTGGCAGCAGAGTGGGTAAGACATTTGTCTGATAACCAAAAGGTCAGCATTTCAAACCCACCAGCTGTTCTGCAGGAAGAAGATGAAGCAATTAACTTCCAGAAAGATTTACAGCCTTGGAAACCCAATGGGAGTCGCTGTGAGTCAGAATCAATGGACTCGATGGCAAGTGGGTAACTGTAAATGTGGGGCAAGTCTCTTAACTCTTTGAGCCTCACTTTCCTCATCTGTAAGATGCAGAAAAGAAAACCTTCTTTGCTCTTATTGTCGGCCACCAACTCACAGCAACCCCACACACAATGGAACAAAACTTTGCCCAGTCCTGCATCATCCCCATGATGATGCAGATCAGA
Organism: Orycteropus afer afer; assembly: GCF_000298275.1. Classification (NCBI taxonomy): domain Eukaryota; kingdom Metazoa; phylum Chordata; class Mammalia; order Tubulidentata; family Orycteropodidae; genus Orycteropus; species Orycteropus afer. Next base: position 2,999,690 of record NW_006921845.1, on the reverse strand, counting down.
CCATTATGATCCATAGAGTTTTCACTGACTGGTTTTCAGAAGTAGATAGCCGGGCTTTTCTTCCTAGTTCATCTTAGTCTGGAAGCACCACTGAAACCTGTTTAGCATCACAGCAACACCCAGGCTCCTACTGATGTGGGGGCTATGTTTTTGTGTCAACTTGGCTGGGCCTGGTTGAGTGACTGGGCAGCTGGTGGTAGTTATTTCCCATGATGAGCCTGGCAATCAACTCCATGGTAGGATCTACCACAAGCAGCTGAGTAGCTGCCTTTGGGATGTGGTCTGCTTCCTGTGTTTAAGGAGAAGCCTTGGGAATGGTCTCTGGCCTTTGGCATGCTTGGACCCTGCATGTAGCCATGTAGTTGCTCAGCAGCCTGCTATGCTCTGCCAACCTTGGGACTTACAATGGACTTAAGTTAATGACCTGCCGTGTGGATTGGTAACATTGGGACTGTGCCTTTTTATTTGTCAACCTTGGGGCTTCTCAGCCTCAGCATCCAGCAGCTGTCTGAGTGAAGAAATGCCTCTAGCTCCCCAGTGGGCCAGGAGCAGGAGGTAGAACTGGACCCCAAGGTTGAGGGGCTTTCACCCAGCCCCTAGAGCCTGGTACTTTGAACTTGGACTTACAGCCTCCAAATTGTAAGAATAAACTCCTGTTTGTTAAGGCCATCTCATTTATGGTATATTTCTTGTCAGAGCAGCACTAGGTAACAGAACAGCTGACATATGGGTGGTGGCTGTGCAGGAGGTACATTGGCAGGAAATCAAATGTGGGTCTCCAGCATGGAAGGCATGACTTCTACCACTGAAACACCAATGCCCCCCAAAACTTCTTCACAAGGATGTTACAAAAATTAAATATAACAATTTAACTAGCTGGTATGCAATTGGTTATAAAGTAAATTTCAGTTTCTCCCACTCTTCCTTTGTGCATAATAATGTATCAGTGCATGTAGGAGATGCAATTTAAAAAAAAAAAAAAAAACAAGATCACTATTGCAAGTAAACATGTTAAGATGCAAACATCTCAAAGAATGATGTCCCCAGCAGAGCAGTACATCTTGGGAAGCTACTCATTTTTCTTAATCATGCTGTGTTTGCTCAAAACATTTTTGGAATGCTACTATCTACCAGTCAGATCCCCTGTGCAGAAGACATTCACAGGAGATGAAATAAACAATTGGTTATTCATCCCATCTTGGATTGTTACTCATCCTGAACAAGTGAATGAGTGATTATTTTCAAAACAGACCAGCAGATAAGATCAAGTCACAACACACCCTGCTTCACAGAGTGGCCATTCAGCACTCAGAGCAAGTGCCACCCTGCTTCCCAGAACTTTATGCAGATCTGCTCAGAGAAGCTCTTGTTGGCAACTTCACCAAAAGCCACTTTCTAAATGGGAAAGTGGATTGACTCTGAGGAACAGCGTGTATTAGTCACAGAAGGCAAGGAATGGTGACATCCCTAAAAACAGAGGGACCAGAAATAGAATTACAAATAACTAGGGTATTTTTTCCCCCTCTAGAGAAAGGTTCAAAATCACTAGCTTTAATGAGAAGGGGTGTAACCAGGCTAATGTGGGAGTGAGACAAGCCCATTTCAGGGAAAAGCACTTCTCTGGGGGTGGTCCAAGAGCCCTGGTTGACAGGAAAATTGACTTTGACTGCAAGCATCCTAAAAAAGAACCACTTTATTTAAATTTCAGAGGCCATGTTGATGCTCTTCTCCAGTGATTCCAAGTGGGTCTATGGATTTATAAGAAGCCTATATGGTGGTATAAAAAAGGAAAATCTATGAAGCCAGCAGCTTGAAAGACTCTGGGGCCTTGGGCCTCTTGCTGCCTGAGCTTGGCACTATGCTAGTAATAAGGCCTGCATCTCTGATTTGATCTCAAGCTGTGCTAGCTTTCCTCTCAAGACATCTTCTGATCAAGAAGATCTCTTTCCTTGCAAACAAATTGCCACTATTAGAGAGAAAACTTAGGTCCTTTGGAATTTGAAGAGATTAACTATAGTTTCTTTAATTTTTAATTTGAATATTTTAAGCCCATAGGAAGGTTGAAAGGATGATCCAATGAGTAGTCATATACTCCCTCATCTAGATTCACCAATTGGCAATTTCTTGCTGTACCCATTTTACTTCACTCTCTACATATTTATGCACATACTTTCCTTTAGCTAAACCAACCAAAATAGGCTTCATATATCATGACATTGGTGGTAGTTAAGTTTGTGTATCAACTTGGCTGCACCTGGTTGAGTGGCAGGGCAGCTGGATGTAGTATTCCCCATGATGAGACCGGTAATCAACTGCAGGGTAGAATCTACTGTGAGCAACTGAGTATCTGCCTTAGGGATGTGGTCTGCTTCCTGTATATAAGGAGAAGCCTTGGGGATAGTCTCTAGCTTATGGCACACTTGGACTCTGCATGTAGCTGTGTAGTTGTTCAGCAGCCTGCCATCCTCTGCCGACTTTGGGACTTCCAATGGACTTGAATTAATGACCTACTGTGTGGTTTGGTAACATCAGAACTGTGCCTTTTTACTTGTCAACCTTGGGCTTGTCAGTCTCAGCAGCCAGCAGCTGTCTGAATGAAGAAAAGCCTTCAACTTCAGTGGGCCGGGAGCAGGAGGCAGAGCTGAAGCCCAAAGTTGAGGGGCTTTCACCCAGCCCCTAGAGCCTGGCACTTTGAACTCAGACTTAAAGTCTTCAAACTAAGAGTATAAACTCCTGTTTCTTCAAGCATCCCACTTAATGGTATATTCCTGTCAGAGAGGCTTTAGGTAACCATAACAACATTTCACCCTTAAAAACTTCACCAATATCACCCAAGGACAAGAATATTCTCCTACATAATTGTAATACCATTATCACACCTAAGAAAGTGAACATTGATTTAATAATAGCATCAACATTGAGTTCATATTCCAATTTCTCACCTGGTCCCCAAAATGTTCTTTATATATGTTTTTAAGGCCAAGATCCAGTTAAGTTTTTTTTTTTAATTAGGATTTGGGTGAAGATTTACAGAGTAAATTCACTTTTCATACAGCAGTTCACATATACTTTGTCTCATGTCCTTATCTATCATGTGAAGAAATCCACAGAAGCACAGCTTTCATGTGTTTGCAAATTTAGTTTTTTTTTTTAATTAGGATTTGGGTGAAGATTT
>NW_006921845.1:2971605-2988965 GCF_000298275.1 Orycteropus afer afer | reverse complement strand
ATTATCTTCTGTGTCTGTGTTAATTGGTTTCCCTTTTCTTTGTTGAAGAGGGTCTGTGCAATCCTTCTGCCTAGTCCGCCATCTTGCCCCGCCTCCCGCCAGTTAAGTTTTAAGCAATGAATTCAACTGCCTTGTCTCTCTAATTCTCCTCAAGGTAGAGCATTCTACCATCTCATTCTGATATTCATGGTACCAAATTCTTTAAAAGTCTAGGTGCCTTGCAGAGTGTCCTATATTCTGATTAAGGCTTATTTCCTCAGGGTTAGGTTTAGCATTTCTGGCCAGAACACCACCAATGCCATAATGTATGCTTCCCACTGCATCTTACCTCACAAGTCACAAAAGACCAGACCACCCCACAATTGACAATGCCAACCTTGAGCTCTTGATTAAGTTGGTGAGCACCAGATCCCTCTGTTGGAAAAGCATTTTCCCCTCTTTTAATTAACAAATAATCTGGAAGGTGATACTTTGAAACAATGCAAATATCCTATTCCCTAACAATTGTTTTCCCCAGTAGTTTTAACATCTATATGGCAGTATAGTACTGGGTAGTACAAATGGTTAAAGTGCTCAGCTGCTAACCGAAAGGTTAGTGGTTTGAGTCCACCCAGTGGCACCTCAGAAGAAAAATCTGGAGATTTACTTCTGAAAAACCAGACACTGAAAGCCCTATGGAGCACAGTTCTACTCTGAGACACATGGGGTTGCCATGAGTGACAACTGACTTGCTGTCAACTAGTTGTTTTATTGGTTGATAGTGATTTGTAACCAAATCTGCCCTTACTCAATGTTACAAAATGATGCTTTTTCTAATTCTATCATTGTTTCTGCAGTTATTTGTTGTCATTCTTTTGTAAAGAAGAGCTTTTTCTTTTTCTTTCCCCTTTCAGTCTTTCTCTTTTTGTTGTTACAGATATGTGGATTTCTTTTTAGTCACTCTGCTAAAATCTAACATCACCTTTTTTAAAAAATCAATTTGGCAATCAATCTAGTGTTCCTTCAAGCTGATTCTTATATCCTTTTGACATAATCCCATTCATCTTGGAACACGTCCCTTTCTGGCACAACAAACGAAACCAGGATAACCGTGTGCTTTCATTGCTTCAGACCTGGAATCAGCACTTCTCCATGGTGTCATGGTGTTTTTGAGTAGGAAATGGGATTTAGAAATCAAGATCTAGGTGCTAGGTGTGTTGTCAGCTGCAATTCTTATATGTAATTTTAAATCAATAAATTTCTAGGCCTCTGCTATCCAAGCCTGGGATTATCACCACATTATTAGAGTTGACATTAATGCAACACAACCCAAGGGGATAGTTAAACCCTTTTCCTGAGAGAACCTCTATTTTGAATGCTTTTCTGAGGCTAAGGGATGATCCAAGCCTTCACTGGGCCACACCCAAGAGACATGTTTAAACTGCTTTAAGGAACTTGCCCTACCTTCATAAGAGTACCAAGTCATAAGACATTTTTGGACCCAGTCCAAGAAAGATAGAAGAATATTAATAGAAAATTTGACTTCTGAAAACCTGGATTTAAATACTGATTTACCCTCCTTTCTCACTATGTTGTCATGGCTAAATCACATAATTTTTCTGAGTTTCAGTCTTTATTGCTTCTCCCCAAGAAAAATGTACCACACATGATTCCCTCTTATAGCTTTGTTTTCTTAATGGGGATAATAATTAAATAAGATATTATTTCTGAAAGTGCTTTGATATTTGTAAAGAGCTTTGTAAACACCATCACAATAGATGAGCAACATGGTGTCATTGTTGGTGGGCAGAAGCAGCACAGATAACTGAAGTCCAAGAGCAATCTAAGTTCCCAGCTCTTTAATTAAAGCCCCCAACCAAGGGGCCAATTTGGAATTGGATTTCCTCTCCTTCCTTGGCTTTGCTTTAGAAGATCCGCTAACTAATAAGCAGAGAATATACTGCGAGGAACCTTCTAGGAGTGACCTGGAGGCTCCATCCATGATCATGCTGGACAGGCAGCCCCAGGAGCACCCATTCTTAGCCTGGTGGGAGGGTAGTGACTAATGCAAAAGTCAGAGCCAAGAATCTAAAAGAAGATTTAGATTTTAGAGACATGTGTCTCCCAGACTGCACTTCCCCTTGAATATTAAGATTTGCAAAAATACCACCTTTCTTCTTGATCAGATTAGCTGATTCTAGGGTCATTTTCTCTGTCTTTTTTTCTGTACAACCCACACAAGCTTCCAGTTGTAATTGTTCCACTTGCATTGCTCCTTAGACACAATTTTCAGCAAGGACTGCTTTTAAGTAGACTCACTTTGGGATTACTCACAGTCCTCCCTGTGTGTCTGTGATGTAAGCTAAGGACGAAGAAGTGTCTAATCACTAAGGAAATTGAGGGAAGGAGGTTAAAGTTCTGACCAGAGCTCTGAGCCACTTCAGCCAGGGAGGGGCTATGATATAGGAAAGAAGGTCTTTCACCTTTGGTCCAAGAGAAGTGCAATTGCACTTATGCTAGGAGAGTATCTCTCCTCTCAGCAGAAATGCAATACAATGGAATTCAACCTACATTTATTAAGCATCTATTGAGGGCACAGGTGTAAGTAAGGCACAGGGCTGGATTTCATGGAGTTCACATTCTACACTGGAGGTAAGCATTTAGGTGAATGAAATGCCTCCACTGTGTTTGGTGTTATAATCTGGAGGTAAGAGGATACGAGTGTTACAGTTTTCAGCCATAGAGTGTGGGCAAGGGATAACAGTGAGGTCAGGCCATACTTCTTACAAGAGGGAAGGGAAAGGAAGAGTTCCAGGCAGAGGGAACAGCAAAGGTTAGGAGAGAGGCCTTTTCCAGAAGGGTTGGGAGAGTGTGATCTATTCACTCATTTCCTACCCCTTTCCACAACCTTAATCCAAGTCCTGAGTTGGATGAGAAAAAGCTTCTCCTGAATATTGAAGTCCAATCAGCCTCGGAATTAACTGTTCTACCATAGACCAGTATCATAGACTAAATAATGGCCAACCAAAAAGATTGTTGTTGTTAGATGCTCTCAAGTCAGCTCCAACTCATAGCAAACCTGTATACAACAGAATGAATCACCACCCAGTCCTGCTCCATCCTCACAATACCTGCTATTCTTGAGCGATTGTTGAAGCCGCTGTGTCAATCCATCTCATTGAGGGTCATCTCCTCTTTCACTGACCATCTACTTTACCAAGCATGATATCTTTTTCCAGGGACTGGTCCATTCTGGCTACATGACCAAAGAAGGCGAGGCAAAATCTGGCCACTCTCTCTTCTAAGGAGCATTCTGGCTGCACTTCTTCCAGTACCCAAAGGTAACATATCCTAATTCATGGAACCAGTAAATGTTACCTTATAAAGCAACAAAAGAAAAGATTGTTTCCAGATATGTTTAAGGATTTTGAAAAGGACTTTTCCTGAATTATTTGAGTGGGCACTAAATGCTATCACAAGTGTCTTTAAAATAGAGAGAGGTAGAAGGAGATTGCAGACAGATACACATAGAGGAAAAGGCAATGTAGAAATGGAATAAGAGAGAGATTTGAAGATGCTGACCTTGAGTTTTGTGGTGATGCAGCCACAAGCCAAGGATTGCCAGCTGTCACCAGAAGCTGGAAGAGACAAGGAACAGATTCTCCTGGCAAGTCTCCAAAAGAAGCACAGCCTTGCTGATGTAGTGGTTTTGGCAAAGTAACGTTGGACTTCTGGCCTCCAGAACTATGAGGGAATAAATTTCTGTTGGTTTACACCATCCAGTGTGTAGTAATTTTATATAGCAGCCACAGAAAAGTAATTTCCTCCAGAGACCCAGAATCTGTTTTGCTCAAGACAAGAAGAGTTAGAAGAAAGGAAAGCAGGTGATCTGTTTCTTGCTTTTATTTTCAGGTGATAGACTAACTCCCCAGAGATGGATCCAGTATCCCGGGGGATGCTGGCCAACACTGGAGTAGAAAAACTCCAGAAAGCCACACATATATAAGACTTGTGGGTTTTTGAAGATGACAGTGTTGGCCATGCCATCTCTTCTTCTGGGTTTTGTTATAACACTACCCATTCAGAGCACAAATTTTCAAGCAAATCTACATTACCCCACTCTTTAGTTGTTGTTGTTATGTGCCGTCGAGTCGACCCCAACTCATAGTGACCCCTCCTTGAGTTGCCGAGGCAGTATCACTACAGAAGCAGATTGCCCTACCTTCCTTCCGAGGAGTGGCTGGTGGGTTTGAACCACCAGCCTTCCGGTTAGCAGTCAAGTGCCTTAGGCACCATGCTACCAGAGCTCCAACTCTTTAGGTAGATATCCTATTTTCACCAAGATGGAGCTTATAAGTCATGTGTATCATCGCCATCAATGACAAATATTTAAGGGGATTCCCATGTGAGTTAAAAGAGATGTAATGATGGTGAATAATCCTACTCTCAAGGAATTTGGAATGAATTTGGCTAGACCAGAGCATGGATTGTCAATTTTACTAAAATTTATGGATGAAAATATGTGAAAATGTTACCATTGGTCACTTCTACTTGAAACAACTGGATTTTTATTTTTTATTTTTTTGTATTAATTTTATGATAAAAATTACTGTACTACAGTTGTCCCTATAATAATAAAAAAAAAAAAAAAGTAGAGGAAAAATAAAACTTGTAAATGCCTTATGAGATTTTAGGACTTAAAAAGTGCTGTGAAGTTCCAAGGAGGGCAAATTTTAGCATATGAGGGCCAGAGAACAACTCCTCAAGAATCAAGGACTTGAGGTGGGCCTTGAAGAATGAGCAGCATTAGAGATATACAGTGGAGGGTGGAGGTGTTTGCATAAGGCACTCATTTGCCCTTAGATTCTAAGTTGTGTGGATGTGTATAAGGATTTGAATTGTGTTCTTCCCACCCTCAAATATGTGTTAAAATCCTAACCTTTGTATCTGTGAATGTGACCTTGTTTGGAAATAGAGTTTTTCATCTGTTATATTAATGAGGTCATACCAGATTAGGGTGGCTCCAAATCCTAATCTCCTCTGCATGGTGTTTTATAGAAAGGGAAAAAAGACTCAGAGAGACACACATACAGGTGGAACAGACATGTGAGGAATGGTTTACAAGCAAAGGAATACCAAGGATTGCTGAGGACAACAGAAACTAAGAAACTCATGGAAGGATTCAACATAGCAGAGACCTGATTTGGACTTCTAGCCTCCAGAGCTGTGAGAAAATAAATTTCTGTTCTTTAAAGACACCTACTTGTAGCAGTCTCTGTTACAGCAGCACTAGGAAACTAAAATCGATTGCTAACCCAATCATTGGGTCCAAAAAACTAACCTAACTCACTGCCATCAAGTTGATTCTGACTCATAGTGACCCCATTGGATTTCCAAGGCATCGTTCACAGAGCAGCTGGTGGATTTAAACCAAATCATTGGGTAGTGGTGGATTTTTCAATAGAGAACCCAAAGCCAGTAGACATCAGCCAGGAAAATATTATCTGTAAGGAAGTCTAATTGCAGTATCCCAAACTCTCCAACCTTGTATACCAGTATCTGAATCTCCTACCCCATTCTCCAAACGCTGTGCTCCTGCCATGTGCATCCATCTCCAGATATGACCTGATCTCTCATGTCTCTGGCCTTTGTACATATTTCCTCTGCCTGGAACATTCTTTCTCTTTCTACCTGAGCAGTCAGAGTTCTCTCTAGCTGACCCTGCTCACTGTGCCAATTATATCAAACAAGCCCAGGGAAATCTCAGCTTTCCTTCCCTGGTCAGTTCAGACCCCAGCTATCAGTGCAGCCATTTCTCTGTCATTCACATTCACCCAGGGCTATGTCAGCAGGCACTGGTCCCCTCTCTGTTTATTAGGTGTGATAATCCATTGAAATGGTTCACAATCTTCAGCTATTTTTAATCTGGAAGAAAAAAAAAGGTTACAAACACAAAGGATGAGGTTCCAGAGGGGTCCAGCATAAAGCTGTCATGCCCAGAGGAAGAGCTTACCATCCTGAGAGCGGCTATTCACTCTCCCCACCCAGGAAGCTCCAGTGAGCCTCATATTCCAAGGCCTTTTATTGCCTTTACCACATGATCATGATAGATTACTTAATGTCTTCTGAACTTCAGTCAGCAAGAGGCCCTTCAGTGGTCTCTCTTGGAGAGTTGGCCCTCTCTGTTTGGCCTCAGGTGTGGTCCTGCTCTCAGGAACCACCACCAAATGGCAGATTGTTTGCTGCAAAGAGGTTCTACACTTGCACTGCTCAACCTCACCCCACCTCTGCTATTCCATTCCACATCTAATTTTTATCTCTTCATCTCCCAGTGTTCAGCTCAGACATCATCTTCTCCACTGAAGCTTTCCAAGCCATCTTCCCACCATTTTGCTCTTGTGCAACTTGGACAAACCTCTAGTCTCTCAGTCATCCTAGAATGTGATGGTCTGGTGATTCCTGTCTCCCTGCTAGACTTTACACTCCTTGAAGCCACTCCTATCATTGAGCCCAGTGCCCACATATAGCAGGTATTGAATTATGGCAGAAGAACAGAAGGAATAATTTTGTTTTTCAAATTGTCATTTACCTGGCACACATTATTAATCACCTGAATGACTCAATGAGTAATTAAAAGTTACTTCAATTCCAGATTTGCTGAAACTCTTTTTACTCACATATCTTCACTAACATAGTCTTGACCTGAGGGTCCAAATAATCCTGTGAATTCATTTAATAGAACATTCAAACAAATTATCCACTGAAATGAGTTGCCTATCAAAATATTTTGATTGAGAGTAATTAAAGTTAATTTTAATGTCCCCTGAACTTGGATCCAGATATCTTAGTTTTCATCACCAGTTCTACCACTTAGCAGCTGTGTGACCTTGGGCAAGTTACATAACCTCTCTGAACCTCAGTATGTTTATCATATATTTCCCTGTCAGACAGTGTTATTGAAGGTATGAAATAATAACATGTGAAAACCCTAGCATATCGTAACCACTCAGCGTGTGTTTGTTCTATTTCCTCCAATACTCATTCTGGTCAGATTATTGGAGGATAGGGAAGCTGAGAAAGAGCATGAACAATAGCAGAACCAGGCAAACATTCTTTAATCACTGAGTACTCACCTTGTTCACTATGCTTTTCGTGCACTAGTTTAATTCTCACAGTAATATTTTGAGATTAGGTTCTGAAGGGTTTAATAGTTGTTCTCCTTTTCAACTGCCATCTGTTCAGTGTTGTGCTCCCCTAACTCTCAGGCTAGAAGTAAGGAATCCCTAGGCAAGTATTTTCCAATGTCCATGGTGTAAATATTACCACATGGCTGACTTCAAGCAACTAACAATTGGACCACTGGCTCCCAGTATTCCTGAAAATGTAACAAAGGGCTCTCAGAGTCAGTTGAATGTTGAACTAGCTTGCACACCCAAACCTCTTAAAGTTAAGATGACCTATTGATTCCACTCTTAGGGATACACATAAAAATAAATTCTTGCACAAGTACAAAGAGAGATATTAAAGAATATTCATAGTAGCATAGTCATAAGAGTAAAAACTTTTAAGTAATTCAAACATGCATTAACAAGCAAGTAGAATATTATATAGGAAGAAACTAACTAATGAAAACAACAACAAACCCATTGCCACCTAGTCAATTCTGAGTTATAGCAACCCTATTAAAAAAAAAAAAAAAAAAAACAACTCACTGCTGTTGAGTAGAATCTGACTCATAGCAACCTCTCTTTGGGTTTCCAAGGTGGTACCTCTACAGAAGTAAATTGCCCAGACTTCTTTCCGGGGAGAGGCTAGTGGGTTTGAACTGCCAGCTTTCTGGTTAGCAGCTAGTTGACTTAGGCACTATGCCGACAGAGCTCTCTTTAGTACAGAGTAAAACTGCCCCATAAGGTTTCCAAGGCTGTAAATCTTTACAGAAGCAGATTGCCTTATCTTTTTCCTGTGGAGCAGCTGGTGGGTTGGAACCACCAACCTTACAGTTACCAGCTCAGCACTTTAACTGCTGCGTGATTAGGGCTTCCCATAATTCAACAACATCAATATACTTTCGGAGCTCTGGTAGCATAGTAGCTAAGGCACTTGGCTGCTAACCAGAAGGCTGGTGGTTCAAACCCACCAGTCACTCCTCGGAAGAAAGATGGGGCAATCTACTTCCGTAGTGATACTGCCTAGGAAACCCAAGGAGGGGTCACTATGAGTCTGGTCCGACTCGACAGCACATAACAACAACATAACAATATACTTTCACCATATAATATAAAGAAACAAACAAACAAAAAAAAGAATGAAAGTAAATCTCAAAAGAATACAAACAATATTATACCCTTTTTATGTTAAAAAAAAAATCTAAGAATTTTAAAATATACTTTTTAGGACTGTAGAGAGACACAATAAAACTATGTGAAAGCAAAACAAGGGGAAAACGAACACAGAATACAAGATGACAGTGCCATGGGTGTGAGGAGGCAAGGATGGGCATGTGGAGAGAGTCATCTGGTCAATCTGGTCAAATATAAGTTGTCAGGGTCCTACTTTTCTTTTAGGTGAAGTGTCTGTGGGTGCTTATTATTGGAGTCCCTGGGTGACACAAATGGTTAATGTGCTCAGCTGCTGATGGAAAGGTTGAAGATTTGAGTCCATCCAGAGGTGCCTCTGAAGAAAGTCTTGGTGATCTACTTCTGAAAATATCAGCCACTGAAAACCTCATGGAGCACAGTTCTACCCTGACACACATGGGGACACCAGGAGTGGGAATTGATGACCGACTGCATTATTAAAAATGAACTGATTAAATAACTCATTAAGTCACTACATTTGAGCCATGTATGGATCATGGATTATGATTAATCTAATTTTTAGGAGCTCTGGTAGCATAGTGCCTAAGGCACTTGACTGCTAACCAGAAGGCTGACGGTTCAAATCCACCAGCCACTCCTTGGAAGGAAGATGGGGCAATCTACTTCCATAGTGATACTGCCTCGGAAATCCAAGGAGGAGTCACTATGAGTCGGGGCTGACTCAATGGCACACAACAACAACAACAACAATTCTGTGGTTTGGAGGTCTAATTAAACAAAGACACTGTTCAAATGCCATAAAAATGAGGTGAGTAAGGTGGGGGGGGGCAGTTTCAGCAAGCCCTTAGCAAGCTTCTAGAGCTTTACCTGGTATTTTCACTTCTGTAATTAATTTAATTGCCACAAAAACCCTCTGGAGTGAGGATCTTTGTTTTTATTTGAAAGATGAAGAAACTGAAGAAAATAATTTTGTTTATATCTTAACCCTCTAATGAAACCCTAGTATGAGACTTGTCATGTTGTTGGTTGTTGTTAGTTGCTGTCTAGGTGATTCATAGCAATCTCATGTGTTACTAAGTATAACTGATCCATAAGGGTTTCTTGGCTGCGATATTGACAGAAGCAGATTGTCAAGTCTTTTTTTCTGCAGTACCACTGCATGGATATGATCCACCAATCTTTAGGTTAGCAGTCAAGTTGAAATTGTTTGCACCACCCAGGGATCTTGGGACTCGTCATAAGGATGGCTAAATACTTTTTAGGGTAGCTGGGGTAGGGTTAAGCAGTGGGCAAAGGAGGCAGTAACTGGAACTTTTCATTCCAATTTTCAGAATGAAGATGGAAGAGATATTAGTGGTCAAAGTACCTGAAAATTTCATCTTTGCCTTCACATAAAGGGATTTTCCAAATTTACATTTGATTAGGTCATAAATTATTTATGCTCAGCTATTAGCCTAAAAGCCTCCAGGAATTGACAGAATACCCACTGAGATGTTTCAACAAACAGATGCAGCTCTGGAGGTGCTTATTTGTTTAAGACAGGAAATTTGGAAGACAGCTACCTGGCCAACAGACTATTGATATCTGTACCCATTCTGAAGAAAGGTGATCCAACAATGTGGAAATTACTGAACAAACGAACAAAATCATTCATGTCACATGCAAGTAAAATTTTGCTGAAGATAATTCAAAACATGATTGCAACAGTATATTGACAGGGAACTTCCAGAAATTCAAGCTAGATTCAGAAAAAGACATGGAATGAGGGATATCATTGCTGATGTCAGATGGATCTTGGCTCAAAGCAAAGAATACCAGAAATATGTTTACCTGTGTTTTATTGACTATGCAAAGGCATTTGACTGGGTGGATCATAAAAAATTGTGGATAACATTGCAAAGAATGGGAATTCCAGAACACTTAATTGTGCTTATGAGGAACCTGTACATAGACAAAGAGGCTGTCTTTGAAACAGAACAAGGAGATACTGCATGGTTTAAAATGAGGAAGGGAGTGCATCAGGGTTGTGTCCTTTCACCATAATTATTCAATCTGTATGCTGAGCAAATAATCTAAGAAGCTGGACTATATGAAGAAGAATGCAGCATCAGGATCAGAGGAAGACTCATTAGGAACCTGCGAACCTTGCTTGTTGAAAGTGAAGAAGACTTGAAGCACTTACTAATGAAGATCAGAGACAACAGGCTTCAGTATGGGTTACACCTCAACATAAACAAAAGTCCTCACAACTGGACCAATAAGCAACATCATGATAAATAGAGAAAAGATTGAAGTTATCAGGCATTTCATTTAACTTAGATCCACAGTCAATATCCATGGAAGCAGTAGTCAAGAAATCAGAGCACAGTATTGCATTGAGTAAATGTGCTGCAAAAGACCTCTTTGAAGTGCTGAAAAAAGATGTCACTTTGAAGACTAAAGTGTGCCTAAGGGAAGCCATGGTGCTTTTCAGTTGTCTCATATGTATGTGAAAGATGGGCAGTAAACACGGAAGACCAAATAAGAATTGATGCCTTTGAATTATGGTGTTGGCAAAGAATACTGAAAATACCATGAACTCCCAGAAGAACAAACAAATCTGTCCTGGAAGAAATGCAGCTGGAGTGCTCCTTAGAAGCAAGAATGGCCAGACTTCATCTCATCTACTTTGGTCATGTAGTTAGAAGGGACCATTCCCTGGAAAAGGATATCATATTTGGTAAAATGGAGGGTCACTGAAAAGGGGAAGACCCTAAAGGAAATGGACTGACACAGGAGCTGCAATGATGGGCTCAAGTATAGCAAGGATTGTGAGATTGGTGCAGGACTGGGCACTGTCTTCTTCTGTTGTACACAAGGTCACCATGAGTCAGAGCTGATGTGACAGCACTTAACAATATCAACAATTAACCGAAAGGTTGGTGACTCAAATTTACTCAGTGGAAGAAAGGCTGGCAGCAGAAGAAAGACTGGCAATCTGCTTCCGCAAAGTTTATCGACATGAAAATCCTATAGAGCTCGGTTCTACTCTGTAACACATGGGTCGCCATGAGCCAGATTAACTCAACAGCAACAGGTTTGGGTTTATTTTTGTTTTATTATACATAAATTGGCCAAATATATCTAACAATAATGTACATAGTCCCAGAAAGATTCATTGTGGTGAAATGAGTCCCTTTATGCAGACTTTTGCCTTGGTTTCTGGCAAAACAGCTTGAGATTTTTCCCCTAAGCCCAAAGAAGATGCTTTTGCTCTAGTGCTTTGGAGAAGCTACTTGGGAGTGGGGTGGCTCAGGTTGTTTTCTATACCAGAGAACTTGTTACTTTTGTCCATGTAGATTACCATATCCCAGGTAAGTTGTAAACAAGTTAAGAGTTTGATACCTTTTTGTCTGACCTTGGGCTATAGTGTGCCCTGTGATGAGTTCATTTCACTCCCCTTGCAGGGATTGGTCAATTTGGTATGCAAATAGAGTTTAAAGTCAATATTCAATAGGATTGAGTGACTTGTGGAGATTGGTCAATGATTCTGCTAGGTAGGCCATGCCTGGAAATTGAGAAGGAATTTGCTTATATAAATAGCCAATCCCACATAGGTTTTAAGAAGCAGAAGTAGAGAAGAGAGAGAAGAGGGGAGAGGAGGTGGGAAACCTCCTAAAAGAGCTGTAGTATGGTTCAAAGGCCATTAACACTAAAAATGATGGGAGACCCAGAAGAAGCCTTGCAGCAGAGTTAGTTGTGATGGCAGAAACCTGCTACTGGGAAAGCATCTAAGAGAGCTGAGCAAGCTGCTATATTGGTGTGATAGTTGGAGCCATATGTCAACTTGGCTGGACCACAATTCTGTGTGGTTTAAGCAATTGTGATGCGGGTTATTCCAATGATGAGATCAGAAGTATATGTTTTGAGAAGCCAATCCATTGAAAGGGAGTTTCCCTAACGGTATGGCCTTCTTCCAGTATATTTATGGACATCCTGGGAAAAGAGACACTTTTCTGTGGATCAGGATTCTGTTGTGCTGCCTACAACTATCCGTGAGTGAACAATTGACCATTCGGCCTTGAGATCTTGGATTTGTCATTTGTTGGAGTTGATAGCCAGAATACTGCCTGCCAACCTTGAGCTCCTCGGCCCCTGCAGCTGTATGAGTTGGCAAAAGCCTCCAGCTTCAGGTTTGATCCAAGAACTTGGTACTTTGCAGTTTCTATAAGTGTGTGAGCTATTTTCCTAAGATAAATTTCTCTTTCTCTCTCCATATAAGCTTTGTTGATTTTGTTTCTCTAAAGAACCTAATCTAACACATTTGGTACCGGGAGTGGTTCTAGAGAGACAAAATCATAGGATTGTTGTTGTTGTTGTTGTTTGCCGTCGAGTTGGCCCCGACTCATAGCGACCCCTCCTTGGGTTTCCGAGGCAGTATCACTACGGAAGTAGGATTGCCCAACCTTCCTTCCGAGGAGTGGCTGGTGGGTTTGAACCGCCAGCCTTCTGGTTAGCAGTCAAGTGCTTTTAGCCACTATGCTACCAGAGCTCCCAAAATCATAGGATAGGCTTCCTAAATTGGTTCTCCAATTTGATTAATCATAAAGGCACTGGTGACCCTGCCTCCATTAGTAAAGAGGGCCCTGCTAATCCCTGGTGTGAGGTGGCAACATTAATATGCAAAATAGAACCACTAATAGATCAATTACTTGTGAGAGGCTCTGGGTGATTGCATATTTTGTCAGCATGAGAAGTATAAGGAAGCTGGTTGGTTGGTCCTTTGGTCCTACTTAACACTAGACAAAGTGGTGAAAGAGCAAGATGAGCTCAGTGCTGCTGAGTCACAGCTTAAGCACTGCATAAAAGATCTCAATGTTTCCAGTTGTGCTCTGAAAGAAAGCCTATTTCTTCTAGTAACAGAGCTGACATTGCCGAAAACCAAACCCACAGTCTTATTGTAAGGGTGGCTGAATTACAACACCAATTAAATTGCCAGCCCAGAATGGTGTCTGAAGTTAAAGTAAAGGAATTGATTGGAAAAAAATGGGATCCTGAAACCTGGAATGGGGACATATGGGGAGATAGTCAGGAAGATCAGAATACAGAGCTTGTAAATTCTGTTGAATCCCTCCCATCTGAAGGGATTACTGTAAAACCATTATCCCCTCCACCTCAGTTTGATGTTCTTGCTGGGTCATTGTTTCAGGCAGAGGACATGGAAGACTGCTGAATGTTCTCAGGAACTGCCCGAACCACCCATTGTTGCTGCTAGATCTATAACTAAAGTTAAATGCAAGCAAGCCCCAAAAGGTGAAATACATAGTGTGACTGAGGAGGTAGTATGCTACACACGAAAAGACCTACTTGATTTTGCTAACATCTACAGATAGAAACCTGGAGAATATGTATGGGAATGGCTACTGAGGGTGTGGGATAATGGTGCAAGTAATGTAACATTGGATCAGTCTGAGTTTATTGATTTAGGCCCACTAAGTATGGATTCTTCATTCAATGTTTCAGCTTGAGAAGTTAGGAAAGGATCTAATAGTTTATTTGGTTGGTTTACTGAAGCATGGATTATGCGGTGGCCTACCTTAAGTCAAGGTGAAGCAGCAGACCTGCCTTGGTATAATGTAGAAGAAGATATCCAGAGGCTTAGGGAAATTGGCCTGTTAGAATGGATTTATCAGATTAGATCCCTAAAGCCAGAAATGGAGAGTCCAGAAGACATGCCTTTCACCAGTGCAGTGAAGAATAAATTTGTGAAGGGAGCTCCAGTATCCTTGAAGACTGCTGTGATTGCTGTTTTATGTAAACCTGATTTGACAGTGGGAACTTCCCCAATTGAACTAAGACACTTAACTACGATGGGGCTGATTGGACCCAATGGTAGTAGGGGCCAAGCGGCAGCAGTTAATAGACAAAGGCAAGGTGGGTGTGGTTACCATAATGGACAGCAGAGTTGGAATAGTAATCAGAATATTCTGACTCATGTGGAATTACGGAATTGGCTACTTGTGCATGGAATTCCTAGTAGTGAAATTCATGGCAAACCTACTAAATATTTACTTGATCTGTATAGACAAAAGAATTCTAGGTCACGTGAACAACAGCCTAGATTGAGTTGCCAGAATACAGAGTCACAGCCTCTCAATCAATTCCCAGACTTGAGTCAGTTTACAGACCCACAACCCCTTGAATGAAGGGGAGGCCGGGTCCCTTTGAGGAAGGACCCCACTATATTGCCCAAAATCTATAACGTCAATCTTTCTCCCAGCCTTCCCCAAGAGATCTGAGGCCTTTTACAAGAGTGACTGTTCACTGGGGAAAAAGAAATAATCAGACTTTTTGGGGATTACTGGACACTGGCTCTGAACTGACACTGATTCCAGGAGACCCAAAGGGTCATTATGGCCCACCAGTCAGAGTGGGGGCATATGGAGGTCAAGTTATTGATGGAGTCTTAGCTAAGGTATGTCTCACAGTGGGTCCAGTGGGTCCCCAAACCCATCCTATAGTGATTTCCCCAGTTCCAGAATGCATAATTGGAATAGATATACTCAGAAATTGGCAGAATTCCCACATTGTGTCCCTGACATGTGTAGTAAGGGCTATTATGGTAGGAAAAGCCAAGTGGAAGCCATTAGAACTGCCTCTACCTACAAAAATAGTAAATCAAAAGCAACACCACATTGCTGGAGGGGTTGCAGAGATTACTGCCACCATCAAGGACTTGGAGGATGCAGGGGTGGTGATTCCTACCACATCCCCATTTAATTTGCCTATTTGGCATGTACTAAAAACAGATAGCATAGTGGCTAAAGCACTTGACTGCTAACCAGAAGGCTGGCGGTTCAAACCCATCAGCCACTCCTCGGAAGGAAGGTTGGGCAATCCTACTTCCGTAGTGATACTGCCTCGGAAACCCAAGGAGGGGTTGCTATGAGTCGGGGCCGACTCGATGGCACATAACAACAACAACAACAACAAAAACAGATAGATCTCGGAGAATGACAGTAGATTATGATAAACTTAATTAAGTGGTGACTCTAATTGCAGCTGCTGTTCCTGATGTGGTTTCATTGCTTGAGCAAATTAGTACATCTCCTGATACTTGGTATGCAGCTGTTGATCTGGCCAATGCCTTTTTCTCAATACCTATTTCAAAGGACCATCAGAAGCAGTTTGCCTTCAGTTAGCAAGGCCAACAATATACTTTCACAGTGCTTCCTCAAGGTTATATCAACTCCCCAACACTATTTCATAATTTAGTCTGTAGGGATCTTGATCTCGCCTTTCCCTTCCACAAGACATCACACTGGTCCATTATATTGATGACATTATGCTGATTGGACCTAGTAAGGAAGAAGTATTGATGACTCTAGACTTATTGGTGAGACATCTGCGTGCTAGAGGGTAGGAAATTAACCCAACAAAAATTCAGGCACCTTCCACCTCAGTGAAATTTCCCGGGGTCCAATGGTGTGGGGCATGTTGAGATACTCCCACTAAAGTGAAGGATAAGTTATTGTATCTGGCTTTCCCCACAACTAAAAAGGAGGCACAACGTCTGGTGGGCCTCTCTGGATTCTGGAGGCAACATATCCCTCATTTGGGTGTGTTACTGAGGCCTATTTATCAAGTGACTTGGAAAGCTGCTAGCTTTGAGTGGGGCCCCAAACAACAGAAGGCTCTACAACAGCTTGAGGCTGCCATGCAGGCTGCTCTGCCACTTGGGCCATATGATCCAGCTGATCCAATGGTGCTTGAAGTGTCTGTAGTAGATAGAGATGCTGTTTGGAGTCTTTGGCAGGTCTCTATTGGTGAATCACAATGTAGACCCTTGGGATTTGGGAGCAAAGTCCTGCCATCCTCTACAGATAACTACTCTCTTTTGAGAAAAAGCTTTTAGCTTGGTATTGGGCTTTAGTAGAGACTGAACACCTAAGCATGGGCCATCAAGTGACCATGAGGCCTGAGCTGCCCATTATGAACTGGGTGTTGTCTGACCCACAGAGTCATAAAATTGGATGTGCACAGCAGCACTCCATCATTAAATGGAAGTGTTATATTAGAGATCGAGTTTGAGCAGGACCTGAAGGCACAAGTAAGTTGCATGAGGAAGTGGCCCAAATGCCTATGATCTACACTCCAGTCACATTACCTTCCCTCTCCCAGTCTGCACCTATGGCCTCATGGAGAGTTCCTTATGATCAGTTGACTGAGGAAGAGAAAACCCATGCCTGGTTTACAGATGGTTCTGCGCGATATGCAGGCACCACTCAAAAGTGGACAGCAGTGGCACTGCAGCCCCTTTCTGGGACTTCCTTGAAGGACAATGGTGAAGGGAAATCCTCCCAATGGGAAGAACATGACCAGTTGCAGAAATGAGGACTGTGATTGTTATATTTCTTCATGGTATATGTGCATCAAATATTTTTGTTTCCTTCTGTTATGAATTGTGAAATGTGAATAACAAATGCATTTCGGTTGTGCATGTGTTAGTGTATCATGTTAGGCACAAATATGACTTTATAATTGTCCTTATTTAGAGATTATATATGGTTAAGAAGATGCATACAACTGCCAAGTTGATCAGGGGTGGACTGTGATAGTTGGAGCTATGTGTCAACTTGGCTGGACCATGATTCTGTGCAATTGTGGTTTAAGCAATTGTGATGTGGTTTGTTCCAATTATGGGATCAGAAGTATATGTTTTGAGAAGCCAATCCATTGAAAGGGAGTTTCCCTAGGGGTGTGGCCTGCTTCTGGTATATTTACGGACATTCTGGAAAAAGAGACACTCTTCTTTTTGTTTTGTTTTGTTTTTATTTTATTTTATTTTTGCAGTGTTCCCTCCCCCCTCCCACTCCTGATAACCAAAAAAGAAAGTTTCCTTCCATATGTAAACCATTCATTGACTTCATTGACTTTTTACAATAATGAACTAATACTATATTTGTCCTTCTTTTTTTTTTTTTAATTTAATTTTGATTTGGGTGAAGATTTACAGAGTAAATTCACTTTTCATACAGCAGTTCACATATACTTTGTCTCATGTCATTGACCAAAATTTACAAT
>NW_006921845.1:2964668-2970870 GCF_000298275.1 Orycteropus afer afer | reverse complement strand
AAACTTATAGGACCATTGTCTGCCAACCCTATATATGATCTTGGATACACTCCCCATTTAGACATACCTAATTGTTTAGCCTGTCCACCTATCTATCCGTCCATATACCCCTGTTTGCCTTCACTGACAACTCTGTACTGTATATGCAAAAGGGTTCATATTTGTTGTCTGTACTTCCCATGTACCTCTCTATGAAGAGACTCTCTTCTGTGGATCAGGATTCTGTTGTGCTGCCTACAACTATCCATGAGCGAACAATCCACCATTTGGCCTGGAGATCTTGGATTCATCATTTGCTGGAGTCAACAGCCAGTATAGTGCCTGACAACCTTGAGCTCCTCAGCCCCTGCAGCTGTATGAGTCGGGAAAAGCCTCCAGCTTGACATTTGATCCAAGAACTTTGGCCTTTCCAGGTTCTATAAGTGTGTGAGCCATTTTCCTAAGATAAATTTCTCTTTCTCTCTATATATAAGCTTTACTGGTTTTGTTTCTCTAGAGAATCCAGTCCAACACAACTGGTTATGAGCTAGGACAGTTAGCAGTGAGGAGGCTGAAGGCTGTGTGGGAGTCAAGCTGGGCTTTGGCTGCTGCAGATGCCCCAGCTATGCTGAGAGCTTTAACCTTCTCATGGCTGAGAGGGAGCCATGCCTAGTGCCAAGAGGAAGCCAGCCAAGAGGAAGCCTGTCCTGAGCGGGGATATGAGAAAGCTTGGCCTAAAGAGAGGTGTGCACAGCTGAGAGGAGGGATGGATGGCCAAAAGAAGGGCCCTCTGGTTTGCATGGCTGAGGGAAGGACCTGCAAGCACTGCTGAGAAAGGCCTCAGAGTACTCCTCTGCACTGAAGAAGGGAAGGATGTGCTCTCCACCTCAGAGGAACCTTCAGACCTTGCCTATTTGCTTCCTGATCTTGATCTCAAGTTGTTCCTGCTACTTCCAAGTTGATCCTGACTCCAAGTTGTAGCCTGTTACTACATAACTGTGAGTATGGTCTGTGAGTTCTGTGTGGCCATTGCAGCAATTTATCAAACCCAAAGGAGAAGTTGAGAGTGCTGTGGGGGAAACTGATGGTGTAAGAAATGGTGAAGAAGTTGGAAAGTGGAGGTATATATGACCTCCACCACATAGGAACCAGCTTTGTACTGACCCTGATCCTTATCCCTCAAGGAGTTAGGCAATTCCTTGGGCTATATCACATGAATTTTATGGAACTTTAAAGTAAACTTACATTAAACAAAGAAATATCATTAAAGACAGGAATAATGGGTGAACATTTACATCAAGTAGATACACTCCTTGGAGCAACGATCAATTATGAGAGAACAGAAGCATTTGCACAGGGAGATAACTCAGGGTTGGGCGAGAGTACATGAGATGGAAGGACACAGGTAAGAGGCAACTACAGGGAGGAAAAAGAGAGAAAGAAATATCATTGAAAAATCAGATCTTGCAATCCCTTAGATTATTTTAAATTTTTAAATATTGGAAATTATTCTCCTCTTTTAAATCAAAGGGAGAAGGTTTGTCTCATAACTACATGTTTATGGAAAAAAAAAAAAAAACTCACTGCCATTGAGTTGGTTCCAACTCATAGAGACCCCCACTGGGTTTCTAAGGTAGTAATCTTTATGGAAGTAGATTGCCCTGTCTTCCTTCCGTGTAGTGGCTGGTGGGTTTAGATACTCAATATTCCCCTTCTGCTACCTGTGCATTACCTTCTGTAAATGTAAAGGAAGTTGTGTGAGAAAAGGTGCGGGGGGGGGGCAGTTTTTTAGCTTGTATGGTTTATTTCACAACATGTCTATCGTTATGTGACAAATAAAAGACAAGGACTCTGAGTCAATGACATTTGGGATGAGGCCTTTACAAGGGCAGGCAAGGGATAGACAATGGAGTGTTTCCTGGGGAAAAAAAACTAAAAATTAACTGTTGTCAAGTCGGTCCCCACTCATAGCAATCACTCCTTGGGTTTCCGAGATGATATCTCTACAGAAGTAGATTGCCCAATCTTCTTTCTGAGGAGTGGCTGGTGGTTTGAACCACCAGCCTTCTAGTTAGCAGTCAGATACCTTAGGCATTACACCACCAGGATCTTTGTTTAGAAATGAATAAAGTGGTCTCTTCCCCTCTCTTTTTTCCTTTTGTAATTGAGGGAGAGATTTTAATTTATTCAATATTTGAGAAAAATATAAACTTTCCTTTGGTTTAGGGTGATGCTCAAAACTTTTTTTCAGTCTTGGCCTTTCCTACTGTGTGACTTAGCTTCACAAGGTAAACAACCAACCAACGATCAAGCAAATGTTACTATAGACTCTCTATGTGCCCAGCACTGCCCTAAGACCTAGGAAGAAATTTAAAACTACAAAATAGTCACCAATCTCCAGGTCCTTAGATGTGTTATAATAGTGCCTGGGAACAGGGTTTGACTGAAATTACTTTTTGAAGTCCCTTTCACACTAACAATCTACCTCTTTGGACCCTGATTTTCTCTCTCCAACCTACCTCTCATTGTCATTCCCATCCCCAAAACTGAAATGTCCTTTTCCTCCTTTTTACAGTCTCATTTCATTCCCTTTTACCTTCTTTGTACTTAATTAAGTTCTCTCAGAACTAAACTGGGCATTAAAGATCTTCTAGTTCAATGTTCTTAAAAATGTTGTTTGATCCTCAAACCTCTTCCCACAGATAATCTTACATAAACTCCCTAAGACATAAAGTTAATGAAGTATACCTGCTCTGGAAAGAGGAGCACAGGGCACAATTTTTCAGCCTCAGTTGGGTCATTTTACTTCACTCCCTTTCCCTGAAAACACCTCAGAGTCCTTTGGCAAAATCCTAGGGTTCAAGTGACTTCTGTAACATGGCAGAATAGGCAGATAACCTACACAGGCCCTCTTCAACAAAGAGAAGAGAAACCAGTTGATACCAATATAGAAGATAATCCTAGAGCCCTAAGCTTTGAAAGGAAGTATACAGAAGTGGATTAAACACCAACTAGTAGAAGAACCTGAATGAAAACAGTGGATAAGAAGACAAATGATGATGCAGACTGTCAGCTATCCTGATGGCACGAACAACATGAACATTTCCAAGTGGTGTTAGGACCTGAGAATTAACTTAAAAATTGCCCCTGCTTCCAAGGGGTACATGGACTACAGCACTGGTGGCTGATGACTAAAAATGGAAACAGCAAAGAAGGACACCAACTGAGCTGAGGCCTTTCAGCTCTCTAGAAGGCATAGCCATTTTGAATGTTTATAAGTGGTGGCCATTTTAGATATTTAAAGAAACATCATTCTTGTTCAGATTCCAGGGACATAAGAATAGGTTTCATTTGCCAAGAACAGCATGAACATGTGGGAGGCTGATGATTGGAAAGGAGATACGTGGTGAGTGCATAAGTGCTGTCAACTAGCAAATAGAGGAGCACAGTACCCTTCTTACTCAGATAACATCCAAACACCACAAAGAAAATTAAAATCTTGGGCAAATCACTCCAACATACAATCACCATTTAATATAAACACAAAAATGTCACAATGTCTCAGAGACAGCAGACAGTAACAGTCCACACAAAGAAGCAAGATAAAGCAGGAGAAACAAAGAACCAGGATACACACCCAGAAAACATCCCTGAGGAACAAGCAGCATTGGAACTCCCTAATAAGGAATTCAAAAGAATTATACTCAGGTACCTTCAATGGACTGAGAGAGAAATTAAGCAAAAATACTGACAAAATTGAGGAAACCACACAGAAAACCTTAGAACAATTTTGGAAGACAATACAAGAACAAAATGACAAAATAAATTAAAAACTAGAAATGATACAAAATATGCAGATAGAAATCCAGAAGACTAATATTAAATTCTTAGAAACAGATAACACATTGATTGGGAAAAAGAGTAAATTGAATCAATGGAAGATAGAATTAGTGAGATTGAAGACAAATACCCCAATACCTCTTTGGGAAGGGATCAATCAGAAAAAAGATCAAAACAAAACAAAGAAAGCCTAAGGTTCATGTGGGAAAAACAAAAAGTTACTGACAAAGGGCAATCAGAAGATGATGGGATGGTATATATAAAACACTGAAAGAAAAAAAATTTCCAACCAAGAATTATATACCTGGAAATATTGTCCCTCAAATATGATGGTGAAATTAGAACATTTCCAGATAAGCAGATATTAAAGGAATTTGTTAAAACCAGACCAACCTTACAAGACATGCTAAAGGGAGTCCTTTGGACAGAGAACCAACAACAGCAAACAACAACTGACCATTAACACACATGATGATATAACCCAGAAACAAACACAGTTATGGAAGTATCCAAAGTAAATAAGCTTTTAAGATGGTAAAGAGGAAACCAGAGACATCAGTTGGCAAATGAGGACAACACTCCTCAGAAGGAAGGTTGGGCAATCTACTTCCATAGTGATACTGCCTCAGAAACCCAAGGAGGGATTGCTATGAGTCGGGGCTAACTTGATGGCACAAAACAACAACAAAAAAAAAAAAAAAAAGAGAGAGAGAGAGGGGGGGAAAAATTGTATATTACAGAATTTCTAAATGGTAAGGAAGTCAAGAAAAATGCAAGATAGAATGGACTGTTCTAAACTTGGGGAAAAAAATTATAAATCACAAAGTAACCTCAAAAAAAAAAAATGATAAACCTTCACATCACAATAAAAAAGAGGACAAGCACAAATATTTAGCAATTACTAAAGCAATAGCAACAAAGGAAGTGATAACCCAATTCGTAAAGAAAATGAGCTCAGCACAGAAAATTATATGGAACAAAGATATCAGCAAAACCACACACACACACAAAAAACACATAACAAAATGACAACAACAAATTCATATGTGTTGATAATTGCACTGAATGTCAATGGATTAAATGCACCACTCAAGAGATGGAAAGTTGCAGACTAGATAAGAAAACATAACCCATCAATATGCTGTCTACTCTCTATTTTAGAGAAAAAGACAAAAATAGACTAAAAATCAAAGGTTAAAAGAGATATATCAAGCAAATTGCAACCATAAAAGAGCAAGAGTAGTAATATTAATTTCTGATAAAATTGACTTTAAGACAAAAACCACCATAAGAGACAAGGAAGGACATTATATTATGATTAATGGATTGATTGAACAAGAGGACATAACCATAATAAATATCTATGCACCCATGAAAGAGCCCCAAAATACATAATCCAGACTGTAATGGAACGGAAAAGGTAAATAGATGACTCCATCATAGTAGGAAACTTTAATATACCACTTTCAATCAAAGATAGAACAACTGGAAAGAACTCAACAAAGACACAGAAGAACTAAATAATACAATCCAGCAACTTGACCTGATAGACATCTACAGAACACTTCACCCAACAACAGCACAATATACATTCTTTTCCAGTCCATGTGGAATATTCTCCAGGATAGACCATATGTTAGGGCACAAAGCAAGCCTCCATAAGTTTAAAAACATCAAAATACTGCAAAGCATCTTCTCAGATCACAATGCTATAAAATTAGAAATCAACAATAGGAAGATGAATGGAAAAAGATCAAACACGTAGAAACTGAATAACACTCTCCTTGAAAATGACTGGGTAAAAGAAGAAATAAAAAAATGAAATAAAATTCCTTGAATCAAATGAGAATGAAAGCACAACATACCAAAATATTTGGGATACAGCAAAAGAAGTGATCAGAGGCCAATTTATAGGCATAAATGTGCACATCAAAAAAGAAGAAAGAGCCAAAATCAACACCTTAACTCAACAATACCACAAACTAGAAAAAGAGAAGCAAAAAAATCCTACAATCACCAGAAGAAAAGAAATAAAGATTCAAGCAGAAATCAGTGAAACAGAAAATAGAAAGACAATAGAAAAAAAATCAACAAGACTAGAAGTTGGTTCTTTGAGAAGATTATTAAAATTGACAAACCATTGGCAATTTAACAAAGGAAATGAGGGATAGAAGACAAATAACATGAATAATGGATATATGGGTGGACAGGCTGAACTATTTAGGTATGTCTATGCAGGGAAGCTCTGGTAGCATAGTGGCTAAGACACTTGACTGTTAACCAGAAGGCTGGTGGTTCAAACCCCCCAGCCACTCCTCGGAAGGAAGATGGGGCAATCTACTTCCGTAGTGATACTGCCTCGGAAACCCAAGGAGGGGTCGCT
>NW_006921845.1:2934951-2964148 GCF_000298275.1 Orycteropus afer afer | reverse complement strand
TTTAAAAAATAAAATAAAAAAGGGACCAGGTTTGTTGGTCTCCTAGAGCCTGATGGAACCACTGAGACTATGGCCCCTAGCTGCCCTTCAGGTCTGAAATTGAACCCATGCCTGTGGCTTCCAGCCAAACAAAAGACAGGGATATGAGGTGAACATTTACATTAGGTAGATACACTCCTCAGAGAGAATGATAATGGGAGAATAGGAGGGCTGTGTATGCACGGGGAGACAGCTCAGAGGACAGGGAAAAGGTAACTATGGGGAGGAAGTGGGAAAGGAGCTGTTGCATTGTGGTAAATTGTAGTCAATCTCATGAAACAAAGTATATGTGAGCTGCTATATGGAAAGTGAATTTGCTCTGTAAACTTTCACCCAAATCACAATAAAATAAATAAATAAACAACATGAATAAGAAACAAATTGGGCCATGTTACAATAGGACCAACAGAAATTAAAAGGATAATATCAGGATACTACAAAGAACTATTCTCCAACAAATTGGAAAATTGAGAAGAAATGGACAAATTTCTAGAAACATACTACTTACCTAAACTAACATAGACTGAGGTGGAAAATTTGAACACCCCCATAACAAAAGACGAAATTCAACAGGTCATAAAAAAATTACCGACACAAAAAAGCCCTGGCCCAAGCGGTTTCACTGGAGAAGTCTACCAAACATTCAGAGAAGAACTGACACCAATTCTACTCAAACTCTTCCAGAACATAGAAAATGCTGAAATACCCCAAAATTCATTTTATGAAGAAAGCATAACCCTGATACCAAAACCAGGCAAAGACATCACTCAAAAGGAAAACTACAGACCAATATCCCTCATGAATATAGATGCAAAAATCTTCAACAAAATCCTAGCAAATAGATTCCAACAACATATCAAAAAAATACATTATGACTAATTGGGGTTCATACCAGGTATGCAAGGATGGTTCAACATTACAAAAATGATCAATGTCATCCATTACATAAATAAAACAAAGGAAAAGAACCACATGATCATATCAATCAATGAAGAAGAGGCATTTGATAAAATCCAATGCCCATGCCTGATAAAAAAAACTCTCAGAAAAATAGAAATAGAAGGGAAATTTCTCAACATAATAAAGGGCATATATGCAAAACCAACAGCCAACGTTATTCTCAATGGAGAGAGACTGAAACCATTCCCCCTTGCGAACAGGAACCAGACAAGGATGCCCTCTATCACCACTTCTATTCAACATTGTATTGGAAGCTCTAGCTAGGGCAATAAGGCAAGAAAGGGAAATCAAAGGCATCCAAATTGGTAAGGAAGGAGTCAAACTGTCCCTATTTGCTGGTGATATGATTCTATACATAGAAAATCCAAGAGACTCAGCAGAAAAAAAAGAAGAAAAAAAAAAAAACAACCTACTGAAACTAATTATTGATAGATTTAGCTTACTGGCAGGACACAAGGGCAACATAAAAAAAAAAATCAGTTGGATTCCTCTACACCAGCAAAGAGATTGCTGAAAAAGAAATAAGGAAATCAATACCACTCATAATAGCTCCAAAAAAATAATTTACTTGGGAATAAATATCACTAGGGACACAAAGACCTGTACAAAGAAAACTACAAAACACTACTTCAAGAAACCATAAGACAGTTACATAAATGGAAGAACATACCAGTTCATGGATAGGAAGATTGAACATGGTGAAAATGTCAATACTACCCAAAGCAATCTATACATTCAATGCAATCCCAATCCAGATTCCATCAACATTCTTTAAGGATATGGAAGAACTAATTACTAATTTTATGTGGAAAGGAAAGAGACCTCGGATTAGCAAAGCACTATTGAAGAGGAAGAACAAAGTAGGTCTCACACTCCCGGATCTCAAAACCTACTATACAGCCATAGTAGTCAAAGCAGCCTGGAATTGGTACAATGACAGAGACATAGACCAATGGAATAGAATTGAGAACCCAGATATAGATCTATCAACCTACTGTCAGCTGATAATTGACGAAGGGCTAAAACACATTACATGTGGTGGAGATGGTCTCTTTCACAATGGTGCTGGCAAAACTGGATATCCATTTGCAGAAAAGTGAAACAAGTTCTGTACCTAACACCATACACAAAAGTAATTCCAGATGGATCAAAGACTTAAATGTGAAACCTAAAATTATAAAGTTCCTCAAAGGAAAAATAGGGGCAAATTTAGGGGCTCTAATTTAATGGCATAAATAGACTATCAAGCATAACCAAAAATGAACAAACAGCAGAAGATAAAATAGGTGAATGGGACCTTCTAAACATTAAATTTTTATGTGCTTCCAAAGACTTCTCCAAAAGAGTAAAAAGAGAACATACAGATTGGGGAAAAGTATTCAGCAATGACATATCTAACAAGGGAGTTAGCTCTAAAATTTATAGAAAACTCCAACACCTCAACATCAAAAAGACAAACCAATTAAAAATTGGGCAGAAGACACTTCATCAAAGAGGATATTCAGGTGGCCAACAAACACATGAAGAAATGTTGATGATCATTAGCCATTAGAAAAGTGCAAATCAAAAAATAATGAGATACCATCTTGCCCCAGCACTAATAGCAAAATTCAGTAAGACAGAAAACAACAAATGCTGGTGAGGATATGGAGAGTTTGAGACTTCGCTGGTGGGACTGTAAAATTTTACACCACTGTGTAAAGCAGTATGGTGATTCCTTCAAAAGTTGTAATTAGAAATACCATTTGATCCAGCAATCCCATTAAAAAAATGAAAACACCATACTCACTGCTGTCAAGCTGTTTCTAACTCATAGCAACCCCTCCTTGGGTTTCTGAGGCCGTAACTCTACTGAAGTAGATAGCCCAATCTTCCTTCTGAGGAGTGGCTGGTGGGTTTCAACTGCCAGCCTTCTGGTTAGCAGTCAAATGCCATAGGCACTACATCACCAGAGCTCCCAGCAATCCCAATACTAGGTATCTATCCTAAAGAAGTGAGAGCCAGGACAAGAACAGATATATGCACATCCACATTCATCGCAGCACTATTTACAATAGCAAAAAGAAGGAAACAACAAGGTGCCCATAGATAGAAGAATGGATAAGCAAACTATGGTGCATACATACAATGGAATACTATGCAACCCTAAAGAATAATGTAGAATCTGCAAACCACCACATAATGTGGATGAACTTGGAGGAGATTATGCTGAGTGAAATAAGTCAATCACAGGACAAATATAGTATTAGTTAATTATTATAAAAAGTCAAGGAAAATTTTTCATATGAAAGGAAACTTTCTTTATTGGTTACCATGGGTAGGAAGGGAAGGATAATGCCAAAAATAAATAAATAAATAATACTAATAAAATAAATTTAAAAAGTCCTAGGGTTCCTCAGCCTAAACTAACCCTCTCATTTGACAGGTGAGGAAGCTGAGGCCCTGAGAGGGGCAGAGAACATGTCCAGTTTTGAAATAACACCTAGGTGTCCCAATTCCCAGTTCTGGAAAAATTCAGTGCTCTTCCACGTCTTTCCTTACTACAAGGTTTCAACATCTTTCTGATGAAGTATCCCCTTGATGTCTAGGGTGCTAAAGTCATTCCCTGAGATCCTAAAACTGCTTTCATTTGCCAAAGCTACATCCAGCTCTCAAGACTGGAGACATTCTGCAGACTTCACTATCTGTTCTTTTTTTTTTTTCTCAAGGAAAGAGAGAAATGAAAAGGCATAGGGCAGCTTCAGAAATGGCGAGTGCAATCAGCTGGGCTCATCCCAGGCATCTTTACAATCATTTCAGAAGGGCTCACTCTGGGGAGTGCAAACAATTAGCACTCAGCTGCTAACTGGAGAATAGGAAGTTCAAGTCCACCCAGAGGTGCTTCGAAGAAAGGTCTAGTGATCTTATCTCCTTAATCAATCATTGAAAACTGTATGGAGCACAATTCTACTCTGACATACATGGGCTCACCATAGGTCAGAGTCAACCACTAGAAAGTATTGGGGCCAGGGCTGAAGAGGTAAACAGTACTCATATGAACAAAAAGAGCTTTGTGGTCTGTTTTGGTTACCTAGCGCCACTCTGATAGGAATATACCACAGATGGGATGCTTGAACAAACAGGAGTTTATTCTCATACAGTTTGGAGGCTTTAAGTCCAAGTGCAAAGTCTAAGCTTAGGGGCTGGGTGAAAGCCCCTCAACCTTGGGCTTCAGCTCTGCCACCTGCTCCCAGCCCACTGAAGCTAGAAGCTTTTCTTCACTCAGCTGCTGGCTGCTGAGGCTGCCAAGCCCAAGGTTGAGAAGTAAAAAGGCACAGTCCTGATGTTACCAAACCACACGGCAGGCCATTAATTCAAGTTCATTGAAAGTCCCAAGGTCAACAGAGGTTGGCAGGCTGCTGAATAAGAACATGGCTACATGCAGAGTTGAAGCATACCATAAACTGAAGACCATTCCCAAAGCTGTTTCTTATATACGGGAAGCAGACCACATACCCAAAGTAGCTACTCAGCTGCTCCAATAGATTCCACCATGGAGTTAATTACCAGTCTCACCATGGGGAATAACTACATTCAGCTGCCTAGCCACTCAACCAGGCCCTACCAAGTTGACACACAACCTTAACCACCACGTGGTCCAAGATGGGTTTTGACATGACTGGTTGGTGCAGGGGGACCTGAAAACTTGCCTTTCCTCCTGAGGGAGAAGCTTGATGCTAGCATATCAGCTTCATCACTGAGCAAGGTCCTACTTCCATGTCACCTCTCTCTCCACAATAAGATATACACTCAGATGAATAGTCCATCCTCTTCTCTCTTTATAATGTAATAACACAGATATTTGTAAAGCTTCCCCTAGTTCCAGAATAGGGAGTTTATGTGGTATAGTGGTTAAGGCTACTAACTTAAAAAAAAGGCTGGTAGTTGGAACCCACAAGCTGCTCAATGGGAGAAAGATGAGTTAGTTTGCTTCGGTAAAGATTTATAGCCTTGGTAACCCTATGGGGCAGTTCTGCTCTCTCCTACAGTGTCGCTATGGGTTGCAGCAGACGTTTGGTTTAGGATTTTAGTTCTTGAAAGTCAATACAATTAGAGCACAATGCATCTTAATTGTCAAGCCCCCAATCTAGTGCAGAACCAATGTCATCAGTCCTAAATAAAACAAGGCTGGCTCCAAGATGAAAAAGCGTGAAGAAGCCAAGTGGGATTTCTGTAAAAGTGCCCCAGACAGAACAGTTGCATCTAAGGTGACTGATTTTCCAGTGCTTTTTACCAGGCTTCAAATACTATTTTTATATCCATCATTTCCTCTGTCTCACAGTTTGCCTAGAGGCAGGGAGAAAAGAAGACAACTAATTGAAATTTTTCTGGAGAAAGAGAGATCCAGTAATTCTATGTCAAAGGAAACAAGAGGAGTAAAAAATGTGGTCGTGATCAGCCATCTTAATGGTCAACTTCCTCACCATCAGCATAACAAAAGCAGAAAGTGGTTGGCCAAATTTTAAGCATCCCAGTCCTGGCTCTCCACTTACTAATGCGAACACAGATAAGAAACTTGACTTCTCTGCTTCAGCATCTTCACTTGTAAAACGGCCAGTAATATGTTACTACCTACTTGATCGCCTTGTTGATGGATTAAATGAGTTAAATATGTAAGGCACAAAGAACAGGACCAACATATAGCATGTGCTCAGTAAGTGTGAGTTATTAATTGTGTAGTGCTTTACAGCTCAGGAGTCCTGGTGGCATTGTAGTTAAAGCATTGGGCTGCTAACCAAAAGATTGGCAGTTCAAAACCACCAGCCACTCCACAGGAGAAAGATGAGGTAGTCAGCTTCTGTAAAGATTCACAGCCTTGGAAATCTTATGGGGCCATTCTACTCTATCCTATGGAGTTGCTATGAGTTAGGATAGATATGATGGCAGTGGGTTTGGTTTTTGGTTTTAGTTTTATGGTTTACAAAGCATTTCCACAGACATCATCATTTCTTGACTAGGATCCAGTCCATTTGGCCCAGGCATTTGGAAGAAATTCAAGACATTGGGCACATTCCAGAGTCCCTTACTAAATACGTCACCAGCAGGCTAGTCTTTCAGGTATGGTTTTCCAGGCCCGGGTCTGCCTCTTCTCTTTGCCTTGGAAAAGCACTTTGCCAGGTTCCCCAGATATGCCCTCTGCTCTGGAAGAAGCTTCCACTCGGGAAGTAGGAACTTTCCCTTATTTTTCACACAGCAGAATACAGAATTATGTACATTGTTCCTTAGGTTCCAGCAGTCCTTATCTCCCTACTTCCAAACATCACTAGATAGTCTTTAGAATGCCAATTTTGAGTTAAGGGAATTGAACTGTGTCATTTTCCTCTGCAAAACCTTCAGATGCCTTATGAAGCATATGTCCAAAAGCTACTCAACCTTTTTTCCATGGAGTGCCAGTCACCATCCACTTCACACTGTAGGCAGGGAAAGGGTAGGGGCTTGACATTTTTGGAGACCCTAGTGTGTGTAAAGTATCCTACCAAGATACCACCATCCATCCAGATAAGGAAATGGGGCTGAAGAAGGGCAAAGCAACTTGGGCACTTACAAGCTGTGTGATCTTCCACAACTCTCTGAGCTGAGTTTTATTATCTATAGAACTAGGTTAATAATGGTACACAACTCATAGGGTCATTGTAAAAATTAAATGAATTAATTCATTTATTTAGGAGCTCTGGTGGCATAGTGCCTAAGGCATTTGACTGCTAACCAGAAGTCTGCTGGTTCAAACCCACCAGCCACTCCTCAGAAGGAAGATTAGGCAATCTACTTCTGTAGTGATACTGCCTGGGAAACTCAAGGAGGGGTTGCTATGAGTTGAATACAACTCCATGGCAGTGGGTTGGGTTTGGTTTAGTTTATGATGCAATTAACTTATTCATCTTTACTGAGAAGGGGCATTCCAGTCTTTCTTTGAGTCTTCTTATTGATAAGATATTCACTGCCTCATGGAAATGAGCCCATTCCATTTTGAACATCTCTTAATGCAACATCAGTGCCCTTTCTCTGTTCCTTCTAGTCCTTGTCTTGCACCTCCTTTTCCCTCCACTCTCCTACTACTTCTTCCTTCTCCTGTCCCTTCCTCCTTTCTTCTTCCTTTTCCTTTTCTCCTTTCTACCCTCTCTTCTCCCACATTTCCCTACCAAATCCTGCCAGTTCCTGGAACCTGAGTTCCCACTCTTTCTAATGAAGTAACCATCCAAAGTCACTGGCCATGAATAGGTCTTCAGTCTAGTCATTGGACTGGCTGATGTGAATTCAGTCTCCAACAGCCATGACAACCTTCTGGGTTTTGCAGTCTTGCAGAAGCAAAGCTTTTTATCATTTTTTATCATAAGGTCCTTATGCCTTGGCCTTCTGATCCACTAACGTCACCCATCAGTCCACTGCATTTCCATTATTAACTCCATCTGGAACCACACGAAACTTGAAATAGGTTGATTTTCTGTTTTGAGGTTCAGCTGGGCTGGTATGCAAGCCAAGAAGAGGGATGGGAAGCAGAGGGTGGCTCTCTGGCGCCCAGGCACACTGAGCCTTCGCGGGTCCAGATCTTCGCGTAGCAGAAAGCAGACTACAGCTCCCGCCCCTCCCCAGCAGCCTCCGACAGCGCGGCCACTTTAAGAGAGGGGAGGGGCCCCGACGCAGGCAAGGCAGGGCCAGCCCACCGGGGTGCTTTTCCTTTTTGATCCATTCAAAAATTACTCATTGCAAATTCCCGGACTGCTCCGAGCTAAGAAGGAAGGGGGCGGAGGAGCGAGGGTTACTGCCAGCTCCGCGCGGAGGCACGGGGGCCGGAGTAGCTGCTGGCTGGTCGGGCAAAAGCAGCTTGGCGGCAGTTCTGGCTCCAGTGGCCTCACCAGGAAGCTGCAACGTCTCGACACTGGGAAGCCGGGAGCCGCCGCCACTGCCGCCACCGGCTCCCGCCTCCTGCCTAGCTCTCTGTCCACAAGCCCCCTCCTATCCTCCTTCCTGAAGACCCGGAGCGGCGCCTCCCGGCGATGGCTGGCCACTGAGCCATGGCTCAGTACGGCCCCCCTAGCGCCCTCGGCATGGCCGCGCGAGAGGAACTGTACAGCAAAGTCACCCCCCGGAGGCACCGCCAGCAGCGTCCCGGCACCATCAAGCATGGATCGGCGCTGGACGTGCTGCTCTCCATGGGCTTCCCCAGAGCCCGCGCGTGAGTGTCTCGCCCACCAACCCCTCGGCTTCGCTCCGGCTCGCCTACCCGCGCCTGCTGACAGGCGGCACGCGCCCCATGGCCACGACCTGTTGGGGGCAGGATGGGCGCGCCGGCTGCCTGGGACTCGGTTCCTCTGGGCCGAGGTCAAGTGGCAAACGCCTCTCGAGAGCTTGGCTTTGGATGTCAGGGCACCTTACGCCCGGCTCCCACGGGACGGAACTAAGCCGTTCTCCACCAAGCCTCTTAGGGAGGCGTTACCGACAGAGGGAGGCATCCTTTCGATCCTAAACTCTGGGCTGGCTGGGGATACTTGCGTGGCTAGGAAAGGACAACAGACTGTGGGGCAGAGAGGCCGGCGCCCCTACTGCAGTGGCTTCCAGCTCCGGATGTCACTCGCTGGTTCGATTTCCCTCCGGAGTAGGAGGAGCGGGAGCGTGGGTGTTGCTGCGTGTTCATTGATAGGGAGGATGGAATGAGGAGAAGCGATTCCTCCAGGGGACCTGGGTTCTCGTCAGTGGTGACGGCAGCGCAGAAATCTGTGGGTGCCTGAGAGTAAGGAAGGGGAGCTGTCCTCTTTCATCTTTCTTTCCTTTGGAAGGTGTGGTTGGGAAAGGCAGAGATGGGGGCAGGTGGCTGTTCCTGCAGCCTGCTGGGCAGAGGCCTGGTTGCCAGCACAGGGAGCACCAGCGGGAGTCTTAACGCCCCGGAACCCTGCCTGAGAGCAAGCTAAGATTCCGTGGCCAGGCTATTCTCCCTCAAGTCGCTGTCTCTAAACAGTGTGCAGATTTCTTGGGTAGGGACATAAAGATCTGGAATCTTGCGGGGCTCAGCTTCCTTGCCTCTGAGTTATATTATCTCCTGAATGGGAGAGCTGGGCACACTTTATCAGGAAGGGCCAACTTAATGAAAGTCGTACCCCCCTCCCGGGGGGTGGGGCGGATAATGCTGCATCTCCTTTGCCCTGCCCCTGAGCAAACTTTGTTTACTCTTCTTTTCTAACTTGGCTGTAACTTTAATCACAGCAGACCCCTCAATCTGTCATTCCACCCAGCCTGCCAAGACAGGTTGAAGTGGCCTTTGGAAGGCCATGGAATGTACTCATGCTTTCTGCCTTCCACTGACTTCCAACCTCAAGTTCCAGATGCCAGAGTTCCAGGGGAAAGATGTGGTGGGTTCTGCAGAGGGTGTGTCTGTTGTGCATTCTGCAAGCGAGGTCCTCCGTGTGGATCATCTGTTGTGTGAAGCTTTCCTTAAGAACTGGAGCTCAGAGAGGGGATGTCTGCTGGGAAACACTGCAGAGTTAGCATAGTCCAAGGCATCTGCCTTTTCTGAAATGAGGCCAGCATTAAGGACCTAAATTGCTTAATTAAGGGAAGGACTACTTAACTGAATTCTTGATTTTGATGTTGCTAATGATATTTAAATCAGCTTGAAGGAGACATCTTTATTCCTGCACTAGGTTCTGGAGGCCTTGTATGTGTCAGGGACAGATTAGATCTGATTTTGACTCTCTCAACCCCGAGATCTCATGTGTGTGTGTGTATACATATGTGTGTGTGTGTGTGTGTGTGTATACAGTTCTGAGCACTTTACCTGTATTGTCTACTTTATCCTACCAGCAACCCAGTAAGGAAGACACCATATGCCCATTTCACGAATGGGGAAGCTGTGACTTAGGTTACCTGACTTGCTCAAGGTTACAACAGTAAGTAGGGAAAATGGGATTCAAACCTACTAGGCAATGTGTAAGGAGCTCTGGTAGCATAGTGCCTAAGGCACTTGGCTGCTAACCAGAAGGCTGGTGGTTCAAACCCACCAGCCACTCCACAGAAGGAAGGTTGGGCAATCTACTTCTGTAGTGATACTGCCTCAGAAACCCAAAGAGGGGTCACTATGAGTCAGGTCTGACTCCCCGGCATATAACCACAACAACAACACAAGGGAGTGTGTAACCTTAGGCCCCAGACCAAAAAAAGAAAAAATCAAACCCACTGCCTTGAGTCAATTCTGACTCATAGTGACCCTGTAGAACAGAGTAGAACTACCCAGAGGGTTTCTAAGGCTATAAATCTTTATAGAAGCAGACCACGTCATTGTTCTACCTGTTGCTGGGTTTGAACTGCCAACCATTTTGTTAGCAGCCAAATGCTTTACCCATTATGCCATCAGAGCTCCTTAGGCCTCAGGGCCAGGACATAAATGAGTTAATGCTCATAAAATGCTTAGAATAGTGTCTGACCTATAGTGGTCAATTTTTAAGTGTTAGATATTATATTAGTTTCCTGTGGCTGCTGTAACAAGTTACCATCAAATTGGGTGGCTTAAAAAATTAAGAAATTATTCTTTTCACAGTTTTGGGGTCCACAAGTCCAGAATCAGTATTGCTGGGCCAAAATCAAAGTGTTGGCAGAATTGTGTTCACTCCAGAGACTATAGGAGAGGATCTACTCATTGTGTTTTTTAGCTTCTGGTGACTGCTGCCATTCCTTTACTTGTGGCTACATCACTCCAATTTCTGCCTCTCTGGTCATATTGCCTTCTTTTCTGTCCATGTCAAATATCCCTCTTCAACCCACCAACCACTCCTCGGAAGGAATGGTGGGCAGTCTACTTCCGTAAGGGCAGTCTACTTCCGTAGATTAATTAAGGGAAGGACTACCCCAAGTAGTGATACTAACTTGGAAACCCAAGGAGGGGTTGCTATGAGTTGGACCCAACTCAATGGCAGTTGAGTTTGGTTTTGTTTGTTTGTTTGTTTGTTTGTTTCCTTCTTATAAGGATACATGTGACTACATTTAGGGCCTACCTAGACAATCAGGATAATCTTCTCAAGATCCTTAACCACATCTGGAAATTCCTCCTTTGATGTATAAGGTAGAATTCATAGGTTCTAGGGATCAGAGCATGAATATCTTTTAGGGAGCCATTATTCAGCCTACCATAGCTGCTAATAATACGGTTGTTAGCCCTATCTCTCTTTCCTAAAGAGAAGGCAGATTGTGTCTTGATGAAACAGCCTGGATGGGCGATAGTCTAGGTTTGATGCTCTTTCTTAAATTCTTAGAGGAGGCCTTGGAGATCACCTGACCTAAATCACCTCCCTACCCCTGCAGGCATGCATCTTTTCTCCTTCAATCTAGAAAGGCTGATGAGGTCAGCCTTCCGCATAATAGCTGAGGTCAGTAAGAAGAGTGACCTCTCCAGGAGGCCGTCTGAGATTCCAGATTCCAGACATTTGATTTCATTTTGGAGAGTTGAGAAGAAAGCACGCAAGGCCATTAAGCTAAGTCTCTTTCTTGAACCTTAAAACTGGAGGGAGGAGCATGATGAAATTTAAGGCAGGAGAGAAAAATGATGGTTTCCTGGGCTCAGCACAATGCAGGTGTGATGCCTGAAGTATTACATGGATATCTGGGACATGGCCCTTTTTAGAGAATGGTGGCAGCCCTGTCTGACAGCTCTGGTTTCCATTGTGGGTGGCAAGTGGATCTGGTGCTGTGCAGCAGCAGGAAGGTCATGTAGTAGGGCTCTGAGTGGACTAGCAGAGAGCTCAGAGGCCAGAAAGGCCCAGGCTCATTCCAACCTGTGCTGTGGTCTTGGAAAAGTTACCTACCCCCTCAGGGCCTCACTGGCTTTCTCCACGGAGTACGGGAAGATGATTAATCAGAGCTAGCTTATTAAGTGCTTGACAGAGCTAAAAGGAGAAGAGTGTGCAGTGCAAAACCCACGGCAGGGTGACCTCAGAGTATGTTCTTTCTAGCTCATTACTTCTCTGACGCTATGCTAGATTTTTTTCCACCCTAAAATATGAACTTTGGTCCAACTTAGAAAATGCTATAATAGAAGAACCTGCCATATGCAAAAGGATTGAGGAGTGGTCGTATTATGATGTGTGTGTTTGTGTGTGTGCAAGCACAAGATAAGGAGATCTTAGGGAGGCATCTGGAAGGAAATTTTCAAGGGATCAAAATCCATCCCTTTCTTCTTCTTTCTATCCCCATTAGCCCTTCCCTGTTCTAAAAGTTCTATTAAAAGTTCAACTTTGGTGAGACTGAAGTGAGTTAATGTCTGAAGGAAAAGGAAGAATATGTGTCTGGGCAAAGCCCTGTAGGAAGAGGATGCCTCAGGGGCCTGAAGAGGGTCTGAGTGTATATGACAGGGAGGAAGCCAGGTCAGGAACCCTGGTAGAGCTGTTGCTTTGGCCAGCCCTATTTGATCTCGGAGCACTAATATTCCCCTATTGACCTCTGTGGTTTTGAGAGGAAAGAAGGTCGTATCACTTTTGTAGCTTGGGAGCAATTGTAGACTTTGAGCAAGTCACTGGACAATTAAATTTAAGGAGTCCTTGCTAATACAAACCTAACTTTTTTTTAGGCTGGCTGTGACTAGAACTTTCTTTGTATTCAGCAAATGACTTATGAATGTTTACTAATGATTGAAAGATAATAACCTTGTGAAAAGGCCTTGAATTCTAATGCAGCTTCTGACCAACATTTTAAGTTTTCCATACAGTCATGCCACTCCTCGGAAGGAAGGTTGGGCAATCCTACTTCCGTAGTGATACTGCCTCGGAAACCCAAGGAGGGGTCGCTATGAGTCGGGGCCGACTCGACGGCACATAACAACAACAACAACAACATACAGTCATGCACTGCATAATGTCTGTTTGGGCAACATCTGACCACATATATATATGTCTGTGGTCCTATCAGGTTATAATTGAGTTCAGAAATCTTAATCAGAGAACTGAATGTAGGGAACTCAACAGCTTCCCACACACAATATGTGTATCTCAT
Organism: Orycteropus afer afer; assembly: GCF_000298275.1. Classification (NCBI taxonomy): domain Eukaryota; kingdom Metazoa; phylum Chordata; class Mammalia; order Tubulidentata; family Orycteropodidae; genus Orycteropus; species Orycteropus afer. The sequence goes on along the minus strand of NW_006921845.1, from coordinate 2,951,137 downwards.
GGCTCTTGTATACAAAGCAATTTTGCTGCCAAAGCATATAATGGTACAGCACATATATATAGTCTATAAATGCCTATGTTACTGGTTTATATGTGTACAGTACTGTACTTTCTATCTAAAAAGTTGGCCGTATAACAGTGTATGCTTCAATTTATAGGCAGCAGCATCCAATCTCATATATCACACAACTCTTGAGGGTTGTAGCATTATTTATTTAGTTTTCTTTCAAAAATATTGCTGTGAAGTGTATCATGGCTCCCAAACACAGCAAAACCAGTGCTAGTGATAGCACCAGCCAGAGGCAAAGGAGAAGTATCAATTTGGAAGTGAAACAAAAGGATATTAAACAACATGAAGGCAGAAAATCAGTGAATGCTATTGTTTGCTATTTAGATATGTCACACTCAACAATCACAGCAATCCTCAAAAACAAAAAGTCTTCAAGCTGTTAAGGGTAGACTCCACTGAAAGCTATAAGGCTAACAAAAATGCAAAAGGGACCTCTATCAGATATAGAGAAATTGCTAATGATGTGGATTGAGGACCAAACACAAAAGCTAATCCTTCTCAGCAAATTGACGATTACTGCTAAGGCACAGAGCTTGTTCAAAGCGTTTAAAGAAAAGGCAGGAACTGACTGCAAAATGGTGTTCACATAATGTCCAAATCACTAATATCTTATTTCACAGAATGTATAGTGGACATTAAGTGATGCATGACTGTATTCCATTTAACCCCTCTTCCTCAGTGTCTTTATTAGCTTCTATGCATAGTAATACCTGTCCTATGTACCTGATGGGGATTTGCAAGAACAAAATGAGACACTGGGCAGGAAAGCACTTGAAAAACCTAATCTGTTCACAAGAGATTTGATGATATTGTTGTGTTGGATTGGAAGGGAAGGAGAGGAAATGGTGGTTGAGGTACCCAGAGAAGATTTACATGTACTATGGGATTGTTTTTTCCTACTGAGAAAATCTGAACCTGCCTAATTAAAAAGCAGGAAAGTGGCAGAAAGAAATTGCTGCAGTATTCTTTTGGCTTTGTTTTGGATAGAAAGCTGCCTTAGCTATGTATGCATCACTGGCCCGAGATAAGCAACTCAAAGCTGGCTGCAGAAGGAGTTGAGAGGCATCTTACAGAGCCTGTGAATTAAAATATTAAGTTTCTCCACTTTCTCTTGCATACCTGTAGATTGACAGTGGATCTCCTAAAAGCTCTTGGTCTGAAATGTAGCTGACTTTGGGTGTGGATTGATGCTGCTTTCCCAGGGCAAAGAAGTCTCTAATCTTCCCACCATGACCATGTACCCACACTACATTCCCTGCAGTTTACATATGACTCTCACATTCACTAAATATTCATCACTTTTCATCAACATAGCAGTCCTATGAAGAGGTTGTTGTTAGCTTCTGTCAAATCAACCCCATACTCACGGTGACTCCATGCACAATGGGATCAGACCACTGTGATCTACAGGATTTTCAGGAGTCAATGGCCAGGACTTTCTCTCTGCTGAAACTTGCATCTAGCAGCACGCAAGCCTCCACTGACAGATGAATGGTGCCTGTGAGAGAGGTTCATTGGCCAGGAATTGAACCTGAGTCACCCACATGGAAAGTAGAATTCTACCACTGAATCACCACTGCCTCCCTAGGAGGTTAAGCAGATGATAAAAGCCTCTTTTTAGTTATAAGGAAACTTGAGGGTTAGAGGTGTCCAGAGACTTGCCCATTGATAGTACGTGGTCATATCATACAGTTGGAACATTAAGAGCACTGTCACCACAAGAGCGTAGGCCTAAAACAGCAAGTGAACTTTCCAGTCCATAGAGAGGCACTAATTCAAAAGGAAAGACTTTGTCATGCTTCCTTTTAACTTTATTGAGATATAATTTATGTACAATAAACTAAACCTATTTAAAGATTGATGAGTTTTGACAAATGAATTGGTACATGTGTGTGATCACCACAAGATGCAGCACATGTCCATCACCCCTAAAACTTCCCTTGTGTCCTTTGCGGTCAATGCCCTCTCCATTCCTAGCCCCAGGAACCACCAGTCTGCTTTCTGTCACTGCAGATTAGTTTGCATTTTCTAGAATTGCACAGAAATGGAATCATACAGTGCATACTCTTGTGCAGCCACAAGTCAAGTACTATTTTTTAAATTTATCCCTAATGCTACACGTATCAGTAGCTTGTCCCTTTTCATTGCTGGGTAGACCTTGACATATTTTAATATGCTAATATCATTATAAAGAGCTTTGGTGGCATAGTGGATAAGGCATTTGGCTGCTAACCAGAAGGTCAGTGACTTGAACCTACCAGTTGCTCGCAGAAGAAAGATTAGACAGTCTGCTGCCATAAAGTTTTACAACCTTAGAAACCCAATGGTTTCTATAAGTCAGAATCAACTCAGTGACAATGAGTTTAGTTTTTAGTATTATTAAAACCCCTTGCTTCTATGATAATTCCCAGCTACACATTAATTTCTACTAATACATTAGAATTTTAGAGCACCTTAGAGATTACAATGTAGATTCACATACAAAATCACTATCAAGTTGTAGACATAAGTAATTTTGTGAGGAAACTGAGGCTCTGGTGATTAAGGACCTTGCCCAAGATGTCTAGACAGTGAAGAGCAGAGGTGGCTCTCCAGTCCTCCATGATGGCTCTATCTTGTGGCTTTTGTCACCACCCCACCCCCACCCCCACTGGATTTTCATTGGCTGATTTTTTGGAAGTAGATCTCCAGGCCTTTCTTCCTACTCTATCTTAGTCTGGAAGTTCTGCCGAAACCTGATCAGCATCATAGCAAGTAATGAGGTATTCTTACCACTCAAGTAGTGATATTACTATGCAGGATTCCCTTTGTTTACTTCTTAAGCATGCAGGCAAGTCTTGGTCAGAGATTTTCCTCCACTGCCCCATTTTCCCAATCCTCACTGAACTGTGGGCGTGAAGTAGCGAGTGTGAGGGAGAGTCTGACAGATGCCTTCCCCATCAGCACTTCACACCACTCACGTGTGCCTTTCTGTATATAGAGGGCTCTGAAGGGTGCCGGGCCTGAGTAGAAGCAGGGCTGGGACATAGCCTGCACTGCCCACACTGCCAACAGTAATAAATGGCCAGAGTTAGGAATTTGAAGGGGTATCATATGGCTGTTTTCTGATTAATCTTAAGTGGAATCAGATTCAAGCCTTAGAGAGTTGCAGAAAAAAGTACACTCAAGAATGGATCCTCTCTGCATTGTGATGGGCACAGCCCCAGGTAGGACTCAGAGTCACTATGGGGAGAATACCATGCCTGCAGCCCTCATCAGAACCGAAAGTCCTGATCAAGTTGTTGGAGGTTCTCCCAGGGACGACAGGGCACGACTCCCAGAGGCTTATGGAAGAATCCGGTGTTTCTCTTTTCCCTGGAGGATGGACTTAGCAGGGGCCTGAGTCCTCTGAATCCTCTGCCAAGGGTGCTGGGTGGGTGATAATTGATCACCTTTCTTGGTGGGTGATGTTTCCTTTTGCTAATGTTCCCATTTTCCTTATGACTTTGCAGTCATGCTCTTTGCCACCTACTATTACTGAGGATGAGGTCTATGGCGACTTGATCATAGATGAACATCCAGAAAGTGTCGGAGTCCTTAGTGTGTGCACATCATCCTATTAGATTGAAATCCTTGAGAGAAAAGATGAATGTCAAATTTCATCACCTGGCACTCTGAAGTCAGTCCCTCCCTCTAGCTGGCTGCAGGTCCTCCACAGTGATCCTCTGAGTAGTGATCCTCTGCCTTTTCTATAAATAAAGATGTACAGATGTACAAAGGGTCTGGACTCTGCCCCCACCCTGTAGGGAGCCCAGTGGTAACTTAGCAATGAAAGCAAACTAGACTTACCTTTTTTTCAAATTCTGACTTTGAGCTCTCATTCTACTCTCACCTACTGTCCATTTGGACTCACACAAATCCTTTTTCTTCCTGGACCTCAGTGTTCCTAACTGTAAAAGGGGTTGAAGTCAGCCACCTTGGCATTCTGTGGCTCAGGAGTGACGTGGACAAGAACTTTTAGATACCATGTGCATGTATTCATTGCTTCATGCATGCTTTTCTGTTCCAGAGCTCTTGGCTTTTCTACTCCCCCCCACCCCAGTGCTTTATTTTCAAATTCTTCTCTTCTTCCTTTAAAGAAAACTCTTCAGGACTACTGATAACCTAGAGAGTAAATAAACAGAAGAAAGAAAGATAGGAGGCAATTACAATGGTGGGGAGTCATTTAACTGTATACATTAGTATACTTTCCAAATTGGTACATGGCATGCTTTCCTGCTTAATACAACCAAAGTGCTGGTGAAATGAAAGAGGAGGTTAGTGCCTTGGGTCCAACATCTGGAGGAAATAAATTGCTCATGGGCACCTTTTTAATTAAAGGGATATCTTCCCTTCTGCTAGAGTCACTAGCTATCTGTGTAACATTTCCCATTGTGTTCTATTGTCCCTGTGGAAGCATAAACATTTTTATATATAAAGCAGTTGTGGCAATGAGCTCCACCAAGACCAGGGCCACTGTCACACAGAGTGGGAAGCTAAAAGAAACACCACTTTAGCAGCTCACAGCAGCCGGGAAAATGCCAAGGGGAAGCTGACAGCACAGATGGTCAGAGGCAGCCCAACAGTTCACATGTCTTTCAGGTTTTGTAGAGTAAAGCTTTTCTGTGAGCCAGGTAGCAGGATTGTTTAGAATCTTACTTCCATGTTTAGTGTTCAGCCCCTATTCAAACATATTTACTGAGAGCATTCGTTTTCGAAATGTTTATTCTGTTGTCTTGGATAGGAAGTACTCAGAGAGGAAGAAAGAAATCTGCCTTTAATGGCTGCTTTAGGGGATGGTCTGTTTAAACACACACAGACACATGCTGCGTAGAGTTCTGGACCAGTGGCATCTGCTGTCTCATTTCTTAATCAACCTGTCCTTTTATCTCCCCTTTCCCACCCTTTCTCCCCTTTGGCTCACCAAATTTTACCCATCTTGGAGAACCAACTCAACCGTAATACATTTGGCTTCCCTTTGCTCCCTGTTCCTCCCCGCCCCCCTCCTTCTTCCTTTCCTTCCCCTGTCCTCTCCTCTTTGCTTTGGAACCTTGTTAAACCTCACACTGTGACGCAAGCAAGGCAGAGGGAATTATCCCCATTTTACCTACAAAGATATAAACTGATTGCTGAGGTTATCAACCACATCCATTCCGAGAGATCTTGCTTCTTTGGGACCATTCCTGTATCTTGACAACTGAAATCTTTCAAGAACAAGACAAGAAAAAACAGCATGGCGTTTGTCTTATTTCCATGACAAGTTCCCTTTGTAATGTCATTTTTTAAATAATAAACACTACCCCAATTATTTATGATTAGGGTTGCTATGAATTTCAATCAACTCAACGAAAACCGGTTTTGGGTTTGAATATAGACTAGATGTCCCTGGATAGCATAAATTGTTTAGCGCACAGCTGCTAACCAGAAAGTTGATGGTTCGAGTCTACCCAGAGGTGCCTTGGAGGAAAGACTTGGCAATCTACTTCCAAAAAACAAGCCACTGAAAACCTTATGAAGCACAGTTTTACTTCACAGCAACTGATTATTATAGACTAACAGAGCTGGAGTTCAAAGATAATTAGACATACTCTCTGCCCTCAGGGAAATGACAATCTAATGTGGAAGACAAAAAATTACAATAAAATGTGAGAAAAGCTATGCTACAGAGAGGTGCAGTATCTGAATGAGAGGATAAAGAGGGTAATATAACTGGACAGAGTTGTTGTTGTTGTTAGGTGCCATCGAGTTGTCTCTGACTCATAGTGACCCTATGCACAGCAGAACTAAACACTGCCCAGTCGTGAGCCAGCTCTATGATTCTTGCTATACTTGAGCCCATTGCCGCTGCCACTGTGTCAATCCACCTTGTCGAGGGCCTTCCCCTCTTTCGTCGACCCTCCACCTTACCAAGCATGACATCCTTCTCCAGGGAGTGGTCCCTTCTGACATGAACAAAGTATGTGGACGAAGTCTGGCCATTCTTGCCTCCAAGGAGCATTCTGGCTGCAGTTCCTCCAGGACAGATTTGTTAACTTCTTTCAGCAGTCCATGGTACTTTCAGCATTCTTCACCAACACCACAGCTCAGAACATCAACTCTTCAGTCTTCCTCATTCATTGTCCAGCTCTCACATGCATATGAGGCAATTGAATATATCAGGGCTTGTGTTAGGTGCACCTCAGTCCTCAAGGAGACATCTTTGCTCTTCAGCACTTGAAACAGGTCCTCTGCAGCCGATTTGCCCAGTGCTATACGTTGTCAGATGTCTTGACTGCTGCTTCCATTGGCATCGATTGTAGAACCAAGCAATGTGAAGTCTTTGACAACTTCAGTCTTTTCTCCATTTATTGTAATGCTGCTTATAGGTCCAGTTGTGAAGATTTTTGTTTTCTTTATATTGAGATGTAATCCATACTGTAGACTGTATTCTTCAATCTTCATCAGAAAGTACTTCAAGTCATCCTCACTTTCAGCAAGCAAAGTTGTGTCATCAGTATATCTCAAGTTGTTAATGATTCTTCCTCCAATCCTCATGCCATGTTCTTTTCCATATAGTCCAGCTTCTTGGATTATTTGCTCAGCATATAGATTGAATAAGTATGGTGAAAGGATAAAACCCCGATGTACTCCCTTCTTGATTTTATACCATGCAGTGTTCCCTTTTTCTGTTTGAATGGCAGTCTCCTGGTCTATATAGAGGTTCCTCATGAGTACAATTAAGTGTTCTTCTGGAATTGCCATTCTTCTCATTGTTATCCACAATTTGTTATGATCCACACAATCAAATGCTTTTGCATAGTCAATTATACACAAGTAATCATCTTTCTGGTATTCTTTACTTTGAGCCAAGATCCATCTAACCTCAGCAATGATAGGCTTCATTCCACATCCTCCTCTGAATCCAGCCTGCACCTCTGGAAGTTTTCTGTCAATATACTGCTGCAACCATTTTTGAATCATCTTCAGTAATATTTTACTTGCATGTGATATTAATGATATTGTTTGATAATTTCCACATTCTGTGGGATCACCTTTCTTTGGAATGGGTATAAATAAGGATCTCTTCCAGTCAGTTGGCAAGGTAGCTTTCTTCCAAATCTCTTGCCATAGCCTCGTGAGTGCCTCCAGCGGGGCATCTGTATGTTGAAACATCTCAGTGGGTATTCCATCCAGTTCCTGGAGCCTTGTTCCTCACTGATTCCCTCAGAGAAGCTTCGATGTCTTCTAGACAGTGGCACAATTAAATTTAAAGTGCAAATAAGATGAGAAGAATAATGCTCTTCAGTTTGAGAGGTAGGGGTTTGGGAAGGTCAGTAGATAATTCAAAGGATTTGTTCCGTATTGCACCACAAGTGTAACATAGAGGCACATTTCAATTTAAACTTGACTTTTTAAAATTATTTGCTCATCATCCTCCCACTGTCTGTCTCACCACCCCCTATCTCTAGACCAAGTAAATTAGTACCTTAGGTGCTATAACACTATCTAGTTTATAAGGAAAAGCTAATTATTTGTCTACCCAATGAGCAGTTGGCTCATAGTTGGATTTAACTTTCCCAAAACTAAACCAAACTCACTGTTGTCGAGTCTATCCCAACTCATAGCGATCCCTCCTTGGGTTTCTGAGGCAGTATCTCTGCAGAAGTAGATTGATCAATCTTCCTTCTGAGGAGTGGCTGGTGGATTTGAACTGCCAGCCTTCTGGTTATCAGTTAAATGCCTTAGGTACTATGCCACCTGAACTCCTGGGTTTAACTTTAGGTTTTACATTACTTCATTTATTCTTCCATTAGCATTTACTGAGTATTTAGTATGCCCAAAGTCGTTAAGGATGTAAAGATTGATGCTCTCCTCTGGAAGCTCTGTCTTTTCAGGACAAATCAAAATCAAATGAACTCACCACCATTGAGTCAATTCCAACGCATGGTAATAATACCCATTGGGTTTCCAAGGTGGTAAATCTTTACAGAAGTAGATTGCCCCATCTTCCTTCCACAGAGCAGCTGGTGGGTTTAGAACTACCAACCTCTGGTAAGCAGTCGAATGCCTTAGGCACTGTGCCACCAGAGCTCCTTATAGAAAGACATAATTCATAAATATGATATAATAATACAATTAATGCCATAAGTTTGAAGAAAGGTCTCTGAGATCACAGAATAAGCAATGATTAATGCAATATGAGAGGGTTGGGGAAAGCAGAAGAGATGACAAGTCAGACCTTAAATAATAAAGAGAGATTTCTGGGCCTAAAAGAGAATGGCATGAAATTGAGAGCATAAGGGGCACATGAGTACTGGGGATTAGAGGGGGGCTTGTAAAGAGACAAGAAATGAGTAGCGGGAGATAAGAATGGAGAGGTTGGTTGGGGCCAGATTGTCTCCTAGAGGTTATGGGAAATAAGGTTTCAAAGTACGGAAATACACAACCAAACTTTCTGTATAAAGAAAAGAATGAAGCAGAAAAAAGTCCTGAAGGCAGTTAGAAGGAGGTTGTAATAGTCCAGGTGAAAGAGGTATAGGACTTAAGGAAAACAAACAGTTACATGTACACCACTATTGACAATAGGCAAAGATGGAAACAAACTAAAAGTCCATCAACAGGTGAATAGATAAATGAGATATGGTACATACATACATACAATGAGATACTACTCTGCTGTAAAGAGAAATGTAGTCCTAATACGTTCTACAACACGGATGAAACTTGAAAACTTTATTTTGAGTGGAATAAATCAGTCATAAAAGGACACATATTATATTTAACCCACTTACATGAAGTATCTAGAATAAGCAAATGTACAGAGACCAAAGTTTGTTAGTGGTTACCGTAGATGGAAGGGAAGGGAAAAGAAGGAGTCATGACTTAGGGGACACTGAGTTTCTGTTAAAGAAGATAGAAAAGAAGTGAAATGGGTCGTGGTGATGGTTGCATAATGTGATGAATGTAATTAATGTCACTGAATTTTACATGTAAAACATGTTGAAATGGAAAAAAAAAAAAAATTAATAGAGCCAGATCCTGAGATGTTCTTGAGATTGAATTGATAGGACTTATGGTCTATTGAATGTGAAGAGTAGGGGAGCAAAAAGGTAACTCAAGATTTCTAATTTGGGAAACTGGAAAGATGGAGTTTTGGGTTTTTTTTTTTTTTTTTTAATTTTTACTGTGATGTGGGTGCAGATTTACAAAGCAGATTCATTTTATTCTCAACTGTTCATGCACATTTGGTTTCAGGGCTCCGATTACAATCCTCAACCATAAATAGCTTTTCCTTCCATCTCCTGCTTGTGACTACCTCTTCCCTGTGCCCTTCTTACCTATGCATTCATGTCTGTCCAGGTTTCCCTCTATGCAAATGATACTCTTCTGATGTCTAAGGGGTGCATCTTCCTAGGGCAGATGGTGTATCTCCTGTGGTAGGTGTTCTGCTTGTAGGCCTTTCTACTGTTTGGCTGAGAGGTAATCCATGAAAGTGAGTTCAGTTCCAGGCCCAAAGGATAACCTGGGCCATAGTCTCAGGTATTTTAACCAAGATGAGAGACACAGAAGATGGAGAGATTCAAGGATTAGACAATAAGTTTGGTCTGAGACATGTTTTAGGTGTTATGGAGCATGTGGATGCGATGAAGTTGGAAATATCTGGAGCTCAGGGGAGAGGCTAGGACTGGAAATATAGATTTAGGCACTGACAGTATTTAGAAGCAAGGAGTCCTGGTGGTATAAATGGTTAAGCAAAGGCTGATGGTTCAAAGGCCCCCAGTGGCTCTGCAAGAGAAAGACCTAGTGATCTACTTCCATAAAGATTACAGAAAAGAAAACTATGGGACAGTTCTACTCTGTCCCATGGGGGTTGCTATGAGTTGAAATGACTCAATGGCACCTAACAACAACAGCAAATACTAGAAGCCATGAAAGAAAATCTAATGAACCAGGCAGAGTGTAAAGGATGAGAAAAGAAGCCAATCTCAAATACACAGTCCCAGGGAACAACCTGGTAAGTAAAGGGAAAATAATGGATGAAGGAAGATGATAAAGAATAGTTGCAGAGGCAGGAAAAGAACCAAGTGAGAGGTGGTCTGGAAGAAGACAGGGAAGAAATTGCATGAAAAGTTTTCAAGTCAACAAAATGTTACTTTTGTTTTGCATTTCCCAAATGAGTACAATCTCTTGGTTGTGAATACAGCCAGAGATGTTCTCAGAGGAGGATTTCAAAGTTTCTGATACTTCTATCTTGCTCCACCAGTGTGCTGAGGAATCTTTCTGTTTGACAGCTCTTTCTGAAAACCTGGAATCTGCTCTTTGAAACTCAGGCAGTTGACTGACATGTGGCTGTAAATAGATTACCTGCAATCTTCGATGTAAGAATCACCTACCCTTTAGAATTCCCTCACTGCTAAATTCTACCTGTAGATTTTACCTTCCTTCCATCCTTACCTACCTCCATCCATATCACATCTGAACTTACTTATCCTCACTGGAAGCTGTGCCAAGGTCACCTGATTATCCTTGCTGGATTGATCTTTCATTCTTTTCTTTATTCAGTAAATCTTTCCTGATCATTAACTGTGTGCTGCACAAAGTGCTGTGAATAAAACAGTTGAAAATGTTCTCAGTTCCTCCTGTTTTTGGTGTTACATTGCTGAGGTCCCAGCCTGCCATGCACTAAGCTCATTTTCTACAATTTCCTCTCATCAGTAAGCTCCTGCTACCACACCCTCTCCTATTACAAATAGTACATCAAGGAATGTTGGAGATCCATGCTCTGTCTACTAGGTATCAAGGTTCATGAGGTAGCTGGTGGCCAGGGCTGGAGTGACATCTATGCCTTCAGTGGAATATGCTTCAGTCATCTATATCATTGTGGAGCAGTGCAAGTTGTCCTGCACATTTGAGTCTGTCTGCACGTACCTACAGCCCATAGACAAGTGAAGGTATGTAGAATATGGATGAATGTTGGTTTTACTGGATGCTTTGGAAGGGTCACTATGAGTCTGAATCAACTCGATAGCAGTGGGTTGGGTTTGGTTTTTGGTTTTGGAAGGAAATGATAACGAGATAGAGGAGGGAACAACCAGAAGACCTTGAACTAGGGAGGTACCTGATTCAAGGTTGAAGAAAGTACATTTACATCAAGAAAAGGAAAGTTATACTTTCCATGGTATGCCATATGTTTTGTGGGACTTGGATTTCTAAGAGTTGGTAGATATCAAAGGTGTAAATACAGAATATGTAGTTTTCAATTTAGTTCAGTTGATGAGTGATGATTCTTCATGAGTTGCCAAAGGATGTGAAGAAAAATGTCCTGAACACAGTACTTTGGGAAAGCTTTCAATATCATCTACTTCACAAGGCTTGTTGTTGTTGTTGTTGTTATTTGCCGTCGAGTCGGCCCCGACTCATAGCGACCCCTCCTTGGGTTTCCGAGGCAGTATCACTACGGAAGTAGGATTGCCCAACCTTCCTTCCGAGGAGTGGCTGGTGGGTTTGAACCGCCAGCCTTCTGGTTAGCAGTCAAGTGCCTTAGCCACTATGCTACCAGAGCTTAGAGGACCAAATGCGCAAAATAGGTGCTCAAGAAATATTTGTAATTATTCATATTCTAGACCACTCTTAATACTTAATTATGTAACTTAATTGTCCTTGGGCTCAGAATCATATATGACAGAGACAAGTTTGGAGAAGTTCATAAAGCATCCTGTCTACAGTTCCACCACACCACCAGTTGCTGTCAGCTCCAACTCATGGCAACGTTATGTGTGTCAGAGTAAAACTGTGCTCCATAGGGTTTTCAATGGCTGATTTTTTGGAAATAGATAAGCAAGCCTTTGTTCCAATGACTCAAGTGTCCCTGTGGAAATAGTTTATTCCTGCTTGGGAAAACACCTCCAGAGATAAAAATCTCAGGAATGTATAGCTAGAATTGTTAGTGGAGTTTATCTAGTCCAACTCCCTCTTTTTTATGTATTAGAAAAACAAGCCAAACAAACGAGATGACTTTTTCTAGATCCAATAGCTAGTCCTATGACAAAACCAGAGTTTAGGCCTCCTAAACTCCCAGGCCAGCTTGCGGTTTCTTTTTCCCACCTTGGCTACTTCACCTAGTCTAGGCTCTGCCTCCAAAAAATAAATTTCTAACAAGGTTTTGGCTCTGTTTTCTGGAGGAATGGACTGATCTAATATCTGGGTTAACCCTTTTATATTATTTCTCTTTTCTTTTGCTCCCCTCCTACTGCCTGCCATTTGTTTGCATCTCAGCCTATAGAAGATGATGCTGGCTTGTCCATAGTTCAATGAGAATAGTTAGCTCTGGGAAGGAGGATGAGGTGGGTGGGTGAGGAAGTACCACACCAGTGGTAGAGTTCATGTTAGAGGTGATCCATAGTTGTGTCAGTCACCCACCCATAAAAGTAAGACCAAGTAGTATTCTGCCAGCTGGGAAAGAAGATTGGCTTAGAGAAGAAAGACTGGATTCAAGTCCTGGATCTCTCACTTTCTGAGGATGTGGTTTTGAGTGAGTTATTTTTATAGGTTGGATGAATCAAAATGAGGCAATGTAGGTACAAGCAATAAAAACCACAAAAAGTCATGAACATGGAAAGTGATACTATCATTTGTTACCAGTGGTTGAGCCTGGTACTTTGAGGCTCTTATAGAAAGTCTGTGACCTGTTGATCCTAAGTGTTGTCTGGCAGACTGCTCTAGTCTTCTTCCCTAACCAAGCACCATTGTTCCAGAGAGACTAATTCTGTCAGGGTCAGGAACCTGAGGAGCCGTCTGAGAAGCCAGTTTCAGCAAAGCGAACACTTCCTTCTGGAAACTTAAATTTTCACTTCTCCCCTTTTGGGAAGTAGGGACATGAGTCATAATGACTTGCAAGAGGTTTTCTACAATACAGCAAATTTGACCAAAAGCTTATATATTATATTTTCTATTGTTACTCTTACAATTTATTATAAATTGGTGGCTTAACATAGCCCAAATTTATTCTCTTATGGTTTGGTGGTCAGAAATTCGAAATGGGTTTTAAGCACTAAAATCAAGGTGCTGCTAGACCTGCCTTCCTTTTGGAGGCTTTAGGGGTGAACCCTTTTCAACTTCTAGAGGCCACCTGTATTTCTTGGCTTGCAACCCCTCCCTCCGTCTTTAAAGCACATCATTTCAACCTCTGCTTCCATCATCATATCTCCTCTCTGCCTCTGATTCTCCTTCCTCTCTCTTGCCTTTATAAGTTTATGTATTTACATCTCCTAACTCAAGATCCTTAGCTAAATTGCATCTGCAAGATTATTTTTGCTGTCTAAGACAATATATTTACATGTCCTAGGGATTGGGACATGGATGTCTTTGGAGGTTTCTTATTCTTTCTACCACAGTGTGTGTGTGTGTGTGTGTGTGTGTATACACTCAGTCTACATTTCTCTTTAGTTCACAAAATAGAGATCTACTAGCTTGCTTCATTTGCCTTTCCCATTGTTAACTCCTCATTTGTGGTTGCATCAACCTCACCCTTCCCAACTTGAGCACCAGTATTCAAAGCTGATCTTTACTGAGTGCCTACTGTGTGCCAGACAATATTTTAAACACTTTACATGTGTGTTCACTTATTTATTCTTTACAACGATCCTATGAGGTAAGACTTATTATTATCCTCATTTAACAGGTAATACAAGTGAAGCACAAAACAGAGACTTTGCCCAAGATCACGTAGCTAGTTACTAATAGTATCAGGATGCAAAACCCAGGGTATGGGACTCCAGAGTCAGAGCTCTTAACCAGCACCTACAGTACTGGCAGGTACCTGGCATTTAGGAAAGCTTTGATGAAAAGCAGAAGGAAGGAAAGTTGAGGCCCAAATAAATTGCATAATGTCTTTATATTACATAGAACTGGGATCAAGAGGGCAAGTTGTTACTAGGTCTCCCTAACTGCAATGTGGTTGGCTAGCTAGTGACGTGGAATGGTATCACAATGGTATTATTACCCTTTCTGTGTGTGTGTGTGTTCCTCTGTGTGTATTACCCATCTCAGCTCCAAGCTACAAGAAGACAGGTGTAAAGGTTGTACTCAGGAATTACAGAATAACAAATCCCTGTCAACCACCTATCCCAGCTTCCACTTGCTGGAGGCTGAATCTCCACAACAGAAATAGAAGCCCACTTCTACTCCTGGGGCCTCAATGAAGAGTTCTCTAGGCAAAGTGTGTGGTCCAACTGATGTACATCCAAATTCCTATTCCACTTTGGCCATGTTACTAAATCCCTCTAAGCTCCAGTGTTCCCACCTGTTGAAGGGTGGTAATGATGTCTGTCTACCTCAAGGGATTTTTAAAATGATTAAATGAGATAATACATATGAAATGCTCAGTGCAGAGCCTAACTTTTAATTGCACTATAAATGGTTGATGTGGTTGTTAAGATCTCTGGCTTTAGAATCACAGAGTTGGGTGGGGTGTATGTGGAAAAGGACTCTAGGTATAAGTCAACAAACCATTGTAAGTCTGTGCAGGACGGTGTTTCTAAATTCTCTCTCCAATGTCTTTAAGACTTGGGGCCTATGGGTAATTTAAAGAGCATCCCATTGACTGGATAGAAGTTCTGGGAAGGGGCAGAAAGATGAGGGCAGCTGGCTTAGGAATGTGGAATGGCTCTTGACTTAGTTTCCTAGTGCTGCTGTTATAGAAATACTTAAAATGGGTGCCTTAAAAGAACAGAAATTTATTTTCTCAAAGTTCTGGAAGCTGAAAGTCCAAATCAGGGCCTTGAACATGTTGATTCTTTCCCTGTTGGTAGCCCTGGAATTTCTTGGCTCCATAGTAACCCTTACATGGTTTCTGTCTTCCCCCATGTGTGTATAACTCTGTATTTCATCTGCTTTTTATAACTTAGAAGTTATTAGATTTAGAACCCACCCACTTGAGTATGATCTAATTAACATGGAGAAGAAACCCCTTATTTCCAAACAGGATTACATTCACAAGGAGTTAAATGGTGGATTCCGACACATGTTTTGGGGTATCACAATTTAATCCATCACAGCTCTCTTCCTGAATTGGAACCACACCACTCTTACCCTTTGCTCAGCCTCACAAGTCCCCAGTGCTGTTGCTCTACTTATCAAGAGGAATTCATGACTCTGGAGTCTGTCTGGCCATGTACCTGATAATGCCAAGGGGCCATGTAGAAGTCAGCTTATAATACATATTGAAAATCAATTGATCAGTCAAGATGAACCTCCTGGGGACCTCAGGTCTCAGGCCTGCAGCAACTTTTACACCTCAGGAGAATGTCTGAAGTTCTTATCTTCCTCCTAATGCAAGACTGGGAGACAACCATGCCCCTTTGTTGTCTGCCTTCTTCAGGCACCACAGATCTCTGAGTGTCACTTCATCCATCAAGCCTTGGCAGAAGGCTGGCAAGCATGGTTGTCTTGTTATGGCCTATGGCTGCCAGCTGCACAGACTAGGGGATGGGGGAGATGGGCTGGTGGAGGAAGAAGGACTGGGCACCAGTAAAAACATTTCAGCAAGACTGCTTTTATTGTGACTTGTGAATGAAATGCCTCTCGGGGGGGGATTGTTGTTTGCCAGACATCTTGACTCTGAAGCGTACAGAGGATGAGGGGAAATCTCACCATTTGAAGTGCTTTTTTTGTTTGTTTTTAATTTCTCCTTTCCATGTTATGCAGTCTGCGGAACTAAATACTGCTCTTCTGACCTGACCTGGAAACAGATAATGGGGCTAATTGTGTTTAGTCTGGAGAAGACTTGAATGGATAGGAAAGATGTTGAGGCAGGGCAGAAAGAGTGTCCTATTAAATCCTCAAAAACTGAGTGATGGCACCAGGGCATAGAGCATTGTGCTTAGTGGTGGAGGTACACATGTGAATAATTCAAATCCCTGACCACAAGGAGCTCCTGACCTCTTGGTGAAGACAGACTCAAGCTGATGACTTTGATAGACTGTGTTAAGATAGATAGGAGAGGAATGATATATCTCCTCTAATATCTGGGAGCTGCCCCCAAAACAAAACCAAACTCACTGCCATGGAGTCAGATCCGACTCATAGCGACCCCTCCTTGGGTTTCTGAGGTGGTATCACT
>NW_006921845.1:2918984-2934771 GCF_000298275.1 Orycteropus afer afer | reverse complement strand
GTGTCAGGGGCTTGGGGGAGAGTTCAGTTCACCAGGAGAAGCAATTTTGTAAACCAGTGGCTCTACTATAGTATTATCTGCCTCCTTAGGTAGCATTTGCTCTCTGGTTATGGTCAAACACAACTAAGCTTCCTTATTGTTGTTGTTGTTATGTGCCGTGGAGCCGGACCTGACTCATAGTGTTCCCTCCTTGGGTTTCCGAGGCGGTATCACTACAGAAGTAGATTGCCCAACCTTCCTTCCGAGGAGTGGCTGGTGTGTTTGAACCAGCAGCCTTCTGGTATAGGCCTCCTCAGAATGACCCAAGAATTTAGGGCTGGAGTAGGGAACACATCTGAAGTTCTTGGGGATTAAGCAAGGCCAGCCTGGGGTCTAAGGCCTGCAGGAGGAATATGGCACTGAGAGTGTCCCATGGATAAGGGTTATTGCTTTCCTGTCCATAATTCTCTCTACTCTGATGGTAAAGCAGGTAATTATCTCCATTTAAAAGATGGGAAAAAAAAAAAAAAAGAGTCATACAGTGGTGAATGGGCCCACAAAGCCATTAAACAGTACAACCAAGCAGTTTCAGAATGATGGGAGCATAGATAGAGAGACTATAAAGTTACCTCATTGACTCCTCCAAGGTATTGAACACCAAGATGTAAGAAGGGCTATTACAGAAATCTCACAGCAAGGCTTGTGGACCTTCTCTCCTAGCATGTTGTCCCTAAAGTGTCATGGTACCCTGTTTCTAAGACTTCATGAACCTCAAATTCCCAGACATTATCTTTTCGAGTGGTCCCACCAGGCTTGGTTGAGAATGGATTATCCATACTCAAAGGCTGAAGGGAGGTGAACAAAGGCCTTGAAAGAAGTGAGCTGTGAACTTTCACTTGTTGGGCCAAAAACCCACTGATATGTACCAGACATAGATTAGGCCCTGGGCATAAGATAGTGAGACACAGAGAATAGGTGGCGCATCAGGGAGGCAAGAGTGAGCAAGACGCAGTGGAACAGATGCCAAGCAAGTCCATTGTGACCTAGCCAAGGCAGAAAAGCCATCAAGGAGTAATGGAAAAAGAAACTCAAACCAGTTGCCATCAAGTCAAGTCAGTTCCAACTTATGGCAACTCCATGTGTGTCAGAGCAGAACTGTGTTCTGTAGGGTTTTCAGTGGCTGTGACCTTCAGAAGTAGATTGTCAGGCTTTTCTTCTGAGGTGCCTCTGGGTAGATTTGAACTGCTAAGGAGCTCTGGTAGCATAGTGGCTAAAGCACTTGACTGCTAACCAGAAGGCTGGTGGTTCAAACCCACCAGCTACTCCTCGGAAGGAAGGTTGGGCAATCCTACTTCTGTAGTGATACTGCCTCGGAAACCCAAGGAGGGGTTGCTATGAGTCGGGGCCGACTCGATGGCACATAACAACAACAACAACCTTTCAGTTAAGGAGGAGTTCAACTAGAGAGAAAAGGAATGCAGGCACTTGGGGTTCATGAGGAAGGCTTTGGGTTTGTAATGGACTTACCAGGAGCTCTGGTAGCATTGTGGCTAAGGCACTTGAGTGCTAACCAAAAGCCTGGGGGTTCAAACCCACCAGCCACTCCTCAGAAGGCAGATGGAGCAATCTATTTCTGTAGTGATACTGCCTGGGAAACCCAAGGAGGGGTCACTATGAGTCTGGTCCAACTTGATGGCACATAACAACAACAACAATAGCAGGCTGAAGTTTTCCACAATGAGAAGAATAGATTTAGGTCAGCTTTTAACATCTTACAATGTTCTTTCTGTTGTCACTGCAATTTCTGATGATGGAGAATATGTGTATTATAACCCTTTTTGCTGAAGAGGCCAAGGCTATTTCCTTGTTTGGCCCTCTTTGCTCTAGAATTACTTTTTTGTAAAAAGGGAGTTTTCTTCTTTAAGAGAAAAGAAGAAGAGCATGATGAAGAAGGAAGTGCTATCATATTTCTACAGCCTTTCTCAGCTGGACTTCTGCCAGAATACTGGAGTATCATTTTAGGTGTATTTCAAAAGACCTCATTCTCCCTCTTCCAATAAGTTCCTGATAAAAGGGTGTGTGTGTGTGTGTTTTTCAAACACATTTATTGGATTAGTACCATGCAAGGATCAAAGGAAACAAAACACATGAGGAATGGCCTCTGGCATCTTGGTGCTGCCAGTCTGGTAAGGAAGACAGAAAAATAAACAAATAATTATATTGCACTGTTTTAAGCACTGAAAACCAAACCCATTGCCATCGAGTTGATTCTGACTCATAGTGACCCAATAGGACAGAGTAGAACTGCCTCATAGCGTTTCCAAGCCTGTAAATCTTTACAGAAGTAGACTGTCTCATCGTTCTCCCATGGAGTGGCTGGTGCATTTGAACTGCCAACCTTTAGATTAGCAGCTGAATGCTTTAACCACTATGCCACCAGAACTTATTGCACCAAGAACAGAGAGATGTAAATGGTGCTATGGAAACATTCACGAGCTAGTGTATCACTCTACTTGAGAGTCCTTAGTCCCTCCAAAGATGTAGATATTGTCCAGTGAATTCAGATTAGGTACTCAAAGGTGCTGGCAGTAAAGTACCATAATTTGATCATCTGTTATGTACCAGTTACTAGCCTCTGCACCTCACAAGAACTATCTCATTTAATCTTCACTGCAACCCAATGCAGTTAGCATTAATAAACTCATATTACAAATGAGAAAATGGGGCCTCAAAAAAGTTATTTAACATGCATGCTAAAAATTGGAAGAGCTGGGCTTCCAATCCTAGTTCTTCTGACTCCAAAGGTCTTTTGATCTGACTTATAGTCAGGGTACCTCCATTTCTGCTCTGCTGGTTTATTTTGGTTCCTGGATCACAGCTTTAAAGACACACAGAGAACTCTCACACCCTGACTGGCAAATAAATGTTATGGCAAAGCAGCCAGCTGCTGTTTCCTGTGTTTATAAACCACATTGCAGGAAAGTGTTTTAAGAGTTGTTTCAAGTGTTGTATTTGCTTTGCCAGAGTATGGATGCTGCTTCTGAGAATGAGAAAGGGGACATGGGATGTTCAGTGTTTGATCGCAGTTGCCATTTGGTGGGGATTTGGGGAGGAATTTGTATGTCACTGGATGAGATCAGAGTCTTTGTTCTGTTTGGTCTGAGACTATGCTATCTCAAGAAGTCAATGGACTGTGAGGTCAAAGTTCTACAATTAGCTCAGCTGCTCATCTGTCCTGGGACTTTGGGTAAGACGGTTTACATTCTATTTGCCCATCTGTGCAAATTAGTTCTCCAAAATTTCAAGGAGTACCTCTGATAAGCTAGGCACCATGTAGATTCATGAGCCATAGAGATAAACAGGATGTGCTCCTGGCTCCTGTGATTCCCTGAGATTAGGAAGGGGAGGCGTGTGGAAATGGTAGATAATCACAAAGTACATGCTGAAATGGGAGCCATTTTTCCTCCAGTCGTCAAGGAAACTGCAGGATGTTTAAGGAGCCCTGGTGGTGCAACAGTTAAGTGCTCGGTTGCACAGCAGATGGGACCACCAACTGCTCTGCCTTGTGGGAGAAAAGACCTGGCAATCTGTTCCTGTAAAGGTTTTACAGCCTGGGAGACCTTATGGGGCAGTTCTACTCTGCCCTATAGGGTTACTGTGCATCGGAATTAACTTGACACAAACAACAATATCAGGGTGTTTGGAACTTCTTAACTGAGCTCTGGTAGCATAATGCCTAAGGCACTTGACTGCTAACTAGAAAGTTGGTGGTTCAAACCCACCAGCCACTTCTCGGAAGGAAGATGGAACAATCTACTTCTGTAGTGATACTGCCTCGGAAACCCAAGGAGGGGTCGCTATGAGTCGGGGCCGACTCAATGGCACATAACAACAACAACAACAATTATATAAAAACAGAGAGTAAGATCTTACATTTGTTGTGAGCCTATTATATGTCATTTTCCTGAGGATTAGTAGGTAGACATTGGTGGTTCAGTGGTAGAATTCTCACATTCCGTGAGGGAGACCTAGTTCGATTCTCAGTCAATGTACCTCATGAGCAGTCACCACCCATCTGTCAGTGTGTGTTGCTATGATGCTTTACAGGTTTCAGAGGTGCTTCCAAATTAAGACACACTAAGAAGAAAGGCCTGGCAATCTACTTCCAAATATCATCCAATGGAAACCCTGTGGGTCACAATGGTCCACTTCACGACCAATCATGGGGATGGTGCAGGACTGGGCAGTGTATCCTTGCCTTGTGCATGGAGTTGCCATGAGTTGGGGCTGACTCAACAATAGGTAACAATAACAACATTCCCATTTTACAAACAAGAAAAGACAGAGGAAAACTAAGTATTTATCCAGGCTCGTGAGTGATTATACCAATACACCTAAAAGCCTTTTGCCTTTCCACCTCACCCTAACAGTACGATGAAGATTTCATTTTAAAGTTTTGGGATATTTACATTTTTCCCCTGTTGTGGTGCCTTCTGTTTCTTTTCCATAGGCTCCCTTCTTTGTGTTTCCAGATCTCACTGTTGATCTGGAATTCATTACAGCTTTGTTCCTTCTCACTTGCCTCTCTGTCCCCTCCTCCCCACCTTTCTTTTTGCACCTCAGCTATTGTTCACTCTTCAAAGCTCTGCATCTTTAACACCTCTGGCTCTTGCTCAAATGTGTTAATGAATCAATGAATGCCATCTTTCTGGGTACATTTTTCTCTAACTGAAATTTTACACATCCTTTTCAAATATACTCTCCTTTAAGAAAAATTCTTAGACTGCGTTACCCCTTTCTCACTACCCAGCCTCCTCTCTCCATTCCCATCATGAAGCTGAATCTGTGTGTGTACACACATATGCACATGCACGTGTGTACGCACACATGCTACCCAGCACTCTGTGTTATGTATACCTCAGACCTCTGTTAGAGCACTTTCCGTATTCCATTATCACAGTCTAGACTGCGACTCTTTCTCTGGAGTGATATGTCTTAATCTTTTTCTATATCCCTGTCTACTTCCGTAGTGATACTGCCCTGGAAACCCAAGGAGGGGTCGCTATGGATCGGGTCTGACTCAACGGCACATAACAACAACAACAACAAAGCATTTTGTATGGTGCTTAGTTCAGCAAATATTTATTATCAATCTGCCTTGTGCTAGGTGCTAGGAAGATGGTAAGCAAAACAAGACTCATCCCTCCCCTCATGAGCTTAATGAAAGTGGTCCTTGTTCTTAGCTGCCATCAAGTCAGCTGACTTATGTCCACCTCATAAGCGTTGGTGGTACAAACGGTTAAGCACTCAGCTGCTAACTGAAAGTTAGGCTGTTTGAACCAATCCAGCAACTCTGCGGGTAAAAGACCTGTAGGTCTGCTTCCATAAGGATTATAGCCAAGAAAGTCCTTTGGGGGCAGTTCTACTCTGTCACAGGGGATCATCATAAGTTGGAATTGACTTGGTGATACCCAAAAACAGAATGAAATGTGGCTCTATCCTGTGCCGTCTTCACTGTGGTTGGTATGCTCAAGTCCATTGCTGCAGCCACTGTCTATTTTGAGTGTCTTCTAACCTAGGGAACTCACTCCAGCACTATTGCAGACAATATTCTGTTATGATCCATAGGGTTTTCTTTGGCTAATTTTTAGAAGTAGATTGCCAGGCTTTTCTTCCTAGTCTGTCTTAGTCTGGAAGCTCCACTGAAACCTGTCCTCCATGAGTGACCCACTGGTATTTGAAATACCAGTGGCATAGCTTCCAGCATCATGCTGTTGTTGTTGTTGTTGTTGTTGTTGTTATGTGCCGTCAAGTTGGACCCGACTCATAGTGACCCCTCCTTGGGTTTCTGAGGCAGTGTCACTACGGAAGTAGATTGCCCAACCTTCATTGCCAACCGCCAGCCTTCTGGTTAGCAGTCAAATGCCTTAGGCACTATGCTACCAGAGCTCCAGCATTGTAGCAACATGCAAGCCACCACAATACAACAAAATGACAGACAGATGGTGGTGTAAAGATTAAACAACAACAACAACCTACAACCATTAAGTTGATTCCTGTTCATAATGACCCTATAGCCCCATAGGGTAGCATAGTGCCTAAGGCATTTGACTGCTAACTAGAAGGCTGGCAGTTCAAACCCAGGAGGGATCACTATGAGTTGGACCCAATTCGACAGCAGTGAGTTTGGTTTTGGTTTAATAAATCTTTACAAAAGCAGATGGCTTCATCTTTCTCCCATGGAGTGGGTGGTGGTTTGAACCACCAGCATTTTGGTTAATAGCCAAATGTTTTATCCACTGTGCCACCAGAGCTTCTTAATAAGGATTAGCTGGAATAAATTTAAACTGACAAACTTGCCTGTGAAAGAAGGCTTCTGGATATAATAGTAATATTTAAAATCACTAATGCCTCATGATTTTAAAGGTGGAAATATTAGACCAGGGCGTGCAAGGGAGGGAGGTGGCCTATTGGGCAGATGGGGGGCTATGTCAGAGTAGGCTGTGGCTTCCTTTACACACTGCACCCTCCCACACAGCCACCCTGTCCTTCCCAGCTCTCAACTAGCTGGAGTGACAGTGGATTGTGATCTATCTTTCTTTCTTTGGTGGTTGCCCTCAGCCTAGAGCTATCTGACTGATCCACATTGCTCTGGATCTAAATTATCAATGAGGAAATGTTGTTGTTTGCCGTCGAGTCGGCCCCGACTCATAGCGACCCCTCCTTGGGTTTCCGAGGCAGTATCACTATGGAAGTAGGATTGCCCAACCTTCCTTCCGAGGAGTGGCTGGTGGGTTTGAACCGCCAGCCTTCTGGTGAGCAGTCAAGTGCCTTAGGCACAATGCTACCAGAGCTCCCAATGAGGAAATAGAAGCCTCAAATAATGAGAAGGGAAACACCTGCAGCCCCACAGAGAGAAGGTGGTGAAGGCAATAGCTCTTTCCAAAAGCCTTCTCACTAAGCACTTACCATTCTTCACCATGTCACTCTGATGACTCAATATTGTGAGTGCTGATCTTGCTGGCATTGTTACCATCAGGCCCTGCATCTGCTGCAGGGAGCTGAAGGATCCTCCCTGATCCTTTAGGAGCTGATTCCTGAGCTCAGGTGTCCCCTGTGCTCCACTGAGTAGCCAGCAGTGGGGAGGGGCTGCTACTCCCAAACTCTCCAGGAGTTTCAAAGCATGGATTAAATTTCCCTGTTTGAAATGCTATTGAACTAATTTCTCCATCAGTTAGGACCAACCAAACTAATGGCCAACCAAACTAATGGCCATTGAGTTCACTCCACCTCATGGCAACAGGGTTTCCAGTGGCTGATTTTTCAGAAGCAGATAGTCAGCCCTTCTAAAGTGCCTCTGGGTGGACTCAAACCACCAACCTTCAGCTAGTAGCTGAGCTTATTAATCATTTGTTTGCACCACCCAGGGACTCCTCAGTTAGGTCACAGTACCAATTTTTGAGGCATGGCTTAGTGAATACAAACCACACACTAGGAGTCAGAAATTATCATACTAGTCTCCACTTTTCACTTGATTTGCTGGGTGACTATAGACAATTAATTTATTCCATTCCAAATTGCATGTATGATGCCCCTATACCGTACTAAGAACGGTGCTTGGTAGTAGGTATATAAGAATAAATAATAAACCTCAGTGTCATAGCTATTTAATTCAGACTGTGAAGAACGACACGAGGTACTAAGGGACCTCACTAAAGGCCCCCTTAATCCAGCCTTGGGGTATCTGGCAAGGCTTCTTTCGAAAGAGATGCCATTTGTGCTGAGTTTTGGAGGACAAGAAGAAATTGGACAATTGGTTATGCAGAGGGTGGAGGTGTGGGTAAGGCGGGGATATTCTAAAAAAGAGGTCAGTGTGTGTATAGGTACATGGATGAGAGAGCAGGGGCATCAGGGAGCTGTGTACACCTGAGTGCACACAGTGAATGAGTGTGTTTCATTGTGTGTGCATGCTATGCGTGTGAGGAAGCTGTAGGGTGGGTAAGAACCATGCCCTACTAAGGAGTCTGAATTTGTTTTGAAGATTATGGAAAGGTGCTAAAGAATGGTGAGCAAGTTCATAACATAACTAGAGTTACCTGATGGAGTATAGCCCTGACACTCAAAAATGTGGTCCCCAGACCAGCAGCTTTGCTCCCACCCATGAGGTTGTTAGAAATAAAGAGTCTCAGCAAGTTATAAAGGGTAGAAGTTCTGGTGGCGTAGTGCCAAAAGCATTTGACTGCTAACCAGAAAGCTGGTGGTTCAAACCCACCAGCCACTCCTCGGAAGGAAGACTGGGCAATCTACTTCCGTAGTGATACCGCATCGGAAACCCAAGAAGGGGTCCCTATGAGTTGGATCTGACTCGATGGCAGTGAGTTTGGTTTTGATTTTGATGGCGCGGTGGTTAAGTTCTTGGCTGCTAGCTGAAAGGTCAGCAGTTTGAACCCACCAGCCACTCCACAGGCATACGTTGACCTACATAGTAAGGGTCAACAAATTTTTTCTGTAAAGAATCACAGAGTAAATATTTTAGACTTTGCAAGCCATATGACCTTTGTGGTGACTGCTCAACTCTCATTGCCCCACAAAAGCAGACATAGATATGTAAACAAATGAGGTGGTTATGTTTCAATAAAAATGTATTTGTAGACACTGAAATTTGAATTTAATAAAATTTTCATGTGTCACAAAACATTACTCTTCTTTTGATTTTTTTTCTCAATCATTTAAAAATGTGAAAAGTTTTCTTAGCTTGCTGATGTCCATAAAGCAGGTGTCGGGCTAGATTTGGCCCTTGGGTGCTAATTTGTTGATGCCTATCTATAGAATACCAGATCCTTCACTTTTGGATAACAATTTCAGCCCATTACACTTCAGACAGTTATTGTGAACATCAAATGAGTTGAAATGACATCCAAACCAAGCCTTTGTTTTGCAAGTGATAAAATGGAGGGCCAAGTAGGAAAATGACTTGCTGAAATTACCACAGCTGGTCAGGAATACAACACAGGCCTGCTTACTTCCAAGCAAGTGCTTGTCTCCTATTCTGTGTACAGCTGTTTTGAAAGGAAAACTAGAGCCCTATCTTTCTCTCCCATAATTGAAGCAGGATAAAGAATGCCTAGAGTGCAAATGAGTATTTTCTTCTGATAAGTTACAAATGGTTAGCTAAGATCTTGTTCATGTCAAAGCTATTTGACAAAGCGAAATTGCTGTAAGCAGCCTTTCTTGGAAAAATGTATTATATGGATAAAGACCCAAGGCTTTTCAACACCTGAAATAAGAAAGGGTTTTTTTTCCCTTTCTTTTTTAATTAATCAAAATAAGAAAATAAAAATTAAATCAGATGCTACTCCATAACAATGAAGTTTGGCCAGAAGTTATTTACTTTATAATTATTTGCTTGTATTTAAACCTTACTTGTTCATTGTAATTAATGAGAGTAGTGCATTGCAACAGTTATTTAAAAGCATAATAGAACACAGTGCATCAAGTGTTCCATTGGTTTTCTTACCCAAAACAGAGGGAAATCTAAGTGTTTTTTATTAGTCAAAACCCAAACAAACAAACAAAAAATCACCAAAAATTCCACACCTTTCAAAATACCTATCTCCCCCTTTGGCCCCCTTTTTTTTTTTTTTTTTCACTTTTATCAGCTCCATTTCTCAGTCAAATAGAAACAGAGTTGCTCAAAGGAAGTTGAGTTTGTTGCTTTCTTTTTTTCTCTCCTGCATTGTCTCTGGACACAGAAAGACAATGTGTTGACCCAGATTATAGGTCCTGGATAAACCAAACCCTGAAATTATCAACTCTGAAATCACATTTGCTGGGTGGGTCCTCAGGGAACTTGGGTATTGTCTTGTTGTTGTTGTTGTTGTTATATATGTCGTTGAGTTGAGTCGGCCCGACTCATAGCGACCCCTCCTTGGATTTCCGAGGCAGTATCATTACGGAAGTAGGATTGCCCAACCTTCCTTCCGAGGAGTGGCTGGTGGGTTTGAACTGCCAGCCTTCTGGTGAGCAGTCAAGTGCCTTAGGCACTATGCTACCAGAGCTCCCATTGTCTTAGTTACCTGTAACTATTAACTACAGTTATTTCTGTAACAGAAGTACCCAAGTGGGTGGCTATAGAGAACAGGAATTTATTTTCTCACAGTTCTGGAAGCTAAAGTCCAAATCAGCGTCTTGGCTATGTCTATTACTTCCTTGCAGGTAGTCTTGTGAATTCCTTGGTTACTTGACTTCTAGGTGGTCCAGTTTGTGTGCTGTTTTATGCTGTTCTGTGTATAACTCAGGTATTAGGTTTCAGATCCACTCTACACTTGGTATGATTTCCTTCAACTGATTGACTAATTATATTATGTTAGATACATTATGGAAGGTCATTATATTACATCCACAGATGTAGGAGTTAGAATTTCAACATATGTTTTTGGACAACACAATTCAATGCATAATATGCATACTTCTAAATAAAGCTAGGTCCTAGGAAGTAGAAATTTGCTCATCCCTTATTTGGGTGCCCTCCCTGTCCCTTGTTCTTCTATGGTACTGCGATAGCACACTACCCTGCTGTGCTAATAGGTGTAGGATCATACGTACCCCACACATGCACACACACATGTGCATGAGCACCCCTCTTGCTCACTTGATCCCTGCAGAGTTAGGGGAAAATGTGCATTTCTTTGGAGGCTGGGAGAAGCCTGTGTGATTACTGAGTGCCATTAGAGAATGGGACACAAAGAGGCAAGTCATCTGTTGCCCTCACATGATAACTGCTTGGTCAGACCCATGATGCTCTGCCTTGGTTAGGGAAGCCTTGTCTGCTAAGCATGGGAATAGCAAGGCTGACTCATCACTCTACCCAGGGTGGTCCAGCTGTCAGAACAAGGTTGGCCTGCCTTCTCCTTTTCCTCTTCTCTGCCCTGTCAAAGAAGAGACCAGTTGTGAATCATCTGCCCATTTAGAACCACTGGTACAGCTCAGAGGGTTGGGGAGGGCAGCATGGTGAGGAGTCCCCTCTTGAGTGATATCCTGCTGACTCACTTTGAGACCTCAGACAAATTGTTTTTTCCTAAATAATTAATTATCATTGCTTTCATTTATTTAGTACTTGACTGTGTGGATGGAACAACAGAGCCACCATTCAGCCCCAACAGTTTGACCCACAGTGCCACACTAACTCTTACTTTCCATATAAGATCTCATCTCAACAGGTCTTTGATATGTTTTTGTTGTTAGTTGCCATCAAGTCAGCTCTGACTTATAGGGACCTTATGGAGGGTATGAGGAAACATCGCCTGATCTTGCTCCATCTTCATGATCATTAGTATGTTTGAGTCCATTGTTCTGGCTATTGTGTCAATTTGTTGTTGTTGTTGTTAGGTGCCGTCAAGTCAGCTCTGACTCATAGCAACTCTATGTACAATAGAACGAAACACTGCCCAGTCCTCAATAGATGGTAGTAATAGTCCCATCTTATTGATGAGAACATTGAGGAACACAGAAGTTCATTGTCTTCTTTATGAGGCAGGGAGGGAACCCAAAACTCTGACTCCAAATCCCATATTCTTTCTTGTCTGCCTTTCCTGACATTTTATTTTTTCATTGGAAAAGTTGAGAACTATTTCATTGCTCTTCCTTTGGTTTCTGGAGTCTGAGAGAGAGAGCTCTATCCAAGTTGGAGTTTCACAGAGAAAACATTCATCTGGACTTCAATAATTAGCTCTCTCTTGTTCTCTTCTCAAAGGCTAGATGAACAACTCAGCTCTGGGCTGCCTGCAACCTTTCCCTACCTGTCCAAGAGGAGGCTGCACCATGGCCAGCACTGTCAAATAGCCTTTCCCATAGAATTCACCATCTTCACCTTGTAGTGATCAGAGATCTAATAAAGTATTGATTTAAACAATCTTTAATGAAAGTGTTTAAACTTATACAAAAGTAGAAAGAATGGTATAATGAAATGAAGGTATTAATTCATGCCCATCTTATCTATATCACCCACTTCCCCACACTCCTCCAGATTATTGTTGTTGTTGTTATGTGTCGTCGAGTTGGACCCGACTCATAGCAACTCCTCCTTGGGTTTCCGAGGCAGTATCACTACGGAAGTAGATTGCCCCATCTTTCTTCTGAGGAGTGGCTGGTCAGTTTGAACCGACAGCCTTCTGGTTAGCAGTCAAGTGCCTTAGGCACTATGCTACCAGAGCTCCTACTCCTCCAGATTAAACCCTCAAAAATCACTGCCGTAAAGTCGATTGCAACGCAGAGCAACCCCTCCTTGGGTTTCTGAGGCTGTATCTCTACAGAAGTAGATTGCCCAGTCTTCCTTCCGAGGAGCGGCTGGGGGGTTTGAACCATCAACCTTCTGTTTAGCAGTCAAATGCCATAGGCACTACTCCACCACAACTGTAGACAGCATATTATTTTGTCTGTAAATATTTCAGTATATATGTCTAAGAGATTACATCTCCTTTTTTAACACACCAGAGAAAAACAAATAAATACTTAATATCATCAAATATCCAGTCAATCCTTAATTGCCTTGCAATTTTTTAAAAATTCTTTTTGTGTGAACCAAGATCCTAATAGGATGGTGGATTGGTGAATATGCCTTTCAAAAGCATAGCTAACTCTCTGCCCTGCCTTTTATTGTTCCTTCCTAACTTTTTTGTTGAAGAGAACAGGTCATTTGTCTCGATTATGCAGATTGCAGTTCCAGAATGTCATCTAATCTCTATTTCTTGTATTTCTTATAAATTGGTAGTTAGATCAAGAGGAAATTATTGATCTTTAATGTAGTTTTTATGTTCATCAAAACCTCAACCTGACCAAGATCTCTTACAAAGCACCAGGTACAGTAAAAGTCCTTACAGGAGAAATGGGAAAGTCACTGAAGAGTAAGCTGAGATTGGATATTTGTCTTGTAAAACCCGCTTGCAAGGTGTGTCCTGGAGTCAGTGTTCACATTCAACCCATCTTATAAATTGGATATGGCTATAAGAATGACCAAGGAGAAGCATTGATTGAGTACCTACATGTATCTGCATTGTACTCAAGAATTGGGAATTCAAATTCAGATAAGCATAACCCTGGCTAGAAAATATTTATCCTCTGTTGTTGTTGTTATGTGCCATCAAGTCGATTCCAACTCACAGCAACCCTGTAGACAGAGTAGAACAGACCCTTAGCATTTCTAAGGGAGCTCTGGTGGTGTAGTGCCAGAAGGCTGGTGATTCAAGCCCCCAAGGGAGGGCTCACTATGAGTCGGGATCAACTCGATGGCACTGAGTTGTTTTTTTTTAATGTTTATGGAAGCAGACTACCACTTCTTCCTCCCATGGAGCATCTGGTAGGTTCTAACCACTGACCTTTCACTTAACCACTGTACCATCAGAGCTCCTTCACTTAATCTCTAGTGAGAGACAATCCAGTAAGTCAAGGATAATGGTATATTGTGAAAGTGTGATGTGGAATTATTCCCAGATGCTACAGGTGCATAGAAGAGGGGCTTTTTACATCACTAGGGAATGGAAAAAGGGGAAGGCCTTCAATGAAATGAATTGTCACAGTGGCTCCAACAATGGGCTCAGGTATAGCAAGGACTGTGAGGCTGGCGCAGGACTGGGCAGTGTTGCATTCTGTTGTACATATGGTCACTATAAGTTAGAGCTGACTCAGCAGCACCTAACAAAAACAAGGGGATGGAAGGATTCCTGAAGGAGGTAACATATTCTAAAAGATGAGGCATGAGCAATTTGAGAGCCAAAAGCATTTGATTCAGCTGCCTGCATTTGGAAAAGTGTAGAGGAGCTCAAACGACTTCTGTTTATTTTATTAGAAAGCTATCCCAAGAGGATCCCAGTCAGAGACTTCTTGTTTTCAGTTGCCATCAAGTTGGCTCTGAATCATAGTGACCCCACGTAAAACAGAATGAAATGTTGCCCAGTCCTGCACCATCTCCATGAACGTTGGAATGCTCAGGTCCATTGTTGTAGGCACTATATATTTTGAGTGCCTTCCCACCTCAGAGGCTCATTTCCAGCACTGTATCGGAAAATAGTCTGTTGTGATCCATAAGGTTTTCATTGGCTAAATTTCAGAATTGCATCACCAGGCCTTTCTTCCTAGTTGATCTTAGGTTGGAAGTATCACTGAAACATGTACAGCATAGATGACACTGCTGGTGCTTGAAATACCAGTGACATATCTTCCAGCATCATCACAGTGTACAAACAGCACAGTATGACAAACTGGATGGGTGGTGGAAGCAGAGGTTAGAAATCTTCATATAACTGGAAAATTATCTGCCCAGATCTCTTATCCCGAAAGTTTCCTGGCTCATCCAACAGTCCACCATGCTGTCACTGTGTCAATATCCTCACATGCCCCAAGTCTGAAACTTCCTATCTTCTCCTGGTGGGGAGAAGGTAACATCTTTTACCAATTCTGGATCTTTTCCTTGAATTTCCAATGTGTCTGCAACCAACATCCCTGCAGCCTTGGAACAGGAAAAAGAAGGCAAAAGCAATGCCAGCCCACTTTTTCCCAAGTGGAAGGACAATTTGTCTTGTTTATTTATTTATGTATTTATTTTGTTTATTTACTTATTCTCTAACCCCTCTCCCATTAGGATGTAGCTTCCTAGGAGGAAAGATCTGGACTGTTGTATTCATCACCTTGATCCTAGTGCCTAGAAGAGTATTTATCATAGAGTAGGTGTTCCAGAAATACTGAAGATTTCATTAATGTATCCACTTTTCTCCACTTCTTATCCTTCTTACCTAGAGTAATGTTTCTCTCTGAAAGTTTCCTCCTGTGAGTGCTCCAGTTCGTAGGCAGAAGTGGACATATTAAAATTTAATGTGTTATAACTGGACACATTCCCATGATAATGGCGGCACTCTTTTTTTTTTTTTTCCACAAAGCATTTCCATCTCTATTGTCACTCCTCGGAAGGAAGGCTGGGCAATCCTACTTCTGTAGTGATACTGCCTCGGAAACCCAAGGAGGGGCTGCTATGAGTCAGGGCCGACTTGACGGCACATAACAGCAACATTGTCTTACTTGAGCCCTGTTAAGGAGAAGGCAGACACACAATGTAGCACCCTTTATTGATGCCATTAAGTGAGTTGCTCAAGGTCACACAATCATGCAGTAGGAAGCAGGCACTAAAACTAGCCTGTCTGGCCCCTAAGCCAGTGTTCTTTCCGGTTCAACAAATGCCCTGCCAGACCACCAAGCAGCTTCCGGTTTGTCTTCTTTCTCTGCTCACGAAAACTGAAGGACGAAAAAGGTCCAGGTTTCCTCCCAGGCCACTTGGAAAGCCCTCTGGGGAAGTCTGACCTCAGCTTCACCCTTAACTGGTTTGGAGTCCTTTGAGGACACAGTATTTGGGACTGCTTATGTGCCCAGCAAAAAGTCTGCTGGATAAAACTTATCCAGGAGAAGCAGGCTTTTTCTACAGTGAGCTAAGTCATATCCAGTAAGAGATAAATGCCCATGAAGGAAAACTGTATAAATAAACTAGCCATTGCATGACCTAGTGTGGAAACAGCAAAGATCATGTTCAGCTCTGAGGAGGCAGTGAGTCTCGCTTGGCTTTGAGTTGGTAGCAAATGTTTCCCTTGCTGGAACATGAGGATGATGTTGACTGTGGAGTGGGAGATTTATAAGAAAGTTGAAATGGTGCTGAGATGCTCTTAAATGTTAAGAAAACAGTGGTAAAACCTCTTTCAGGGCTAGATCTGTGCAGGGTGAGCAAGGCTCTTGGCCATGACATGCTGGAAAAGAGCATGACCCTGGA
>NW_006921845.1:2837136-2918884 GCF_000298275.1 Orycteropus afer afer | reverse complement strand
TGCCATTGAGTCAATTCTGACTCATAGTGACCCTACAGGACAAAATAGAACTGTTTCCAAGGCTATAAATCTTTATGGAAGAAGATTGCTTCATCTTTCTCTTCGTCTTCTGGGGTGGCTGGTGGGTTCAAACCACCGACCTTTTGATTAGCAGCTGAATGTTTTAGCCACCACATCACCAGAGCTCCCTTTCTGGAAGGATAGGGTGGGCAAAGACTAAAGTAAATGGGTCCAGGCATTGACTTTCTCCTTTTCCCTTAAATCCCTCACCTCCACTCCCACACACCTACTATTTCAGGCAAATCAACCAATCTCTCTGAGCCCTATGAAAAGTGAGGTGGTTCCTATTTTTTTTTTCTTTACCTCAAGTGAGATAGGTGCAAGAGACATGAAAAAATCGAAAGTTTATCATGAGCCACACAAGTGGTAGATGGTTTTGTTGCCATCACCTTGCATACTTTAGGAATGTCGAATAAATATGAAAAGGCCACAGCACCTTCTATTATGGGTACAATAGCACTTCACCCTCTGTGGGATTCTGCCTAATTCTCCTTTGGCAATAATGACTGATTAAGGCTTGGCACTGTGATTCAAACTCTCCACTTGAGATGGTCCCTCACAACATTTGTTCAAGTGGTTAATTTTATGCTGTTCTACAAAGGGGAAGAGTTTAGAATCTGAGGATGATGGAGAATGGATGTGTTGTCTTGGAGGAAGATGGATGAGGAGGGATTGGAAGAAAGATATTAAGCACCTATTGAATGTTTCTTAATAAAGACAGTCTTACATACTATCTCTATTCTTTTCAACAACCCCTTGAGGTAGACCCATTTTATAAATGAGAAAGTTAAGGGTTTCCCAAGGTTGCTCATTTAGTAAATGGGATCAGGATTCTGAGTGAGCTTTACCTGAAGCCAAAGCTAAGGTTCTTTCTCCCTTGCCTCACTGTCTCACCATTTCTCCATGACCATATTCTTCCTGTGCTCCCCTGTGTCTGAGCTAAGACAACTTTCCAAGTGATGAAGCCAACTCTGATGGTCTCTTTTTCCTATCCTTCCACAAATGACTCTATTAAACAAATAATAATAATTGAGCAGAGATAGAGAGTTACAAATTTTGTTTTGTATCATTAGGTACTTTCATTTTGGGATCTCTGCCCAACTTTTTTAGGGTATAGGAGTTTTAGGCAATTGGCATGGTGAGTGGGATGAATTTAGAGAAGAACAGTCCACCTGCTTTAAAATTCCGCTCATCTCTTCACTATTCCCCATATGCCTTAGGAGTAAGGGGGCAGCTGAGATCTTATTGGGGAGGTATCACTTGTATACAATCTGAATCTGTTAGCATGCCCCCTTCAGGATCAGAAACCAAGGGGAATGGGGATGGGCCGATTATTTCTGATGTGCCTTTAATTTTCCCCACAATTAAAAAAAATGCATGCTTATATAAATTTCTTGCATTAAGCATACATTATTTTTTAATTTTTTATTTGCTTAAGTTTATATTTATATAAATTTTGGAAAATACGGAAATATACAAAGAAAAGAAATACCATCTTAGATGTATACTTATATAAGTCAAAGTTGGGATTATTACTAAGCAGTTTATTGTGAACATTTTTCTGTCATTATTTATTCTCCTAACATGATTTCTCATGCATTTCTAGTATGCCATTTTATGAATATACCATTCAGTAAATTCTGTTTCAGAAATCTGGGTTATCTTGTTGAGATGGACTTTCTTATACATAAATTTTGTGTCCTGAATAGCAGAATGAAATGAAAAGCCTTAGTTTTCTCTTTTATAAAATGGAAATATTAATACCCATTTCAAAGCATCACTGTGAATATTGTATATAATAATGGACATAAAGCACTTAGCATAGTGCCTTATACATAGTTAACTTTCCATATCTGCTTATTATGGTTGTTAAGTGCTGTCCAGTTGGTTCTGACTAATAGCTCCACTATGTACAATAGAACAAAATTCTGCCTTGTCCTGCACTATCCTCACCATCTTTGCTGTGTTTGAGCTCATTGTTGCAGCCACTATGTCAATCCATCTTGTTGAGGGCCTTTCTCTTTTTTGTCGACCCTCTACTTTACTAAG
Organism: Orycteropus afer afer; assembly: GCF_000298275.1. NCBI lineage: Eukaryota > Metazoa > Chordata > Mammalia > Tubulidentata > Orycteropodidae > Orycteropus > Orycteropus afer. The sequence continues at coordinate 2,916,775 of NW_006921845.1, read as the reverse complement.
CATGATGCCCTTCTTCAGAGACTGGTCCCTCCTGATAATATTTGTCCAAATACATGAGAGGAAGTCTCGCTGTCCTCACTTCTAAGGAACATTCTGGCTGCTGCTTCCAAGACAGATTTGTTTATTCTTCTAGTAATGTATGGTATATTCAATATTCTTTGCCAACAACATAATACAAAGGCACCAACTCTTCTTTGGTCTTGTTTATTGTCTAGCTTTTACATGCCTATGAGGCGATTGAAAATACCATGACTTGGGTCGGGTGCACCTTAATCCTCAAAATGACTTGTTTGCTTTTTAACACTTCAGAGAGGTCTTTTGCAGCAGTTTTGCCCAGTGTAATACGTTGACTTATTTCTTGACTGCTGCATCCATGGGTGTTGGCTGTGGATCTAAGTAACATGAAATCTTTGCAAACTTCAGTATTTTCTGTTTATCATAATGTTGCCTATTGGTCCAGTTTTGAGGGTTTTTGTTTTCTTTATGTCCAGGTGTAATTCATACTGAAGATTGTACTCTTTGATCTTCATCAGTAAATGCTTCAAAGTCTTTTTCACTTTCAACAAATAAGGTGTGTCATCTGCAAACTGCAGGTTGTTAATGAGTCTTCCACCAGCCCTGATACTGCATTCTTCTTCATGTAGTGCAGCATCCCGGATTATTGATTCAGCATACAGATTAAATAAGTATGATGAAAGATACGGCTCTGATGCACACTCTTTATTTCAAATCATGCAATATCCCTTTGTTTCAAATGACTGCCTCTTGGTCTATGTACAAGTTCTGCATGAGCACAGTTAAGTGTTCCAGAATTCTTATTCTTTGCAGTGCTATCCATAATTTGTCATGATCCCCACAGTCAAATGCCTTTTTGCATAATCAATAAAACACAAGTAGACATCTTTCTGGTACTCTTTGCCATCTGACATCATCAATGGTATCTGTCATTGCTTGTCTTCTTTGGAATCTGGCTTGAATTTCTGGCAGTTCCTGTTGATGTACTGCTACAAACGTTTTTGAATTATCTTCAGCAAACTTTGACTTGCATGTGATATTAATGATATTGTTTGATAATTTACACATTCTATTGGATTGTCTTTCTTTGGAATGGGCACAAATATGGATCTTTTCCAGCCAATTGGCCAGGTAGCTGTCTTCTAATTTGGCTTAGATGAGTGAGTGCTTGAATCATCTCAGTGGGTTCCTTGAATCATCTCAATGGGTATTCCACCAATTTCTGGAGCTTTGTTTTCACCAGTGCCTTCAGTGCAGCTTGGACTTCTTCCTTCAATACCATTGGTTCTTGAGCATATGCTACCTCTTGAAATGGTTGAATATTGACCAATTCTTTTTGGTACAGTGACTCGTGTCATCACCTTACCTAGAAACTATTATTAGCTTACTTTATTTCTGATTAACTTTTTAAGTTAAATGTCATAAAGTAAAATTACATTTCAGGGTTTGTGAGGGATGTGTAGCTTAATGGCTTCAGACTATCTGAAAGTCAGTAGAGAGTTTATCAGGTAAAACAAGAAGCTACTTCAATGTAAGAGCTCAGCTATCGCATAAGCCAAACCAGGAAAGACATCCCTGACCCACAGATGAGGTCACAGCAGTCAGACAGCCATTATCTCAAGTATCCTCAGCCAACACCTACCTGGGCTCCTAACTCAATAGTGTATGACACACCTAACAGCTACAAAGTTTAAATATATGCCCATAAGAGCAAGTAAAAGTCACATAAAATTGTCTCTCACCTCACCTTCCCAAACTCTTATCTCCTTACTTCACATATTTGTTCATTGATTATAAGGAATGGTTGCTGAGGATGTTTTCCTGGGCTCAGTGTGACCATTGGTACTCCTGGAAGAAGATTAACCTTAGAGTATAATGTCTGAAAAAAATGGGTCAGAAGTGATATTAATGATATTGTTCAATAATTTCCATATTATGGAAATTATCCACAGTATGACTCCTGTTCTAAACTTCCCACTGTCAGAGAAGCAGTAGTGGTTTGGTGGTAGATTCTTGCCTTCTAGGCAATAAACCTGGGTTTGATTTCCTGCCAGTGCAGCTCATACAAAGCCACTACTCTTCTGTCAGTGGAGGCGTGTGTGTTGCCACGATGTTGAACAGGTTTCAGTGGAGATTCCAGCCTGAGACAGAGTAGGAGAAGAAGATCTGGCAATCTGCTTCCAAAATCAGCCAGTGAAAACTCTGTGGATCTGCAACTGGTCATGTGCATGACATACCACCAGGCAGTGTTTTGTTTTGTTTTTTTATTTTATTGTGATTTGGGTAAAACTTTAAAGAGCAAGTTCACTTTCCATACAGCAGTTCACATACACTTTGTCTCATGACATTGACTACAATTTACCACAATGCAACAGCTCCCCTCCCACTTCCTCCCCATAGTTACCTCTTCCCTGTGTCTATCCTTCCATGCACTCCTGCCCCCTGAGCTATATCCCTGTGCAGACACAGCCCTTCTATCCTCCCATGATTGTTCTCTCCAAGGAGTGTACCTACCTAGTATAAATGTTCAACTCATATATATGCCTGTCTTTTGTTTGGCTGGAAGCCATAGGTGTGGGTTCAATTCCAGACCTGAAAGGCAGCTAGGGGCCGTAGTCTCAGTGGTTCCACCAGGCTCTTTCAGACCAGCAAACCTGGTCCTTTTTTTTTCCCAAAAAAAATGATTTTGAGTTTTTTCCATATTGTTCTCTCCCAGCACCAGGCAGTGTTTTGTTGTGTTGTGTATGGGGTCGCCACCATGACTTGGGGGCCAGCCCTATGGCAGCTAATTACAACAACAACAACAACAACGTCATAGAAGAATATCAGAGCTGAAAGGAAACTTGGAGAAATTGGGCCTGATCTCTTCACTTCTTCCACGAAAGGCTGAAACCAGACATTTAAATGATTTGCCAAAGGTTATAAAACAAATAAGTGAGGAAGCCAGAATTAAAGCCCAGTTCTTCTGGACTCTTCCTCCACCTAGGATTTTCCCCTGGACAATGCTCATGTCCAGAAAATGAAGAGGATCCCAGAAGTAGAAGTTGTGATTAAGCTGTTGTCCAGATATGTTTGCCTCCCTCTCCAAAACAGAGTTTTCTCCTGAGAGGTTCTCTGGTAAAACAAAACCACATGCTGTGTGTTCTGCCTTATGCCTGTGCTGGAACTTTCCTGCAAAGAATTCTGTTAACCTCGTCAAGAAATGGGAAAGAACTTTTGTAAGGTGGTTCTTATTCTTGTCTCCCCTCCTACATTTCATAAAAATATTTGATATTTGTAGAATAAAGTCACTGTTTTCTAGACACAAACTTCTGAAGTCAAGCAGGATTTCTCTCACTTCCTTGAGTGAAAACTAGAGGAAACTGGCCTCTATAACCTCAAATGCTTTCAATCCAGGACGGTGAGTAAAGAGAGAACAGCTGTGACCCCTTCCCACATGCAGAGAATGCAGTTATAAAAACTGTGCCAATATTCTTTCTCCCTCTGGGGTGCTGCTGGCTTCTCTTGTAGCTCCTCACTCAATTGAAGGTTTAAAGTCTTTATCAAAAAGATGTTTTTATTCAGCTTTTCATCTGTTATCACCATATCTACTCACCACTTGCAAAAAAAATTCCAAAATCTCAAATTGGGAACATTTTACAAATGGAGAAGAGACGCTCATGGAATCAGTGAAAAGCCTCCCTTGATTTATCTTTTCCTGGGTCAGGATGGAGCTGGTGATTCAGCCCAGTCGATCTCATGGCTCAAGCAGGAGACCATGATGGTCCTTCTGTGCAGTCTTGTATTTTGAGCAAGGCCTCTTGGTGACTCAATTTCCCTCTTTGTTGTGTTGTTGTGAGCTGCCATCAAGTTGATTCCAACTCATGGTGATACCATGTGTGTAAAAAACTGCTCTATAAGGGTTTTGAGGCTGTGACCTTCCTGGAAGCAGATCACCAGGCCTGCCTTTCTAATGCACCTCTGGGAAGGTTCAAACCATCAACTTTTCAACTAGTAGTTGAGCACTTAACCATTCACACCACCCAGAGACTGCTCAGAAGAGAACAATCAATGCTACCCACTTTTGCCCTGGATTTTGCTTCTCATTGTAGCAAAACGCGGCAATGGTTAGACAGAAAAAGGTTACTAATCAAGCCAGAGTGGTGATTAAGAACACAAGCATTTGAATCCTTCAGTCCTGGTTCAAGTCCTGGCTCTATCACTTACAATCTCTATACCTTGGACAGGTGACTTAGTCCTTCTACGTCCAGATTTCCTCATCTACAACTTGAAGTCAGTAGAAGTACCTACCTCACAAGGCTGTGATGATAATTTAATGAGATAATATTTGCACAATGCCTGATTAATGTCAGCAAAAAATTTAATATCTTTATGCTTTTACAGACCTCAACACCAGGTATTTGGGAATTGATAAGAAAAGAAAGCCAAATAAAAAAAAAGTTTTCCTACTAGAATACTCATTCCTTCTTTCAACAACTATTTCTTGATTACTCACTGTATGTCAGGAGCTCTGTAGATTTTGGAGACACAAAAACAAGAAACTCAAGTTAACTGGATCATTGCATGTTGTTGTTACTTGCTGCCAAGTTTGCTCCAACTCATGGTGACCTTATATATAGCAGAATAAAACATTGCCCTTTCCTGTGCCATCTTCATGAACATTGGTACGCTTGAGTTCACTGTTGTGGCTGCATGTCCAACCTGGGGGGCTCATTTTCCAGCACTATATTAGATGATATTTTGTGGTGATCCATAGGATTTTCATTAGCTGATTTTCAGAAGATCATCACCAGGCCTTTCTTCCTAGTTTATCTTAGTCTGGGAGCTCTGCTGAAATCTGTCCACTATATGGATTTTGATGGTATTTGAAGTGGTGGCATAGCTTCCAGCATAAGAGCAACACACAAGCCACTATAGTACAACAAACTGATAGACAGGTGGTAAGACTGAATCATCCAAAAAAAACCTAAACTCATTGCCATTGAGTTAGATCTGACTCATAGCAACCCCTCCTTGGGTTTCTGAGGTGGTATCACTACAGAAGTATATTTCCCCATTTTCCTTTTGAGGAATGGCTGGTGGGTTTGAACCACCAGCCTTCTGGTTAGCAGTCAAATGCCTTAGGCACTATGTCATCAGAGCTCCTTAGACCAAATCATGTTGTTGTTGTTGTTGTTATTTGTCGTCAAGTCAGACCCGACTCATAGCGACCCCTCCTTGGGTTTCCAAGGCAGTATCACTATGGAGGTAGATTGCCCAACCTTCCTTCCAAGGAGTGGCTGGTGGGTTTGAACCACCAGCCTTCTGGTTAGCATCAAATGCCTTAGGCACTATGCTACCAGAGCTCCTAGACCAAATCATAGGAGCAAAGAAATAAAAAAATTGCCCATAGTAGAAGTCATGCATAGGGTATTATGGTAACAGGGAACATAATGTCACACTAGCCTTGTTGAATGGGTTCCTACTAAAAGGGCCAGGAGGCAGAGTCTTCTGATCTCCTTTAACGTCACAAGAGGAAAACAGAATCACCATCGGCAGCCCAAGGCCCATTCACATGAGGCCAGATATGCCTCCATCCTCCAGCCCTCTTACTAACCTTGACACCAACAGCTCCTCCCATGGCACTTACCACGTCTCTGCTGGGTTCAGTAATTCACTGCAGTGGCCACAGAGAACTCACAGATTATGGGGTTTATTAGAGAAGCAACAGGCTACAATTCAGGAACATGCTCAATCTCTCTCAGCCAGGCGTCTCTCTCAGTAGCATATCTCGCTCAGCAGTGCGTGTCTCTTGCATCTTTCTCTCAGCAGTTCATCTCTCTCATGTCTCTCTCTCAGCAGTTCATTTCCCCAGCAGTACATCTCTTTCAGCAGTGTGTCTCTCTCAGCTGGCAGTCAGAGTGACTCCCTTCTGCCTCTAGGAGGGCTCACTTTGAGCCTGCAGAGGGGCAAAACCAACCTATCCCAACATCAGAATTCCACACAACTGAGAGAAAGCACACTTCTCTGAAGATTGCTTTGTGTTGCTCTAACAGAAATACACCAAGTGGACAACTGTAACAATCAGCTACTCAGTTGCTCACGGCAAAGTGGGAGTTACAAACACTATGGCTAGAAAGCCATACCATGTAATTTATTACACTACAGTCCCAAAAGTCTTCACAGAGCAGGGGTATGAAAAGGAGTTTGCATACTGTCAAGTCCATCCCAGGCAAAGACTCAGTATGCATGAAGACCCAGAGATGGGAAAGGTAGGGTTTGTCTGGAATGGCAAGGGTAATGGGGAAACAGAGAAGCTTTCTTTCAACACACACTGATAGGGTATTGGCTAATGTCAGATACCAAAAACAGAGACAGAAGACATATTTCTTCCCCTCAAGGAGTTTAGAGGCCAGTAGGGAGAGAAAAGACAAAGAAATTAGTGATTACAGTGTGATAAGCCCTAATCAAAGTAGTTGTGTAGTGAGCCCACTGGAAGTGATTGCCATTGTCAACTTGAAATGAGAAGGAAAAACTTTAAAGGGAAAGTAACATGACCTAAGACTTGAAGATGATAACTAGTTAAGGACAGTGGCAAGGAGGGAAGGAAAAACATTCCATAAAGGGCACAGAGTAGACAAGGCTTGGAGATATGAATGGTTTTGGGTAATCTGAGGAAAAATAAACCAGTGGGTATGGCTGAAATGAAGTCAGCAGCTAAGATACACATCCATCCATTTATTCATCCAACAAACATGTATTGAGTACTTACAGTATTCCTACACCCTGTGCTAGGGTCTGAGATGCAATGGTGGATGCATAATCGTAAAGTGGACTTGGTGACACAGTTTGTTTTAGGTGGACAACAGAGTATGAATTGAGTGAGATACAGATGTGATGTTAAGAAAACAGTGGACCCCATAGTGGACGATGATTCCTTTTTCAATCCTTCTAATTACAAGGGAAGGGTTTTAGTTCAGAGCTGGTCCATCTTTAATGCCTCTCTACCACTTGTTACCTCTCCCTGGATCCTAAGATCATCTTTGCATTATTCTCAGAGAGATGACAACCAGAGTCAGTGGATGCTTGCTACTCAGGAACTAACACCATCCTTGTATCCTCATTTCAACACTTCTACAGGAGACGTTGTGGTTTCTTTCTCACCTAGCCCAGCAACCAAGTGGGTTGAATTTAAACCATAATGCTGATTTCTATAAAGCATGAAGTCACTAAAGATACATTAAAAATACAGACAAAAAACTAGAACATACAAGTTGCATGGGCCATATTTAACATCCAGCCATAATGCAGCATCATTGTAGGTGACTGCAGGGTATCTGGCTTCTCATCCGTGCAGAACACACAGAAAGCTGTAGGGAAGGCCTGAGTCTGTTGACAGATATTGCTCCTTATCTTGTTTTCACATCAGTTGCTACACACTTTCTGTTCAGAGAAAGCGTGGGTGGGGACTCCTCCTGCCCTGCCCGATGGCTTGCTGTTAAAATAAGAGGATGGTTCATTGCACTGCTGTTTTTCAAGCAGAGATCAGGCCACAACTAGTTGGTGACTCCGATGGGTCACTGGAGGAATTTTCATGGCAAAGAAAAGTCAGTTCAGCTCTCTGAGGGCTAAGTCAATAATCTACATAATGGCCATTTGATCTTGAAGATTAGGGTTAGGGGGAAAGTTTAAGTTTTGTTTGATGCTTAAGAGTCAAAACATTTAAACTACATTTTCAAACTCAAATAATTGGACAATTTTCAAATCAATCACCAGGAATGGTAGCATATTATTAACTACTGATATTTCAGTTGTACTTTCCAACCCATGAAGCACTTTATGATTATTCCTACATTACAGTTGAGAAACCTGAGGCTCAGAAATATTAAGAAAAAATTAATAAAGTCACATGTTTTATGACTCGGGCCTGAGAGACTTAGAATTGATACCTAGGTCCAAGGTCCTGGATCCTTTTTCCTTCACCATCCTGTCTCACACTTGCTTTGGTCTTCTTGTCCAAATTGAATTATCCATTTGCTGCTTCAGTGTATAGCACCTCAGTGCCTTGATAGCCAAGGTTTAGGAAGGGCAGGGTAGCCATATAAGAAAGCTGGGAACTGAGTCATTGCCTCGCACCACAGATTTATAGGCGTACAGCAACTTAGAGATAGGATTAATGAATGAGACTAATATATTTGGAGCAAGCAGATGCTATGCTGGGAGCTTTATATACCTGACATTGTGCAAGGGGGTGTGTGTATGTTATATATCCCTCCTCATTTATCCCTCCAACAGCCTCTGAAGATGTGTCCTCATCACCATCTGACAGATGTGCACACTGAAGCTTGCAGATGTAAAGAAACTTGCCCCAAGTTGCATAACAAGTGATGGAGCCTCAATCTGAATTTAGGCTTATGTGATTCCAAAGCCAGCTTAACCCAACCCCCACATTTTATGATGAGGTAACCAGAATGGGGAAATGATTATCCAGCAACAAGTCAGTGGGAGAGCTGAGTCTCATCAGCACAATCCCCATGCTCTCCCTCAGTGTACCTGGCCAGTTCTCCTCTCTCTATCAGATGAGAAGTTGTCAACAATTACAGATGTCTCCCCTCTCCCATCTATGTCCTTCAGTTGCAATTCACATCAGCCTGCTGTTTCTACCACCTGTTTCTCCCCACCTTCCAGAAGCTTCCATGTCTCTCATCTAGGCTTTGAAAACAGTTGCTAATAACCCCATAGGACCATTTGATTTTTACAATGCCTGCCTATCTTGGAACAAGGCAGGAGGGAATCACTTAAGAGGAAAGAGACTATAGAAAAACTGGATAGCACGATTCTAAAGTAGAAACGGAAGGTGAATGGCATCAAATAGTGAAGACAATATCCATAGTGTGGAAGAGCCTAGAATAAAAGTTAGGGAGCCACCAGCTGCAGGGATACCAGAAACTAGACTTTAAAGCACCTTGGGTATCATGTTGGAAAGTCAGTGTTTTGTTACAAAGGCCAGAACCTAAAGTTGCACCCAACACCCAAAGTTCCCCCACAAACCTCTACCCTCTGCTCTCCTCACACCCAGCCCAACACCTTTGGAAACCTCTTCTATTTGCTCCAGTGCTGCCAGTGATGTTCATTTTAACCTGAAATTATGTGTTAAAATGTGTATCATATGCACGCCATATACTGGAAGTAGCTCTAAACCTCTGTGTCCCTGACAGCACTTCATGGGCAGGGGAGGTGGAGGGGCTGCCATAGGAAGAAACTAGTAGCTAATAGATCTATACCTGGGGATTTGTTAGGTGCCTGCTATACAAAGGTAGTCTCTTAGTCTTCTTCTTAGTGTTGATCCCATTTTACAGAGAAGACTGAGAGGCTCACCTTGGTTGGGTGATTTGCTCAAGGTTTCTCAGCTTACAGGTGGCAGAGCCAAGAACAGAAACTAGCTTTGTCTCCAGAGCCCATATGGCCCATATTCTTCCTACTTTATCATGAGTCAGATATAAAAGAATTCAATAGGAATCCCTGGGTGGTGTAAATGGTTAACATGTTCGGCATCTAACAAAAAGTTGGAGGTTTGAGTCTGCCCAGAGGCACCTCAGAAGAAAGACTTGGTGATCACTTGTGAAAAATCAGCCATTGAAAACCCTAAGTAGCACAGGTCTACCATGATCCACGTAGGATCACCATGAGTCCATGCGTTATTCTTTACAGACTTGAATTGTGATCCAGTCCTCAAGGCCTTAAACTAATGCAAAGTCCCCAGTGCTGAATGGAGCATGTGATTTCACATGCAGAGCTTTGTCTCCTAGTTGATTTTGGCCCTGACCAGAGTTCCAGACACTGAGTACTGGTTTGCTTTGTCTTTTAAATCCTTCTTTAGGTTTAGAAATTTTTGTTAAGTTCTGTAGGTTAGTAGATATACCTAAGGAGCTCTGGTGGCGTAGTGGATAAGGCATTTGGCTGCTAAACAGGTCAGTGGTTCAAACCCACCAGCCACTCCACGGAAGGAAGATGGGGCGATCTACTTCCGTAAAGATTTACCACCTCAGAAACCCAGTGGGGGATCGCTATGAATCTGAATCGACTCCATGGCAGTGAGTTTTTTGGAGGTATACCTAACTTTTTTTCTAAATGTTAGAACTTAAAATTTTATCATTTATTTCTTCAACTTACATCTTCGTGTGTTCCTCTTATTCACTGTCATAATTTACTTCTGATATTGATGCTAACAGTTTGGGATGTATTTTAGGGAGAAAGTATATGGCTGTCTAGCAGGTGAGGGAAATCTTAACCTGGAAAAGCAGTGACAGTCCTGGAGGAGTCAGACCTTGGACTCTATATGCTCAGGGTCCCAGGGGAAGACTCTCTGCCCCACAGTTAACCAGAATCATGTCCCATCACAAAAAGAATAGTGATGCCATGGATTATATTTTTATTTCATATTAAAAATTCCCAGCTCCCAACATTCTACTTCTGTCAAGCCTATTTAAAAAACAACAACAACAAAAGAAACAAACACAGCCTGTTGCTATGAATCAATTCTGATAGGGTTTTCTTGGCTGTAAATTTTATGGAAACAGGTCCCTAGATCTTTCTTCCATGGCACTGCTTGGTGGGTTCGAACCACAAATCTTTAGGTTAATAGTCAAGCACAAACCTCTTGCACCACCCAGGGACCACTTATCAAGCCCAAGGGGCTCTACTAATTTGGATGGTTTTGTGATTTTGCTCTATCTGCTTTTAATTTCTTGGTTTCTTTGTCTAAGGGTATTAACACATCTAGTTGTTTGTTGGAAAAGTCTAAGGAAATCCTTGATTGATTTGCATTACAGAGAAACAAAAAGACAGTAGGAAATATTCTAATTGAGTCATTTTCTTGTGCACGGTAACTTGAAGTCCCCCAGAGAAATTAGTACAAAGTGCGAAAAGTTAAACGTTCCAGTCTAAAAGGCAATGGGAGAAATTACATAGTACGGAAATAATAAAATGAACTCTTAATAAAGAGAAAAAGGTACTTGCAGCAGCAAGTTCTGCTGGTCATTCAATGGAATGTGAGCTTTTTCAGGCTTCTTTTTGGTTAATACTCACAGTTTCCGATATCTGTGGGCTTTTCAAAATGAGCTTGTCATTCCTTCTGAAAGTTAAGGCTCTGAACTACATGGTGATGCAGAGGTGTGCTTAAGGTCATCAGGTTTTCTTATACCTGCATACACTAGTGTAGAATCTACTGGCTCGGCCCAATGCTTCTCCCTAGAAACTAAGGGTACTCAGCGTAGATGAGATGTGAGAGCTGAGGATAGGACCAATCCTTTTCTTTTGACTTTTCCCTCAAGATATCTCTGCCTCTGTCTCAAAACCTATCCTCACAGCTTTTGCCCACTGAACCATCTCCCTCTGAACTCCTAGGGAATATACTGTCCTCCTTCCTTACAAGGCCTTGTACCTCCATCTAACTCTTTGTTGTGTTTTCACCTTGACTCCTACTGGAGCCTACAGTCTCCTTGAGATCAGAAGCAGTATCCTTTACTTCTTTGCGCCTCCCTTAGTCCTAGTACATGGCTTGTAAAGGAAGTCCGGTGGCATAGTGCTTAAGGCATTTGACTGCTAACCAGAAGGCTGGTGGTTCAAACTTACCAGCCACTCTTCGGAAGGAAGACTGGGCAGTCTATTTCCATAGAGATACTGCCTTGGAAACCCAAGGAGGGATCGCTATGAGTCAGAAATGACTCTACGGCAGTGAGTATACTTGATAAAGAGGGATCATCTGCAAACACCCCATGAAGCACAGTGCCATTTGTTCTTGGAAGAACTGAATTGTTTTCTTTAGTGAAAAATCCAAGTTCAGCACACTTATGTACAATGAAATATTTCACCCAACATACTAATGACAACAAGGAGAGAGTCTAAACATCTGTTGAAAGCACTCAAAGGAGAGCAGAGAATGTCATCACATGAAATAGAATATAAGACCCCATCCACAAAAGGCAAAAAGACCCCTTGCCTTTACCATCCAAGGTTTGATTGGAGACTGTGGAGAATTCTAGATTGTAACCAAAAATGTGTTCAGAGTTTGGGGAATACATAAAGCAGTAAGCAGGAAGATGAGCCATCAGATTTTAACTAAGGGAAAATGTATATTTTGGGCTACATTCATGTATTTAATGACTGACTGAGGTTCTAAGTGAAGGACAAGGTGATCTGCTATTGGGCTAGTAGTTGATGGAAAAACCCATTTTTCTAAAGTAGAGGAGAGATTGGCAGTGGCTGGGGCCCTGGGAAACACATTCTAGGGACCTCGCATCCTTGGAATGTGCCTGACTGGTTTTGGAGTGGCTGTCCCTCTCTATATTGGTGGACAAAAGGATCTCTTGGCTGGGAGAACAGCTGTCGCCCACATCCAAATAGTCACGGCATCATTTGGGCTCAGAAACCAGCCTGACTGGCTTACAGGGCCTGTGGCTCATAAGTCCCATACAAACCAAAACAAAGTTTTGCCAACAGCAACAAGTACCTTGTAGGCTGTGTAAGAACTCAGAAGTGGAAATGGTTGACCTTTTACATAGGGGCTGAGTCCTTGGCTTGGGCACCAGTTGAACAGTCTAATTTAACAAAATGTGGAGGATTGGAATCATAACTTAGTGTCTTTTTCATCTGAGAAGGTGTCGAAGAGGTTCACTCTTTTAAGCTTTGAAAATACCTTCTACTCCTCACCCTTAGTTGAAGATTGCCTTTGGGAAAGTTCATACAGGCCAGCAAGGTACAAGAATAGTTTCTAGGGGAACCTGAGCATGGGGAACTAAAGGGGCTTCATTGGCAGCAGATAAGAGTAACTCCTTGATTCTAAGACCAGTGGGACATTGGAGAGGCCTCTTTCCCCAAATAGGCAATGGATGGCTATCTCTAGAAACAATTTTTTTTTTTTTTTTAAAGTTTGAAATAGAGAACTATATTCCAGAGTTTCTTTAAGGCTGTACTTTCTAGAGATTGTAGTAGTAGAAATAGGCAACCCTCTTACATTTTCTTTATTATGGGGGTTAGGAGAAGGGAAAAGAAGGTAACCCAGATCAAAGTCTCTGGCTATCTGATCAAAGAGCTCTGGTTGACTGTAAATAGATTCTTCCTGAATTTTCCATCATCACCATCCAACTTTATCACTTGGGAACTTGTACTACCCTTACTCTGGCTTGGAATCCTATGATCCCAGGTGTGGTATCATTCTCCACAAATCACACTGAGGCACTGGTACAAACATTTGGTGGCTGACTAGGTCTAGATCTCAGGGTACTTACCGCCCTAATGGCTATTCCTAAGGAGTCAAAATGTTCCTTATGAAGAAAGAAAATAAGAACACTCCATTCTCTTTGCCAAACCTCTCAATCTTAATGCTACCCCCCAGGTCCAGATCTAGAGCCAGGGACTTTGGAAAGTGTGAGTTGTTTGGGAGAATCCATTTCCTTCCAAACAAGACTGAAAAAGCAGATTTGAGCACTCTTTCCTCACCATACTCTTTTGGTGGCTTCTATATTGTGAGTAATTCAAAGGTCTTGTTTGCACATCTGGCCGCCCGTGGGAAAGATCCTCCCATAAAGGTCTAGAGAAGTGGTTTTGTTGCCAACAAGTCATGTTGTTAAGCTAGAGAGTGTACATTTTAAATTTTACTCTGGGTACCCTGGATACGAGATTCCCTAATGGAGTTACTGATCCTCATAACTGAATGTAGGTGAGAGAGAGAGAGAGAGAGAGAGATGCTTTAGGATCAGGGATAACCTTGAGAATAATGAGTTTTAGGTTTGTTGCTCTCCTGATGTTGAAATATAAATAGGAGTGGAAGATTTTCAGAGGAGCTATGTAGATGGATTATTATAGATATCTACGGATAGCAGGAGTACCCAAAAGCCACATATATATACACAAAAACAACCACCCTTATAACTTGATTCATATACTGAAAAGGGAATATAAAACATAGAATTTCAGTTGCACATGCCTGCAGATTATTTCATGAATACTAACCAGAAGATAGCAGCATTCCAGATTAAAAAAAAAAAAAAAATGTCTCTGTGTCCTTCAGTAGGCCATCTAAATGAACTAATGGGCTATGTTCTTCCTCTGTAACTTTGCTCCTCCTGTCACATTGTCATTAGTCCACAATGAACTGAGTAAAGTAAAAGGAATACCTGTCAAAAGTTGTCAGATAATCTTCCTTGAGAGGAAGTGCCCTTTATTCTGAGATTATACCTTTCTTACTTTTTTGGTATTAAAAGTTCTTTTCTTTTATGAAAGGAGCTTTGATGGTGTTGTGGTTAAAGCATTTGGCTGCTAAACAAAAGGTCACTGATTTGAACCCACCAACCGCAGGAGCTCTGGTAGCATAGTGGCTAAGGTACTTGACTGCTGACCAGAAGGCTGGTGGTTCAAACCCACCAGCCACTCCTCGGAAGGAAGGTTGGGCAATCTACTTCTGTAGTGATACTGCCTTGGAAACCCAAGGAGGGGGTCGCTATGAGTTGGGTCCAATTCAACGGCACATAACAACAACAACAACAACAGGTGCTCCATGGAAGAAAGATGGGGTGGTCTGCTTCTGTAAAGGTTTATAGGCTAGGAAACCCAGTGAGGGTCACTGTGAGTTGGAATTGACTAGATGGCTGTGAGTTTGGTTATTTTGTTTTCTTTTATAAACTGATGGTGATAATTGATAATAGAAATTTTAGATTAAAAAATATACCTGAGAAAATGAAAAGTTAGCACAACTATTAGGATCCAAACTAACCCCACTGGCCCCTATTTTCAAAGTGTATTGGCCTATAAAATCCAAATATCTGGAACCAACTGATCTATCCATCTTCCTCTTATAAGCCACCAGATAACACTCTTCTACTCACATCCTACTAGAAGATTCTACCTCACTGTACAGATATTTCCAGTACTTTCCTTCTGCCCCTGACAAAGAATTTTAACGATCTTTCTAGCCTGCCCCATCTCTGCTTGATGCCCTAATTCTTTATCTCTCCTCAGTGGAGCCTTTTAGACACCCCTCTCAAGAGAACTAACTTATCTCTTCTTCTTCTTCTGGGCTGTCCAAGCATTTTGTTCATGCTTTGTGATAGCATTTGACATGATATAAGAGGATTATTTTAATGAGTCTCTTGTGCACTAAGCTGTGAGGTCCTTGACAGTTTATATCTTTTTTTTTTTCATCATTACTAAGCACAATGCCTGATACATATATTTATTGAATTTATAAACCAAAAAAAACAAACAACCTCGCAGCCGTTGAGTCGATTCCAACTCATACCAACCCCTCTTGGATTTCCGAGGTGGTATCTCTATGGAAGTAGATTCCCCAGTCTTCCTTCTGAGGAGGGGCTGGTGGGTTTGGACCACCACCCTTCTGGTTAGCAGTCAAATGCCTTAGGCACTACACCACCAGAGCTCTTTATTGAATTTATAAATACCCTAAATCTCAGGTTTCAGTTAAAACCTTTTGTTTCCTTTGTCTTCAGTGGAAATAAACAGCTAGTCTTATGTATAATAGCCTTTACAATGCATGGATACTATGATACTATGATGAGTTCCTCTTTGACTGTCTCTTCTCTGATTATAGATATCTTCTCTGATTATAGATATCTAGAGATAGCAAGAGTACCCAAAAGCCATATATATATCTGTGTGTGTGTGTGTGTGTGTGTGTGTGTGTGTGTGTGACAGGGTGATAATTCTAATAAAGAAACAATGGATCAGAAATCTGAAAACCTGGACTCTAGCTCTGACTCTTTGGAGAGTCAATTTTCTATCTGTAAAGGAAAAGAATGGAGAGCACTTATCTTGAATATTCTCACCATCTTCAGAATTCTGTAGAGGGTGGGAGGTAGGGGACCTCAGGTGCAAGATGCATGACTATTCTCCAGGGAGTTTCCTTTAACCATTTTGATCTTTACTTTTAGTTTCAGTTTTGGTAACCTTCTTGTTCATTCGTTCTTCTAACAAATTTTATTGTCAAAGAATACCATTCACTTGTAGCTGTCAAAAGGCCAACACAGGTATTAGAGTGAGACATGTTTAAGTTAGTCTGGTTTCAGTCCTGGCTCTATCTTTCAGAAACCATGGGACAGCTCCCCATTCTGGGATTTGATTTTTCTCATTGGCAGGATGCATAATAATCATTTTGTCACAGTAATTGAGAGTATGAATTGAGAAAATTTATGTAACATACCCAGTGCCTGGAATATAATATGTGTTGAACACATAGTCACTTGCCATAACTTCCCCTTAATGCAGGGAGTATTTTCATGACTCCTGAAGAGCCAGTCAAGTTAAACATGATAAATTCATTCACATTGTGTATTAGAGACTTGAAACCTTCCCCCTTTCCATCCGCATTCACACCTTTATGTCTACCTTGTGAAAAAAGCTGCTGAGAAAGGACAATACAATATTTATTGCACACAAAGAATTCATAATGACAGGATTTCAAAAAGGAAGGTTTTGGGGAAGAACCTGTATTTTATCACAGAGCAGCCCTGACAAAAGCCTGCCAAGTGATATGATCTTTAACTTTAGTAAATCAGAAGGGGAACATATGTGGGTGTTGGGCGAAGGGAATTAGAGCTTCAGTGTATGTGTTCTGCTCCTTTGATTCACTTTTTAAAGAGAATGAGGATAAACTCAGCAGCTGCTAGTTAACTCTTTAGGGCTATGGGCCCATGATCAGCAGAAATGTTTAAAATCATCAAGCACTACTGACATCCTCAGGGAAATTATCTAGCCCAGAGTTTTGCAAATGCAGAATATGAGTCCTGTCCAGTCCTTTCTCCTAAAGACCTGAAAGAGATTATCAGAAGATCTCAGAAACTAGAGCTCTAAGCCAGTCTTAATGTGTTCATTCGTTCATTCATCTGGGATTGAAAGAGCATTCTCAGTCATGGATTTAGGATACTAATAATAAACAGAGCTAGCTTAGCCTTCTAGGCACCTACAAAAGGAAGAAGAGACCCACAGAAGTAAAATTAGAAGCAGGTAAATGGAGTTTAGGAAAGGTATTCAGTTGGAGGAAAAGCACATCTGGGTATCTCGTGGTAGTTGGGGAGATGGCTATCACCATTATTGTGCACACTTACTACATGCCAGACACTGTGTCATCCTTTGCATATATTGTCTCACTCAGCCCCATGACCATGTTGTGCTACAGGTACATTCTCCTCCCATTTTGCAAGGAGAAGTTTCAGAGACATTAAGAGAGAAGTCAAACCACAGATCATCTGGTTGCATTTCCCCAGCCTCTGCCTCCAGAAGCATATACTCAGGAACAGCTGAGAAATGGTAGCAAATACTGGCAGAGCCCAAAATGAGAAAATAAAGGTGTCATGGCAGAAGTGGTTGTGGAGTGGAGGCTGTCCCCTGAAAGGCTTTCTGGAGAGAGAAATAGTGATGATAAGTAAGTAGGTCAGCAGAAAGACAGACAGACAGGTACATGGCTGCCATCAGGGTGACTCTGACTCATGGTAATCGAATGTACCACAGAATGAAATGTTACCCAGTCCTGTGTCATTTTCACAATCACCATTTAAGGTCATCATTGTGGCTGTTGTACCAATCCATCTCACCTAGGGTCTCACTCACCCTTGCTGCCCTCTACTTCACCTAACATGATATCCTCCTCCAATGATTGACCCCTCTTGATTACATGTCCAAAGCCAGTGAGTCAGAGAATGTTCTGTTGTGATTCATAAGTTTTCATTGGCTAATTTTCAGAAGTAGATCTCCAGGTCTTTCTTCCTAGTCTATCTTAGTCTGAAAACTCCACTGAAACCTGTCTACCATGGATGACCCTGCTAATATTTGAAATACTGGTGACAGCTTCCAGCATTATAGCAGCAATGAACTGACACACAGATAGTAATGGAGAGAAATAGAGGGATAGAGTTGGTGAGCTGTGGGAACACAGAAAGTCTATGTTCCATACCTCTTCCCTAGAACTTTTGCTGTCTCATTCCATGGGGAGAGGATGACCAAACATAGGTTTTGGAAGTCTTAGGGGGAAGTGGTGGATAGGTCAGAGGAATAGTTAAGCATACATCTTAATTTTCTGGGAAAATCTTAATTTTCAAGCATCCATTTCATTGACACATCACAGACAAAACATTGATCTTGACACTTGTTTCAGAAAATAAGTTCACCAATAAAATCATAGGATTAAGAAGCATAGGAAGGAGCCTTATCACCTGAGGATCATTAGAAGCAAGATTCATGGAAAGAAGGGTCTTAGTACTCTTGATTTTTGTCTCTGCCTCTATATTTAGGCAGGATCCCCTCAGCCAATTCCCCAAAAGAGAGCCATGTCTTTCCTCCTTAAAATCTCTGGCAGGGAGCTCTCTCAGTTTTGTGGTCCCAGGCTCCAAAATATCTCTTCAACAGATATTTTTTTGAGCAAACTTATGCTCTGTTCAAGCCCTGGAATTCTTAATTATTGTAGTGCATAGGTAGCGTAATGCCTAAGACACTTGACTGCTAACCAGAAGGCTGGCGGTTCAAACCCACCAGCCACTCCTCGGAAGGAAGATGGGGCAATCTACTTCCATAGTGATACTGCCTCAGAAACCCAAGGAGGGGTCTCTATGAGTCAGGTCTGACTCGACAGCACATAACAACAACAACAACTAGGGGAAAAAGGGAGAGGAGTCCCTGGGTGGTGCAAACAGTTAACATGCTCAGCTGCTCACCAAAAGGTTGGCTGTTCATGCCTACCCAAAGGCACCTCGGAAGAAAGGCTTGGTGATCTATGTCCAAAAAATTAGCCCTTGAAAACCATATGGAACACAGTTCTACTCTGACACACATGGGATTGTTGTGAGTTGGAGTCAATTTGATGGCAACTAGTTAATTAGAATCTTGTTTTCTTTTTCTTTCTCTCACTCTCTAGCCATGTGGGTCTCACCACAAGTCCTCAATGACAGGATGGATGCTTTTGACTCCTAGATAGACGTGTAAGACTCAGGCAGGCAGAGCCAAGCACAGGCCAGGATGTGGAATTGGTCTGGTGGTAGGCAAGGAAGACCACACATTGGCAATCTTGTGGAGACAAATACCAGGAATACATGTGCATGTGAAAGTCTTGAGCACACACTCTGGGCATTTCAGCCTCACCTTGGCTTCATCATTACCTCATTCTGGGTGATGGGTATGATGCATGTTAGGGGAGAACTGAGGTCTCCAGACAGAACTGATTTCCTATGCTTAGGTTTGGGGAAATCATCTGCTCACTTTTGGGCCTCTATTCTTCCACCTCTAAAATGGGGATATTAATCCTGGCCCCTGGTCTCCCCTTATCATACACACCCCTTTCACAAGAACACTATGAGAACAAGTGAGTAAAAGTAAAGAATTTTAAAGCGAAAAAGAAGCTCAGGGTTCACTTTGTCCATTCCTCTACCTCCAGCCAAGTTCACTATACAACAATACTCATACCAGACAAAAGAATGTGCCAGGATATAAGGACCACCTAGGAAGAAGAAGCCACAGCTTCCCCTTGGTTTGAAGCCAAATTGGAAGTTAACATGCCAGCTTTCCCCCCCGCCCCTTCTTTTCTGTATTGCTGTTCATCATCAAGTAATTCAGGGCATTTGGAAAAAAAAAATATTTCTCTCAAAATGAGGGAGTGATTTGCAGCATCTGTTACTTCCTTTTTAACTGAATCTGTTCTTCTCAGATACCAGGAGCAAGTGCCAAAGTCAGCAGTAGAATTCAGCTGTGTACATTTTGAAGGAGCTGGAAGATAAATTTATGTGGACTATACGGATGCAGATTGTGCAGAAACCAGATGGCCGAATTGTCCTCAAAGCCCTCTGGAGGGTAGTGGCTGGTAGGAAGTTCTAGAGTGTGGAGGTGGGAGGTCAGTTCACTTTCCCAAGGAGCTGCCTTGAAGGATGCAAGCCAGGATGCACTTGGAAGCTTCCTCCAGAAAGGGGGCCACTTGAGGAGGGCTTTCTTTACAAATGGAATGCACCCCAAAGGTTTTCATGCTTCCTTCCATCCTGTCTCTAAGTAATGATTTGGCACAACTAGGGTCCAGTTGGTTTTAGTCTTTTTTCTATTACATCTCAAGCCTTGTTGAGCAACAGGAGGATTGCCAAGGGAGGCTGTGGAATTTCCTATCCTAGAAAGTGCCTAGACAACCTTGACTAGGATAGTATAGTTGCTGGGAGGCAAGGGGAGGAATCAGTGGGCTTTGCAGGTGACTTAATCCCTGAATGGGCAAACTTTTAATGTGTCTGGCTGCTAATTGAATGGTTGGCAGTTCAAATCCAACCAGAGACACCTCAGAAGAAATTCCTACCCATCTACTACCAAAAGATCAATCATTGAAAACCCTATGGAGCAGAGTTTTACTCAGACACGCATGGGGGCTTAATGAGTTAGAATTGACTCCAACTGGTTCTAGTTCCTACCTACAGGATTAATAGAACAAAACAAACAAAAATATCTGAAACAGACAAAGTTCCAATAATCTCAAATGCAGCTTCTCAAAAAGCAGTTAAGTTTCCAGCTGGGACTTCCAGTACAGTACTGCGTTGTCAGTGATGTCGAGCATCAATCTATGGATGGATAGATGGGTGGACAGGCTGAACAATCAGATATGTCTAGACAGAGGGGAGTGTGCCCATGACTATATATAGAGTTAGCAGACAATGTTTCTGCATGAATATTTGTATGTGCTGTAAAAATGTCTGGCTGTATAGTGGAGCTGACAAGGGACAGGGTTGTGGTGGCTTCTTGGCCACAGCCAGCTACCCTGAGGGAGCAAGTAGTTGGAACTGTGGGCTTGGGACTGTGGTCACAGGGAACATCAAACTCAACTGGCATAACATACTACATAAAAACACTGTTCTACATCCTACTTTGGTGAGTAGCGACTGGGGTCTTAAAAGCTTGCAAGCCACCATCTAGATGTAACGATGGGTCTCTTCTCATCCAGAGCAAAGAAAAATGAAGAAAACCGAAGACACATGGAAACAATCAGTCTAAGGGATGACTGGCGTCTCATGCAATCTTCAGTCTCTATGACTATGAGACCAGAAGAACTAGATGGTACCTGGCTCTCACTGTCAACCACTCAGAGGGGGATTCATGCAGGAGATCCTGGATAGAGAGGGAGAACAATGTGGAACAAAACTCAAAATCATAAAAAAAAAAAAAAAAGGACTAGGTTTTCTGGTCTGTAGAGCCTGGTGAGTCCCCTGAGACTATGGCCCCTAGTTATCTTTCAGGTCTGGAACTGAACTCACTCCTGTGGCTTCCAGCCAAACAATAGACAGGCACATGGGGAGAACATTTACATCAGATAGTTATACTCCTTGGAGCAGTCAGTCATGGGAGAACAGAAAAGCATTGTTTGCACAGAGAGACAACTCAGGGGACTGGAGGGAAGGAAACAGGGAAGAGGTAACAATGGGGAGGAAGTAGGAAGAGAGCTGTTACATAGTGGAGAATTGCAGTCAATGTCATGAAACAAAATGTGTATGAAATGCTATATGGAAAATGAATGTGCTCTGTAAACTTTCATCCAAATCACAACAAAAATGGGGGGGGGAGCAGTTAAGTTTCCAGTAGAAATGAGGATTCTGCTCAAGGATGAATGAGCGATGGTGGTCAGAGACACCCACTTCTAAGCTGAGCCCCTGGAAATGGACTGGATTTTCATCTTCCTTCTCGAAAATGCCTACTTCCTGCATCTTTGTAACTAGGCAAAGAGATTGTGTTGTGCCAGCCTCTCAGCTTTGTTTGTCTTTCTTACTCCTTGAGACAAAATGAAGTAGCTTGGAATTAGTGTTGCTCATTTTCAGGCAGAGAAACTGAGTCTAAGAATGGGAATGATGCTTTCCTTTGGGCAAACAGAAGGAATATGGTAGAGCCTAAGGCCTTGATTTATTATGTAAAACTCCATGTGATAGGCTAACTTTGTGGCATCAGTCGAGTGCTCTGATCTCACCCACCTGAAGAAGACATGCAGTTATATTGGCTATGGTAATAGATCTGTACATGCAAAAGTCCTTTGAAAAGAATATCCTGTAGAATTTAAGAGAATACCTTAGATTTAGTGTCTGGAAAGTGTATGTTATCTATCCAGAAGGATAAACTTGTTAGCAAATATAAATAAGTTATAGACATCTAGCATTTTTCTGAGAACTGTGACCAAATACTTGGTAAGAATTTTCAGGGATTCATAGTATTTTATTTTGGGGATTTTGTTATTGTTGTTAGCTGCTGTCAAGTTGGCCCCTCAGTCATGGTGACCCCAGGCACAAAAGAAGGAAATTCTGTCTGGTCCTGTACTGTCCACATGATTGGTTGCAGATCAGACCATTGTAATCGGTTTTCATTGGTTGATTTTCGAAAGTGGATAGTCAGTTCTTTCTTCCTAGTCTATCTTAGTCTAGAAGCGTTGCTGACTCAGCTTCATAGCCACACACAAGCTTCCACTGACAGAAGGATGCAATTGACCAGGAATTGAACCCAGTCTCCCAAGTGTTGTTAGGTACCATTGGGTGGGTTCTGATTCATAGCAACTCCATGTACAACAGAATGAAACACTGCCCAGTCCTATAGTGCAGTCATTGCTATGCTTGAGGCTGTCATTGCAGCCATTGTGTCAATCCATCTCGTTGAAGGTCTTCTTCTTACTGACCCTCTACTTTACCAAGTATGATGTCCTTCTGCAGGAACTGGTCCCTCCTGACAGCATGACCAAAGTACAAGAGATGAAGAAGTCTCACCTTCATTGCTTCTAAGGAGCATTCTGGCTTTACCTCTTTTGGTAGAGATTTGTTCACTCTTCTAGCAGTCCATGGTATATTCAATATTCTTCACTAACACTGTAATTCAAATGCATCAATTCTTTTTCAGTCCTCTTTGTTCACTGTCCAGCTTTCACATGCAAATGAGGGCATCGAAAATACCATGACTTGGGGCAGGTTTCACCTTAGTCTCCAAAGTGACATCTTTGCTCTTAAGCACTTTAAAGAGATCTTTTTCAGCAACAACAAGATTTACCCAATGCAAAACACTGTCTGATTTCTTAGCTGCTGCTTCCATGGTGTTGATTGTGGATCCAAGTGAAATGAAATACCTGACAACTTCAATCTTTTCTCTGTTTATCATGATGTTGCTTATTGGTCCAGTTGTGAGGACTTATGTTTTGTTTATGTTGAAGTGTAATCCATACTGAAAGCTATAGTCTTTAGTTTTCATCAGTAAGTGCTTCAGATCTTCTTCACTTTCAGCAAGCAAAGTTATGCCATCTGCATATCATAGGTTGTTAATGAGTCTTCCAGTCCTGATGCTGTGTTGTTCTTCATATAATCCAGTTTCTCAGAGCTTCATGCAGATTAAATATGTATTGTGAAAGGATATAACGCTGATACATACCTTTCCTGATTTTAAACCATGCAGTATCACCTTGTTCTGTTCAAATGACTGCCTCTTGATCTATGTATACATTCCTCACGAGCGCAGTTAAGTGTTCTGTAGTTCCCATTCTTTCTTCACAACAGTATCCATAACTTGTAATGATCCACACAGTCTACATGGAAGGCAGGAATTCCACCACTAAACTACTTAAGAGCTTATTTATTCCAGTAGCTCCCAAATCTGGCTATTATCTGGGGAGTTTAAAAAAAAAAAAAAAACCATAGATGCCCCTGAAGATTCTGAGTCGGTAGGTCTTGGTGAATCTGGTAACCTAGAAATCTATATTTTTACAGAGTGCTGTATGGCCAGCTTGGTGACCTCTGATCTAGTCCCTCCTCCCACTGGATGCTTATATCCCATGCCAAAGGAGCCCTGGTGGCAGTGGTTAAAGCACTTGACTGCTAACCAAAAGGTTAGGGTTCAAGCCCACCAGCTACTCCATAGGAGAAAGATGTGGCAGTCTGGTTCTGTAAACAGTTTCAGTCTTGGAAACCATATGGGGCAGTTCTACTCTGCCCTTTAGGGTCGCTATAGGAATCAACTCGACAGCAGTGGGTATAGATCTCATGTTGGAAACCAATTCTGATTAACTTAAGCAGAAAAAAGATTTTTAGGTAGCTCACAGAACTGACCTAGATCAGAGTAACCAGGCTCCAAAAGCAGGCAGGAACTAAGGATGCTGCTGCTGAACCCTCGCCCCAATCCATATACTTTCAGTCATTCTCTTATGATTCCAAGTCCTAAAGGGGAACAGTTGACTGGGTAAGTCTAGGTCATATGCCTGGGGGTTATCTACCAAGAAGCTGAAAGGGAGAATATCTGCCCCATCAGTTTCCTTAGTGGGAGGTGGGTCTTCCTTCTCACCCATATTGGGGTATCATGTAAGTAAGAAATGTATTCATACTGCACCACCAAAACAGTAGTTGCCCCCTACAAATTCCCTCCACAACATTGCCAACAAGTGTTCATCAAGACTGTGCTTGAACTCCTCAGTGGGCAGCTCACCACCTTATAAGGCGATCCAGTCTATCTTTGAACATATATGACATTAGGAAGTTCTTCAAATGAAACTTAAGTCTGCCTCATTGACATCATTACCCACTGGTGTTTAGGTTCAAGCCTTTTTCAACAAATCCCAGCTAAACATTTATGGGACATTTAAGAGAGAGCATGATAAACTGAAGAAAACATGAGACTGAAATCAGCCCTGGCTCTGAGTCCTGGCGATGCTGCTCATTAGTTATGTGACTTCAGAGGACTTACTT
Organism: Orycteropus afer afer; assembly: GCF_000298275.1. Taxonomy (NCBI): domain Eukaryota; kingdom Metazoa; phylum Chordata; class Mammalia; order Tubulidentata; family Orycteropodidae; genus Orycteropus; species Orycteropus afer. Next base: position 2,892,050 of record NW_006921845.1, on the reverse strand, counting down.
AACAACTCGTGAAACTGTGAAGTTACTCATCTCATCTGTAAAACTGGAGATATTGGTGGTTTGGGAATTAAACTAAGCACTTTACGAATGCCCTTCCTCTGTCCATGACAGTGAAGCAATGTCAGCTGCTGGAGCCCAGTAGGGAAGCAGTGTCAGCTGATGACCATGAAGGCAGGGTAGAGTGATGGCTAAGAGCGGAGAAGTCAGGCAAGCTGGGGTTTGAGCCCAAGTCTGCCACTTACTATCTATATAACCTTGTACAAATTATTTCACCTGTCCTTTGCTCATCTGTTGTTGTTGTTAGCTGGCATTGAGTCATCTCCTGACTTATGGTGACCCTGTGCACAATGAACAAAATGCTGCCTAGTGCCAACCCTGTGATTGATTGCAGATTGGACTGTTGTGATCCATAAGGTTTGCATTAGCTGATTTTCAGAAGTAGATCACCAGGCCTTTCTGCCCCCTTGCTCATTTGTAAAGTGGGCATAATAATACTACATACATCATAGAGTTGTTCTGAGGATTAAATGAGATAAATGTTAAATGCTTGATAGTGCTTGGCACAAAGCACTAATAAATTCTATTTCTTGTTAGTATAAATTTGCAGTTGGAGGTGTGATTGCTTGGTCTGGACAGACTTTGAATTGCTGCCATTGGGGGAGGTACTGCCTCCCCCAGAAGCAGCCAAACCCTGCTGTCAGCATCTATGAGGAGTAAGGTGGGATATAGGCCACCTTATGTGCTTCCACAGAGATCATCCAGAAAGCTCTGTGTCATAGACCCTCTCAACTGGAGAAGCTTCAGCTAACCTAATGTCTTTTAGGGCCATTTAACTCATTTACCTTCAGAAGACACATAGCTGAACTTGCTGGAAAAATACTTTTCAGTAAGTCCATATGATAACTGCTATTCTTCTCCTCCTCTTCCTGTGCTCCGCACCCCATCTGTTTCTCTACCCCTCTTTCAAAGTATACACAAAGACACATACCCTTTTCTCTCTCCCTCAAATCTAGGAATCATTTAAAAAAGAAATCCAAACATCCAGGAGAAGTTGATGTTCAAGTCTCAGAACACAACATATGGCCTCCCAACCACTGCCAGGTTTTGCTAACCATAGAGAGAATGGTCTTTAGCCTCCACATGGCCCTCTGACTTTGAGACTACTTACTGACAGAAGCAGTCCCCTCCTTCAAAGAGTAAGGAGGTCACAGAGTTCAACGCCTTGAGTTTTAGTGAAAAATTACATGTTCTTCTCCTTTGACAATGCTCCAGAAAGGGAGATTCAAATCCTTTCCTTCCCTCTTTTTACCATCCCAGCACTCTCCAGGCAGTGTGGCCTGTGGAAAGAGGATTTGGAGTCAGAAAATTCAAGTTGGAATTTTCTGATCAGATTGTTTTGACTCTGGTAGCGTAGTGCCTAAAACACTTGACTGCTGACCAGAAGGCTGACAGTTCAAACCCACCAGCCACTCCTCAGAAGGAAGATGGGGCAATCTACTTCCATAGTGATACTGCCTTGGAAACCCATGGAGGGATCGCTATGAGTTGGGTCCGACTCGACGGCACATAACAACAACAACAACAAAGGGGAGGAAGAAGCTGTATGGTGTTAACAGTAAGCCAGGATTGGTGAGAACTCTAAAAAGAGAGGCATCCTGGGGACATGAATTGTTGTTGTTAGTTGACGTCGAGTCAGCTTCAGTGCATGGTGACTACATGCACAATGGAATGAAATGCTCCCCAATCCTGTGCTAGCCCTGTGATTGATTGAGGACTAGACCATTGTGATCCATAGGGTTTTCACTGGCTGACTTTTGGAAGTAGATTGCCAGGTCTTTCTTCCTCATCCATCTTAGTCTGAAAGCTCTGCTGAAACTTATTGAGCATCATAGCTACATACAAGCCTCCACTGACAGACAGGTGGTATTTGTGCATGAGATGCATTGACTGAGAATCGAACCCAGGGCTCCCCTGCATGGGAGACAAAAATTCTACCACTGAACCACCAATGCCTCAGGAGGACATAAGTAGGGGCTTTGGGATCCAGTCTGGTGGCGTACTGCCTAAGGCATTTGACTGCTAATCAGAAGGCTGGTGGTTCAAACCCACCAGCCACACCTTGGAAGGAAGACTGGGCAGTATACTTCCATAGAGATACCTCCTCAGAAACCCAAGGAGAGGTCATTGTGAGTTGGAATTGACTCGATGGCAGTGAATTTGTTTTTTTTTGTGAAGTCCTGCATGGGAACTCTGTCCAGTTGGAAGCTTGGAGCATCAGGATGTCCTTTCATCTTTGGAGGCCAATTTGCCTAGGAAACCTTGCTCAGAACTTTCAGTCTTGGCTGCTCTATAAGGGAATTGGGTTATGTACTCTCTCCACCTGTGATCAGATAATGCAGCTGCTATATTGCCCACTTTTATAAAATTCTAGTCTGTGTCCAGTGTTCTAAATCTTGGGCCTCTAACCAGGGTAGAGAGGGGAGCCCCAACAAGGTTTGCCAGAGGGATGTTAGAAGGGAAATCCACCTCTTTTCTCTCAGGGCAAGACTTTAGGCTGCCACCTCTTAATTTATGGGCCACAGAAGAAGTCATGTTGATTTCTGATGTAGCCTCATCTCTTCTTTTCACCCTTTTACCCAAGTAGTGAGCCAGATTCATGCCTAACTTTCACACAGCACACCGGAGGCCAGAGTATGACAAGTTTGATGAAACTTGGCCAACCACTCAGGCTCATGGCTATACTTAGGACCAGCCCATTCTCATGAGGCTACCTCAAGGCTTCCTTATACCCTGGACCTGGCTACCTCCATGTGGCAGAGAGAGATCCCCCTACTTACCACGTCTATAAAAATCCTCAAGTACAGCCAGACTCCCTGGAGTCTTAGCTTAAGACAGCAGGGCCCAGAAAGAGACATCCTCTCCTCCCATCTAGAGCCTACCTTCCAAACCTCATGGCCTATCCCAAGAACTGCCAGATCCTGCAGTGACTGTTAATGAAAGTTCCAGCTCCCCTGCCTGCCCCTAGGGAAGTAATCCTATCCTATGGGTCCAAAATATATCCCATCAGAACATAATGGACCTGTAGTAGTTATAAGAAATTTCCCAGCAGTAGCCAGTCTTAGTAGTTGAGTCTAGAAGAAATACAACCAAAACGTTCCTTAGAAACAAGGATGAAGAGACTTTATCTCACTTTGGAAACATCATCAGGTAAGACCAGTTGTTGGGGGAAAAAAAATTGTTCTAAAGTAGAGGGCCAGTGAAAACGAAGGAAGCCCTCAATGAGAAGGATTTACATGATAGCCCAGCAATGGACTCAAACATTCCAATGATCATGATATTCTATTATATATAAGGTTGCCATGAGTCAGAGCATCTTGATAGCAGCTAACAAGAGCTGAGATAGGATGGAAATGATGGTGGAAGGGGTGTTCTTGCCTTCGAGAGGAGGGAGCTGCATAAGCCCAGCTTACTTGGCTTTCTGGCCCATACCCAGGCCACCTGGATCCTGCTGCCCCTACCACAAGCATTAGGTGTGGCTGTGGCTACAGATCAATAGAGGGAGAAGTGCTACAAACAACCAATGCACTTGTAAACGTCAATTGCCCTCAATGGGGGCTGGGGAGGCAGTGGCTATAATTAGCTTCCCTAGTACCCTGTGTTCAGCAAAGGGGGAAACAGCCCCTTACAGATCTTGTATTTTCCACTGTTGCACCCCATGATGTCACCGCAGGTGCCTTCTGGCTGGCCTCAAACTTCTCATTGTTCTCCAGGAACTGCTGTGACTGTTGGTGGCAGTCCTGTAACTCTGAGAAGCCACACGGGGCTTGGTCAACCACTAGCACCACCAGCAAATTATTTCCTGTTCCGTTCCCCTGCTATTTCCTAGCAGCCTGGCCCTCTTGCACTAGGCCTGAACTTGGTGGGTGAGAATGAATTTACCTATATATAAGTGGATGTCTCACCCAAATTTTAAACACCTCCAAGGAAGTAGAAATATAAATACCTAGCTCATATTTAAAATAGAAGTCAGATTCATCTTCTTTTCTTGTTCCAAAACTACCTGACATAAAACCTTAGAGACTTAGGTTCTTGGCAAATCAATAAGACATTAGAAAGGTCAATTAACATTGAGTGCTGGGTGGAACTGTGGAAGGAGCAAGGACGTGGAGTCTGACAGACATAGGCTTGAATTCTAGCTCTGCCACTTCCCACATGATGACCCTGGAAAAGTTATTAAAACTTTGAGCACCAGCTTCCTTATCTGTAAAATGGAATAGTTAACTTGCCTAAGGAGCTGTAGTGGCATAATGGATGCTAACCGGAAGGTCAGTGATTCAACCCCACCAGCCGCTTGGTGGAGGGAAGATGGGGTGACCTACTTTGGTAAAGATTTACAGACTCGGAATCCCAGTGGGGGTCGCTATGAGTCAGAATCGAATAGATGGCAGTTAGTTTGGTTTTTGGTTTAATTTGCCCTCGTAAGATTATGTGAGAACTAAGTGTGATGATATATGTAAAAGCAAATAATTTATCAGTCCCTCAATAATAGTACTGCATTACACTAATTATAGTAGTATGGAATAAAGAGAATATTTTTGTTTGGAACAAAAAAGGGATAAGTGAGAGGCACAGATTAAAAGCTAAGTCAAGGATCTTGTGTGTTTTGTGGAGGGAGGGATAAAATAATGAATCATCCTCTTCATACTCCAGGCTGACCTAACTTCTCTAAGTAACTTGGGCAATAAAAATCAGCAGAAACACTTACTGAGCACTTGCCATGTGCCAGGCACTGTCCTGAATGGTACATGTAATGATTTTAATCCTATACAACCCAAAGTATTATTACAACTCCCCTCCCCCATACCTCACACCCCCATTTTACAGATGGATTAACTAAAGCACTGAAAGGTTGAAAGTAACTTTATTTACCAAGAATATACAGTGTAATAAGGTTAAAAGAGACTCCAGATTGAAACAGGTCCAATAGAGACACTTTTATTAAGCCTCAGATAGGATAAAAACAATCATCCAGGACAAAGGAAACCATCAGCATCTACACAGTACAGAAAGCTGAATGGAGTCCACTGAGACATGGCCATTGTTGTTGTTGTTGTTATGTGCCGTCTAGTCGGCCCCGACTCATAGCGACCCCTCCTTGGGTTTCCAAGGCAGTTATCACTACGGAAGTAGGATTGCCCAACCTTCCTTCCGAGGAGTGGCTGGTGGGTTTGAACCGCCAGCCGTCTGGTTAGCAGGCAAGTGTCTAAGCCACTATGCTACCAGAGCTCCCAGAGACATGGCCATGGGGCTAGTTTATATATGATTGAAAACAAAGGGGATCATCACAAAATCATGATTGGTGGCAGATTGACTACTGAAGTGGGGAAAGGAGTGTAGAATGTGTACATAATTAAAGATTAAAAAGGGTTATAGAATTCGTTCTGGGGCTTGACTACTGGGCTAAGTGGTGGTCCGGATATGACTCATGACCATGCAGCCTGAGTCATAGCCACAAGGTGGCTACAGAACTGTATCAGGACCCCAACCTTAATTTAAATTAGTAAGGACACACCCAAGCAAGTTCCCTAGTTTTTTCTGTGAGCAAAATCTACTTTCAACCACACTCTTCCTGAGGGCAGACTGCCCCTCCCTAGGTTTTTGTCCCAGAACTTGTCTAGGCATAGCCACAACATTGGTTTAAAGGTCAGAAAGAACTCAAATGGCATCTGAACCACTTCAAGATTCAAAATGAAGTTAGGTCTCCCACTGTAGGTTGCAGCCTTCCACAAACCAAGTGTTCAATTCAAATTCTAATAAAACAGCTAATAATTGGGAGAGGCAGGAAGTCAGTTTCCCTTTGTGAGCTTCAATTTCTTCATTAGAAAGTTGGTTTAGACTCCCATTAATGTCCCTTCCAAGCCTAAAATTCAGTATCTGTTAGATTTACCTGGAATGCTTTCTGGCATATGAGGGAACTTGGAGTTATTGATGGAGTTTATTGATGTTAGTAATGGAAAGAAACTGTTTAGGAAGCTTAAAATCACTTGAAATTCTTTAGAAGTGCTGCATTCTCTCTTGTCTCCTTCCTTCTCTTCCCTCTCCTTGTTTTTGATCTTCTCTTCCTTGAAAGAAACCTGTTGTTTTGCTGTTGTTTTTGTTATGTGGCGTCGAGTCGGACCCAACTCATAGCGACCCCTCCTTGGGTTTCCAAGGCAGTATCACTACAGAAGTAGATTGCCCCATCTTCCTTCCGAGGAGTGGGAGAGGGTAAACCCTGGAATTAGCATCATTAGCTCATTAGGACCATGAAACTATCCCATCACATATGTTTAAATGGCTGTAAAGATCATTTTTGTTGTTTTTCTTTTTGCAAAACCCAAAGCATTTAAAACAAATTATTTAATAGTAAAACTTCTCAGAGTTATCTGTCCTGGCAGTTTCCATTTCCTATCCTTTTATTCTTTCTTGAACTTATTCCAGTCTGGCTTTTGTCCTACCTCCCACCAAAAGTGCTCTTGTCAAGGTCACCAGTAGCCTCACATTACCGTGTCCAGTGGTCAGGTCTGTATTCACATTAAGTCCATTACCAGCATATGATGCAAATGGTCCCTCCTTCCTAGGACCTTCCATGAAACTTCGGTTGGCTTCCAGGAGCCAATGTTCTCTTGATTCTCCTCTAGTTTCACTGTCAGCTTCTGTTCCGACTCCTTTGCTGGTTCTTCATCTCCAAAGAATCCTTCTAAATGTTGGAGGGTTCCAGGGCTGAAACTTTTCTCTGTCTAAACTCACTTCCACTATAGTCTGTTCTAGATCTTTGCTTTAAATATCCATGTGCTGATAATTCTTCATTTATTTCCTCACACAGTCCTTTCTCCTGTATTCCAGACTCCATACTCAACATCTTCTCTTCTGTGTCAAGTAGACATCTCCAACAGAGCTCCTCTCACAGTTTTCCCATCTCCAGATATGATCATTCTGTTCTTCTAGATACTCAAGCCAAATACCTTGTAGTCATCCTCAGTTCCTCACTTTTTCTTACATCCAGCCCATCAGCAAATCTGTCAACTTCACCACTTCCACACTAGTCCAATCACTCTTCTCTTTTGCCTGGATTATTGTGATCACCACCAAACTAGTGTCCTTATTTTTACATTGCCTTCCTACAGTCTATCCTTAGCAATATAACGAGAGATCCTTTAAAAAAGTAAGATAGATTATATTGCTCCACTGCTCAATGTGCTCCAAAGCAAAAGCTATGGTTCTACATGGCCTACCAGACCCTACATGTTGTACATTGCCCGACCTTTCTGCATTTTACCTCCTGCTACTCACCTTTTTGCTCATTCAAATAAAGCCATACAGTCTACTAATTGTTCCATCCTCAGGCCTTTTGTACTTGCTGGGCCCTCTGCAAGCAATGCTCTTGATATAGAGATCCAAATGACTCGATCCTTCCCTGATTCATTTATTATTATATCTGACTGCCCTATACAAATTAGGAACCTCTTCCCATCCTTACCTGCTTTATTCTTCTCCAAAGTGCTTACTTATTGTCTGACACATGCTTTTATTTATCTGTCCTCTGCACTAAAATACAAACCATATGAAGGTAAAGAGTTTTGTGTGCTTGGTTCACTGCTGTATCCCCGGGACTAAAACATGGCAGGTCCTCAATTTAATATTTGTTAAAAGTATGAATGATTATAGGTCACTTACTAAAACAGATTCCAAATGACCAGCCAAGATCTTTATGGAATTCAGTTCAGCATGTTGTTGTTGTTGTTATGTGCCGTCAAGTCAGCCCTGACTCATAGCGACCCCTCCTTGGGTTTCTGAGGCAATTATCACTACAGAAGTAGGATTGCCCATAGAGTAAGTGAATTTTCCACAACACCACTGGAGGTAAGAGTTGGTGAATGGTAGCTAGGAAGGCCACTAGACCTCCTTTGTCATCAGTCACTTTCTTGTAATGATATTTGCCATGTCAGGATTTGATCTTTAGCTCAAAGTTTACCTAAGGATATTTGTCACGGTAAACTTGCCTGAGAGTTCAATCATTTTCAAAATGGTTTCCCGGAAAAGATTCTTGTCAGAACACCCTCACTTTAAAAGTCCTTAATCCAGACTGCCAGTATTGCAGACATTCTCCCATGCATTATTTAAAGTTATTTCCAGTGGTGCGTGGGTGGGAGGTGGGAGCTACATTTGTTACTTAGTGGTTTTGAAAAACCTTCAAGGATCTCTTTCCCCAGTGAGTTTGCTCACTTTTAACCCTTCTTTTATAAGTCACCTGACATAACCTCTTAGTTCACTTCACCCTAAAAGTCCTTCATTGCTGTAGATGATATTTAAAAATGTGAATCTCTTTTCTTCTGGGGTGTCTCTTAGGAGAGGTAGGTTTCTTTTCTTTGGGGAAGTCAAGAATGATGATCATAAAGGATATTCTTTGTTGACTGAACCAATAGCACAGACTTCTAATTTTTTGGAGGATATTCATGCTTGTGGTACAGTGCATTAGTCATGGTACTTAAGAAAAATAAAAAGGTTGCATTTTATTCACCCTGCCTTTCCTAGTGGTCTAACACATCTGTTATTTCATTTGACTCTCATGAAGCTTCCGGAAGTAGACAAGTTCTGTTCACATTTATTAGACAAAAACAGAAACTCAGCAAAGGTAGCAATTTGCTTAAGTCGGTTCTGGGTTGATGGTCCAGCCAGTTGTAGGTCTTCTGGACTCTCCGCTATGCTGGCTTGGCAGGACTTTATGTCAGCACGTTGCCTCCCTTGATGTTGATGCGTATCCCTCTTGCCCTCCATTCTCTCCAGGAGCTCAAGTGTCCAACTCAAATGCTTAATGATGGTCGTTTGCTGTGGGAGTCCATTTCTAACCTACCACACTCTGCTCCTGGCTCTCCCATTTCAATCTGTGTGTCTCTGTGTATTTTAGGATCGTTACTTCGTTAGAAGGTTCAGCTCCAGCAGGAGGCATCTCTACATTCATGGAGCACTCCCCTCCCCAAGTTTACAGGTATCCAAGCTCCAGCTCAGCAGAGAATTAGACTTCTTTTCTGGACATTCATAGAGAAGTCATATCCCTTAGAAATTCTTCACTTTTAAGTCAAGCAGCTCTAAGGAGTACCCTTGAAGCCTAATACTCAGACCTGGTATTTTAAGCACCTCAGAATTATTGTATCACTGGTTGAGCAAGCTCAGGTACTACCAACCTGCCTTCCTGCCCAAATGGAACTTTTGAGCCACTTTAAGAAAGAGTTCTGAAGAGGGGAGAGCAGCCACTACTGGCCACTCTTTCATCTTGCCACATGTACTGTGCTCTGGCACTAGACCATTATGGAATCTCAAGTTTCATGAGCATAGAAAGGATGCTGGGCGGCCCTGAGGGGTAGGTCTGGGAAACTTGGAGTGGATTTTCTGGTGCTTCTGGATGAGGAGGTGTCAGTGTGTAAACCAGTTGCTATTGAGTCTATTCCGACTCATGTTATGTTGTTGTTACGTGCCGTCGAGTCAGCCCTGACTCATAGCGACCCCTCCTTGGGTTTCCGAGGCAGTATCACTACGGAAGTAGGATTGCCCAACCTTCCTTCCGAGGAGTGGCTGGTGGGTTTGAACCGCCAGCCGTCTGGTTAGCAGGCAAGTGTCTTAGCCACTATGCTACCAGAGCTCCCATTCCGACTCATGGCAACCCCATATGTGTCAGAGTAGAACTGTGCTCTGTAGGGTTTTCAATGGCTATGACCTTTGGAAGGCATCTTCTGAGGTGCCTCTCAGTGGGTTCAAACCACAACCTCTCAGTTAGTAGCTGAGCGCTTAACCTTTTGAACCACACAAGACTCCTAAGCTCTGTACAGTGCTTTAGAATTATGACTTCAGAAGCACGCAGGGAGTTTTTTGTAAATACAGATTCCTAGGTTTCTCCAGAGGTTCTGAGTAAATAGTCTTGAGAGGGATTCAGGAATCTGTAATTAGAAAAAGAAAAAAAAAAAATCATCCTTGGGGATTGTGACAGTTAACCAGGCTTGGAAACCACTGTTTAGACTACAAAGCCCTTTTGTACATAATATTTCATTTGTTTCTCACAACACATGAGGAAGCTGTTACAACCCTATTCTGCGGGTGCAGCTTAAACACAGTGAATAAGTTACTCCAAGTCACTAAGTCAGTGAGTGACAGAATCAAGACACCACCAGCTTTTGGTCCTTTATCTCTAAGCCTGAATCTCTTTTCACTGCAGCTCCCTGAGAGACCCACTCCCATCCCTCCGTTACCCTGGGGTACTGGTTTCTCCTCATGCTTTTATTAATCACCAGGAGAAGACCTGGTACAATTGTTCTCCACTAGGAGACACTGACCAGGTTTGGAGCAGACAATGGAACTCCTTTCCCATTATCTGTGCCATCAGGCAAAAATGTCTAGCAGGCTCAACTGCAACATGGAGCAAACACAGCCATCACTGGTTGAGCAAGCTCAGGGACTGCCAACCTGCCTTCCTGCCTAAATGGAACTTTTGAGCCACTTTAAGAAAGAGTTCTGAAGAGGGGAGAGCAGCCACTACTGGCCACTCTTTCATCTTGCCACATGTATCGTGCTCTGGCACTAGAACATTATGGAATCTCGTTTCATGGGCATAGGAAGGATGCTGGCTGGCCCTGAGGGGTAGATATGGGAAACTTGGATTTTCTGGTGCTTCTGGATGAGGAGGTGGCAGTGTGTAAAAGTAACAAGAGAATGGTGCTCTTATGTTCCAGCCTGTCGTGTACCACTGGGAGCTTCTGGGCAGCGGGAGGGGGGGATTTGCTATGAGTTGAAATTGACTTGATAGCAGTGAGTTTTTTGTTGTTGTTGATGTTCGAGGAGCTGAAATACTGTGTTGACTCTGGAGGGTTCCTGTTCAACCCATATGCCTGGTGTGTGACTACTGTTCTTGGGATTTCAGAAATTCAAACATGGGGGTGGGGGCATTTGTGTAAGGAATAAAGGTTTGATTTCTAGTTTTTTACTCCTGTATATATTTGTAGGCATTGTAAGTTACAAGCATAGGCTTACAAGCATGTATAAGGCTATAGTTATAAGTGTAGGCTGTGAAGGCAGACTAAAAAACAAAACAAAACCAGATGCTATGGAGTCAGTTCTCACTCATGGCGACTCCAAGTGTGTCAGGGTAGAACTGTGCTCCATAGTTTGATTTTTAAGAAGTAGACAACCAAGCCTTTCTTCCCAGGTACCTCTAGGTGGCCTTGAATTGATAACCTTTCAATTAGCAGCCAAGCACTTAACCATCTGCATCACACAAGGGACTCCCTGGAGGCAGACTACTTGCATTTGCTTTGCCACTTACTAGCTTTATATTTTAATGTGACTGTGCCTCAGTTTCCTCATCTGTAAAATGGTGATAATACTAACACCTACTTCCTAGGGTTATATCATAAGCATCAGATGAGTTGTTATGTGTGGGATACCTAAAGCAGAGGTGAGCACAGAGAAGATGCCACGTAAGTCCTATAAGTCACTACTGCTCACAAATATCAAGTTCTGTGCCCACCCTTATAATAAAAAGGAGAACAACCATGGATGGACCCTGCTTTGCAGGAGTTAATGGTTTACTGGGAGACAGACATTGAGACACAACATTGAGATGCAAAGTGTCAGTGGGAAGTGGGAAGTAGCATAATAGAGGGGCATTCAGAGTGCTGTGGGAGCATGGATAACAGGATGGCTGTGTGGACATGAAGGAGCAGGGCTGGCCTGAGCAAGAGGAGCCTTCATAGAGGAGGAGGTAGCATTTGATCTTAAAGGGTCAGTAGAAATTCACCAGATGGAGAAAAGCAGAAAGACATTCCAGGTCGAGGTAACAGCCCATGCAGACATGAAAAATCTGACGTGTGCAGGAAATGATGTAAAATGGAGATGTGATACATAAAAAGGAGGGGGGAGATAACACAGTGAGGTCAGAGAAGGCCATTGTGAAGGCAGGAGATGTGTGGCATTTGTACTTCATCCAAGGAAGGGCACTGAGGAGTCAGCGGAGCTTTGGAGCGACTGCTCATTTGTATCTTAATAACATATCTCTGCTTGGCATGAGGAGTATTGTTGTTAGTTGCTGTCAAGTTGCTTACAACTCATGGTGACTCCATGTGTGCAGAGTAGAACTGCTTCACATGGTTTTTAAGGCTGTGATGTTTCGGAAGCAGAGCTCCAGGCACCTCTGGATGGGTTTGAACTGCCAAACTTTAAGTTGATAGTTGAACACTTAAGCATTTGCACCACCCAGGGAATTCCTGAGGAGTATAACAACAACAACAACAAAAAACCTCACTGCCGTGGAGTCATTTCCGACTCACAGCAACTCCACCTTGGGTTTCCAAGGCAGTATCACTACGGAAGTAGATTTCCTGATCTACCTTCTGAGGAGTGGCTGGTGGGTTTGAACCACGAGCCTTCTGGTTAACAGTCAAATGCCTTAGGTGGCACTACACCACCAGAGCTCCTCACGAGGAGTATAGAACAGTAAAAAAGAGAAAAACAAACCCAATGATGTGAGTGTCTCACAATCACTAATCATAAGTCACAACAATGGACTCAGACATATCAACAATCATGAAGATGGTGCAGAACTGGGAAGTGTTTGCCTTCTGTTATACCTAAGGTCTCCGTGAGTCAGCGCTGACTCAGCAGCAACTAACAATAATTCATTTACCATTTCAGGGAAAGCCAAACACCAACAGAGGCCAGCAGGCAAGAGTATAGAGAATTTGGTACTGGTTCTGATCATGACATTCAAGGTGACCTTGAAAAGGGCCCTTGAAGTCTCTGGACCCCTCAGTTATTCTGTAGGTTTAGTGGGGATTGCATCCTCCTTCTCCCTATTTCATCCTCAGATAACATAGGAGTGGCTTATACTCTGTTCTCCCTAAATACAGCAGGGGAAAGTATGTGGTATGTGTATGTTGTCACAGGAGGAAAAGTATGGCTATATTGTTTATTTTTACACAGAGTGTATTTATATTTAATTTTGTTTTTTAAGAGTTAGTATTCTCATGGCCCAAAAAGCAAAGTGATAAAAAGGTTATGCGTTGACAAGTCTTGCTCCTCCCCCTGTCCTTGTACACCTGTTCAGGCTGAGTTCCGGAATAACGACTATAGCTGTATAGAGAGAAATTTAATAAGTGGATAGTAACCTTTCAAGGTGGAAACCCACAGGGCCATAGGCAATGCCATGTGTGTCTCTCTGAGCCTTATAAGCTAGAGATTTTTACAGTAGTTTTTAAGGCCGGAGGGTATGTGATTTCAAAAGACCTTATGCAGGTAGGTATCCATAAAATCCTGACCCTTTTGTGAAACTCAGGAAGCAGAACAAGGCTGTGATAAATTCCTAATGATAGACCTCAACTTCCTTCAGGCTAGATGCACGCCCAGTCTCTTTCTAAGGTGGCGTCTATGTGTTCCAACATGGATGCCGCAACTTCTTCTATGCAGGTATAGTCTGCTGTTTGCTCTTGGTTTGAGTCTTGGTCTTGTCTTCTTGGATCAGCCATCTTAGTTCATCAGGCAATAAAGGAGGATGGGGATGCACCGGCTCCAAAACTGGTTAACACTGACCACAGGTAGTGGGCTAGAAGACATCTCAAAAATGGCCTGTTATCAGGAAATGCCATCTAAGCAGTAAATTTATATTTGCATTATTTCTTTTGTAGTATCCCTTCCTTAGTCTGATGATCTAAGGAATGTGGTTGCAGGGGCAGAATTCTTATGTGATTATGGCCACAAGTAGTAGAATAAAGCAATGTTTAAATTGAACAAGATTAATATGGAGCTTTAGATTTTGAAGTTAGAACACATAATCATCTCCCAGAAATTCTAATCTGTCTATACTATTACATACTGTGTAGTAGCCATCCCTGCCACAGGAAACCATTTGTTTCTTGGCTATCCTTCCAGCACATCTTTATACAAATAGAAGCAAATACAGATTCTTATTGTGCCTTCTTTCTTGTATAAGCATATGGTCATTTCTGGAATGTGAATTCATCTCTTCCTTAGGCTCTTTGAAACAAGCTCTTTGAAAAATAGGCATTATGCTAAGTGTTAAAGGATCTCTGACCAGTCCAATTATTGCTTGTAGAATGGAATAAAGGAGAGCCGAAGTTTTGTTGCGATTTTGTCTCCATGATCTGTTAAATATGGACAATATTCTGCCTGCTCAGACTCCCTTGTGGGAAGGTATAAGTAATTTCACATTCATAAATTGCTTTGAGCTTTGTGGTGGAAGACATTCTCACAATAGTGCTTTTTTGATGATTTCTTAGTAAAATATTTTCCTTTTATTCATTGGTCCCAGGACATATTTTTTAAAAAGAATTTAGACTCCAGCTCTTCCTCTCTAAACTTCTGGCCCTTAATTGGTAGCCCCAGTCCCTCCTGGGGCCATATGTGTCTGATTTTAAGCAGCATCCTGCCGGAGACTCCTGCATGCACACATGTGGCTGCAAGTGCTCCTCGTAGTATCTGTTGCAAAGGTCTTTATTTTTCCACCACATGTGCTGAACCACACAGAAGCTTTCAGATTCCAGATCACAGCACAGCAGTGAGCTGGTGCTGGCTGTAATTAGCTCAAATTGCAAACCCTTCCTGGTCATAAAGACAGCATGTCTTCTCATCTTCCCTGACTATGGAAAATGTTTTGACTCTTTAGAGCTGCTGGAGAGGTTCAGAGGAAGGAAGTTGTCTGTGAAATGAGGGAGGGGACTAGAGGAGATATTCTTCAAGATCCCTCCCGTTCTAAAATTACTCTTTAATGACATCTTCATCAGAGACTGCCAGTTCCAACATAGGGAGGGAGCCATTGTACACAGTAAGCCCAGTGGATATTGGGAGTGGTGGTTCCAAGATGCGGAAGAAGAAAGAACAATGATTCTATTGTCTGGAAAACACAGGGTGTGGCTAATGATTTGAAAGGGATTTGGGTTTTGTTTACCGAGAAGCTTCCAAGAAGTCTTTTCTTGAGGCAGTATGCTCATGTTTGTTCTTAGATAGAGCACAGGCCATTTTCTCTCAGATGCAGGCTTAGTTGTTGTTAGTTACCATCCAGGCAGCTCCATTCATGGAAACCTTATGTAAACAGAACAAAGCATTGTCAGGTCTTGCACCATCTTCATGATCATTGATGTGCTTGAGTTCATTGTATCAACTGTTGTGTTAATCCATCTCATTGAAGGTTTTACTCATTTTTCTTGATCCTCTGGGAGCTTAATTCTGGATCATGATGCAAAACTTTGCCAGCTTTGTGAATTTAAGAAACCCTTATCCCACCCAAAGGAGCTCTGGTAGTGTAGTGCCTAAGGCACTTGACTGCTAACTGGAAGCCTGGAGGTTCAAACCCACCAGCCACTCCTTGGAAGGAAGGTTGGGCAATCTACTTTCATAGTGATACTGCCTTGGAAACCCAAGGAGGGGTCGCTATGAGTTGAGTCCAACTCGAAGGCACATAACAACAATAACAACATATCCCACCCAAGAACCCAAAGGAGCTTTGAATAGTGACATCACCATCCCTGCAAGACCTGGCAGCTAGCAACCAGTGCATATTGCCCATCCTGGCCCTCATCAGAAGGAATTCACCATGATGGTGACTATCTACCTCCATGTAGTTTTGACTCGTGCTGAAGAGCTGCATATGCAGTTATCCTGGGTGGAGCTGCACATGGTCTTCTGGGGCCTGAAGAATCATGGAGTTAGTTTCCTTACAAGGCATTCAGCAGCCTGCAGTATTCCTGTGGGCCTCCCTCAAGGAAGACTGGTCTTTGAAAGGGCTCTGGCTAGGCTTTAGAGATTGGCACAGGATGCCTTCTGTGTTTTCTTTTTGCTAGGACCACTCTCTTTGGTGTTCCTTCTGGAGCAGGTGAGGAGTTTGGGAATTAAGTATGGCTGATGGCCAGGGTTCAACTTGAAGAGCAGGAAACCCATAGATTGGAAACACCAACTTTATACTTGAGTTCCTCCCAACATATCTATGAAATCTTCACTGGGATTTTTATAATGTGCAAAACTAGAAACCAGGGACCTCATTTTTTGTGTCATTTATTCCTGGAAAGCAAATATAACAATCTCCATTTTACAAACAAGAAAATGGTGACCTGTGAAGGTTAACTCTTTTGCCAAGGGTCACACACCTAAAAGGCAAAGCCAGGATTTGAACCCAAATTTATCTGATTCCAATGCTATCCCTTCCCATCATATCAAAATTTCCTCAGGTAGCTTATTGTCTATAGGAAAAAATAATGGATGTAAACAAATAAATATAAGGTGAGATTTTTTAAAGGGTAGATTGGAAAGTCATATTGAAATTTAATTTAGGAGCCTGACTGAGGGAAGAGAAAATCAAGGGGTCATTTTTCCAGCTCATCTGTGATCAGAAAAAGCCCAAAGCAAGGCCGTTGAGGAAAATGGTAAGAACACTGGATCAAGAGCCACACAAGTATGTCATGAAACATAGAACCTACAGAAAGCAAATTGGGGTGAGGGCATATGGATTTAATAATAAATGGTGAATAAATGCATCCATAAATTGGTCAATAATTTAAAGTGTATGGACATACTTTAAGAAACAACTTCACAGTCAATTCACTCTCTGAGAGGATAGAGCTGGAAAAACTTGTCAGATTAGGCAGGCTCCTGGACTAAATTATTTTCTCATGTAAATTAGTGGGTGGGAGGGAAATTCTGAGATTCCTAATGAGGCATGGTAAAGTCATGGAGTCCCTCAACCCAGTGAACGATTGACTGCCTTAAATTAAAACATTCAAAGAGAAAAGCCAAAGCCATTGAAGCCACCGAGCAGCTATGATAAAACAAGGAATAACTGGATGGTTCTAGGCACTGGATCTGAATGTCATGGGAAAAAGCCTCAAGTTTCATCCCAATGCCTTTGTCTTAGGTCTGAGCTATTAAGACAACCACTTCTGTTATAATTGGAGAACTTACTTTCTCCAGTGAACAGCTCCCTACGTATGTGTGAGCCTTCCCAGGAAGATTATTTGTGATCCCCTAGCCTAACACAGTGCCTGGCACATGTGACTATCCACTAAGTGTTTGTTGGATTGGATGTTTCATTCTACAGCATTTACTGAGTAACTGTTCTGTGGTCAGCTCTGTGCTAGAATCTTGTTTTTATGTGCTGTCGAGTTGTCTCTGACTCATAGAGACCTTGTGTACAACAGAATGAAACACTGCCAAGTCCTGTGCCAGCCTCATGATCCCTACTATACCCGAGCCCATTGCTGCAGCCACTCTGTCAATCCATCTTTTTGAGGGCCTTCCCCTCTTTTACTAACCCTCCACTTTACCAAGCATGACATCCTTCTCTAGAGAATGGTCCCTTCTGACAACATGACCAAAGTGGGTGAGACAAAGTCTGGCCATTCTCACTTCCAAGGAGCATTTCATCCACACTTCTTCCGGGACAGATTTGTTACTTCTTTTAGCAGTCCATGGTACTTTGAGCATGCTTCACCAACACCACAACTCAAAAGCATCAACTCTTCCTTGGCCTTCCTTATTCATTGTCCAACTCTCACATGCATATGAGGCAATTGAAAATACCATGGCTTGGGTTAGGTGCATCTTAGTCTCCAAGGAGATATCTTTGCTCTTCAGCAAATGAAAGAGGTCTTTTGCAAAAGATTTACCCAATGCAATACGTCTTTTGATGTCTTGACTGCTGCTTCCGTTGGTGTTGATTGTAGAACCAAGTAATATGAAATATTTGACAACTTCAATCTTTTCTCCATCTATCATGATACTTACTGCTTATTGGTCTAGTTGTGAGGATTTTTGTTTTCTTTATATTAAGATGTAATCCATACTGCAGACTGTAGTCTTTAATCTTCATCGTAGGAGCTGCAAGTCATCTTCACTTCAGCAAGCAAAGTTGTGTCATCTGCATATTGCAGGTTGTTAATGAGCCTTCCTCCAATCCTGATGCCACCTTCTTCTTCATATTGCCCAGCTTCTCAGATTATTTGCTCACATACAGATTGAATAGGTATGGTGAAAGAATGCAACCCTGACACACTCCTTCTTGATTTTAAACCATGCAGAATCCTCTTTTTCTGTTCAAACAACAGCCTCCTTGTCTATGTACAGGTTCTCATGAGTTCAATTAAGTGTTCTAGAATTCCCATTCTTCTCAATATTATCCACAATTTGTTATGATCCACACAATTGAATGCTTTTCATAGTTGATAAAACACAAGTAAACATCCTCCTGGTATTCTTTGCTTTCAGCCAAGATCCATCTGACATCAGTTATGATACTCCTCATTCCACGTCATCTTCTGAATCCAGCTTGCATTTCTGGAAGTTCTCTGTCAATATACCCTGCAACCCATTTTTGAATGATCTTCAGAAAGATTTTACTTGTGTGTGATATCCATGATATTTTTTGATAATTTCCACATTCTGTGTGATCACCTTTCTTTGGAATGGATTCAAATATGGATCTCTTCCAGTCAGTTGGCCAGGTAGCTGTCTTCCAAATCTCTTGGCATAGATGAATTAGTGGGGCATCTGTTTGTTGAAACATCTCAGTGGGTATTCCGTCAATTCCCGGAGCCTTGTTTTTCTCCAGTTCCTTCAGTGTGAGAATCTGGCAATGCCAAAATGAGATTCAGAGCCTCCCCATAATTATAATTCAGTGGGAGAGGTATCTGTGTGTTGTTGGCATCTAGCAGAGTGCCAGGAACTGAGTGATAATTTGATGGCTCTGAAGCTTATCCTAGAATTCTGGGAGGTTATAGGAATTCTTAGTCTCTCCCTCTCATTTCAGAGATGAAGAAATTGAAGTTCAGAATGTGGCAAAAGGCACCCCAGTCAGACAGAAGTAGAGAGAGAACTCAGTCCACCAGTCCCTACTCAGCTTTTCCTAACACCCCATGCTGTTTGTTTTCAGCTTTTAACTAGAAAGATCAAATCCTGAAACATTGAGGCAGTACTGGAAAGGACAGGAGCCTGCTTTCATTGCACGTCTGGTGTAGCTCTGTGACCTACATCCTGTCAGTACTTGGAAGCTCCGGACAGTGGTTGCAGGCCATGGACTACAGAGCAAGCTACTCAGAGACAGCAGAGGCCCAGCTGCCTGCAGTTCCTGCCAGGATTTAATACACAAGAGGCCAGAGCTCCTGGAAGCTGAAGCCTCATCAATTTTGAATGTGTGGCTCTGGTCAGCTGAGGTGCAAACAGTTCTACTTTAGGATAAAGTGCGCAAGAGGTTCTGGTATTTACACTACATAGAACTCAACTTCCGTAGTGATAATGCCTCAGAAAACCAAAGAGGGGTCACTATGAGTTGGGTCCAACTCAACGGCCTTGAGTTTGGTTTGGTTTTTGGTTTAAAATAAGACCAGTTCCTTGTTTGATCCTGATACAAACAAACTAACCATAAAAAGACATTTTTGAGGCAATCAGAGAAAACAGAATGTGGGTTTGCTATTAGAAGGCACTAAGTGATGATTGTAAATGTTAAATGTGATAATGGCATGGAGAAGATGTCAAAAAAACAAAAATCCTTATCAATGAGAGATGTGTACTGATGTCTAGTTGTTTTAAAAGATCTAGGAAAAGAAGTCTTCATAAGTGTTTTTGGGTGAGGTGATAGGATGTCTAGATTTTGCTTTAAAATGCTACAGGAAACAAAAGCTATAGAATAGGTTAAACAATTTGGCAAGACAGTGATAATTATAATTCTTGAAGCTGGGTGATGGATAAGGGATTTGTCATGCCATTCTCTCTACTTTTGTATATGTTTGTGAAATGCTAGAATAAAAAGTTTAGAATAGGGTTGGATCTTTTCCCTGGTCCCCACCCCCCTTCCCTGCCAGTGATATCCCCCCAGACAGGTTGGAAACTTCCACACAATCACAATCCAGATGAGGATGGTATTGCTGAGGCCCAGCGTAATTGGCTCAAGTCCCTGGTAATCTTAGAAAACACATGGACAGACTGGGACACTCCATGTTCAAGTACCTATGTGACATCACTCAACACTCCTATCTCATCCCTGATATGTCAGTGAAAACCACATCCTCTGCAGCCAGATGAACTTAATGCCAGCCTTGGTACATCTCCCATTCATAGCTCACCCATTTCTGTTTCATACCACCCTCTTCAGACTCTCCCAGAGAAGCCCATCCTAAGCCAGACTCTCTTGCTGCACTGTTATACAACTTCATTTCAGCATTGCACATCACCACCAACAGAGCCTATCTTTGACTAGTTTTCTTACCCTCTGTCCATATCTAACCCTTCTTTTCTCTCCCCTCCCCTGCAACAGTGAAATTATCACTGTATCTACCCCTTAATTGTTCTGCAGCAGGGTCTTTGGTCACCATAGCTTCTATAATGTAGGAATTTGACTATCTATGAATAGCTTATTTCATGTTTTCACTTTCTTGTCTTCCTCATTTAAGAAGTTTTTGCACTCAGCTCTGCCTTTCAACTAGACCAAAGGACCTGTGTTGTAAAGGGCTCCATTCAAGAAATTAGACATCGTATTGCACTGGGCAAATCTGCAAAAGACCTCTTTAAAGTATTGAATAGCAAAGATGTCACTTTGAGACTCAGGTGTGCCCAATCCAAGCCATGGTATTTTCAATAGTTTCATATGCGTGTGAAAGCTGGACCATGAATAAGGAAGACTGACGAAGAATTGATGTTTTTGAATTGTGGTGTTGGCAAAGAATACTGAAAATACCATGGACTGCCAGAAGAACAAGCAAATCTGTACTGGAAAAAGTACAGCCAGAATGCTCCTTGGAAGTGAGAATGGTCAGACCTACTTTGGTCATGTTGTTAGAAGGGACCATTCCTTGAAGAAAGATATCATGCTTGGTAAGGTAGAGGGTCAGTGAAAAAGGGTAAGACCCTCAACAAGAAGGATTAACACAGTGGCTACAACAATGGGCTCAAGCACACAGCATGGATTGTGAGGATAGTGCAGGATGGGGCAGTGTTTTGTTCTTTTGAACGTAGAATTGCTATGGGTTGCTATGGGCTGGAATCAATGCTAGGGTTCCTCACAACATCATTCTGGTCTCCTATGATTATGCCCAAGTAGGGGTTCAGCATAGCAGCCAAGCACTTAACCTCTGCACTACCAGGGATCCTGTGAAGGGTCTTTAGGCCCAAGGAAACATACTTACCTGGAACCAGTGCCCCTTCCCCCCAAAACACAATCTGGGTCCTGAGAATCCTGGAATCCCTATTCCAGATTACCAGAAGCATGCTTCCCGGGTCTCTTCCCCATGTCCAGCCTCTCAAGGGCAGACCCCCACAGCCCTAAGGGTGACCAAGGAGCAGCTTTTTGTGGACAGAGTGTTGACATGCTCTTGGGATATCCATGCACCTGAATGTGAGGCCACTTCTGGTGCCAGAAGGAGCCAGGGTGAGTCATAAAGCACATGGAGGAGACTGCAAGTAGGGGTTCAAGGACTCTTGGCTGCTGGCTCTTCCTAGCTGCCACACTCTGGCACAAAATGCCAAGGATTCTGAGAATGCTAACAGGTCATTATGAAGGTCTATTTGTCAAGGTACAAGGATAGAACACATTTTATTTATCAGAAGATTAGCTTGTTTACTACTTTTAAACATGTAGACATTTGGTATATGGGCGGCTCTCCATTAATACTCTTAACTGCCTATTGCTGTCACGTTGACTCCATCTCACAGTGACCCTGAAGGACAGAGTAGAACTCTGCCCCATAGGGTTTCCAGGAATCAGTCATCATGGAAGCAGACAGTCTCATCTTTCTCCCACAGAGTGGCTGGTGGGTTGAACCACTGACCTTTCAGTTAGCAGACAATTGCTTAACCATTGTACCACCAGGGCTCCTACTCTTACCCAAGTCCTGAAAATTTTAGGTGTCTATTTTCTAACAGAGGATTGTGAGGATGGCCCAAGACTGGGCAGTGTTTCATTCTGTTGTACATAGGGTCACTATGAGTTGGAGCTGACTTGATGGCACCTAACAACATTTCCTAACTGAGACTCAAGAATTTCATGTATATTTCTATACTTCAATTCTTCTTAAGGTAGGCTTATGTTCTCCTATGATATTTCCTATAACTTGTACAATACAACTTGTGAATCCTTATTGTAGCACCATTTATTTGCTGTGTTTATAATGTAGATGAAATTATGGTTTGTCTTCCCACCATCCCTCCTCCCATGCTCAACAGGCCTCAATTACTTAAACTAACAAGCTCATTTAAAATGACCTTAAAGTTAAAATAATGCTATTTAAAATAACATGTGTATACCAAAAACTTTATCATAAAAGACTTCCCCTGGAGTTTCCTAAGCTCATTCAAAGGAGCCAGCAGTGTTCTGGACTCAATTCAATAGGTATTAGCCATAAGGCCCAAAAAGTTGAGCTATTTTTTAAGTTATATTTTCCCCAAATGGCTCCTCTTGTTCCAGTACTGCGAGAATTCTGCTTTCCTTCCCTCCTTCTAATGAGATGTTTTGATCTCTCTCAATGAATAATTTTGAAATTACCAACTTAGTATGGGAGCTCTGGTAGCATAGTGCCTAAGGCACTTGACTGTTAACCAGAAGGCTGGCAGTTCAAACCCACCAGCCACTCCTTGGAAGGAAGGTTGGGCAATCTACTTTTGTAGTGATACTGCCTCGGAAACTCAAGGAGGGGTCACTATGAGTTGGGTCTGACTCGACAGCACATAACAACACCAACAATAACTTAGTATAATATGCCCATCACTATACCTACATATTATCCAAAGGAAAGGTTTCAAAGGTCTTTGGGGATATCAGAGCAAATGTCACCAACCCCTATTACTTATGTAATTGGCCTTCCTGTCTTTTAAGATCAAAAGCCCTTGTTTTAAGTAAATATATAAAAAAGACTTTGGCTAAGCATAGGAGTGGAGTGAACAACAGAAAATTGTGCTCCTCATTTGGGCTAGAAGAGTAACCCTAGCAGCTTCCCACTCACTCCATCTCAAATCCCCAATTAAATTTTAATCCAAATCATCATGAATTCAAAGTGCTTCCTGGAGCTCCCTGGTGCCCTGTTTAGTACATACTTGAGGGGAAAATGTCTTACAGTTACTACATTAGGGTATTGACATTGGAAAAAGGAGTTTTAATATCCACAAGTATGTCAATGATAAATCACTAGAAACAAATCTCAGCCAGCTTGCTCACTTGTTTATGTGGTTCAGGCGTCTTGCACCAAAGCTCGACCCAAATCCAAGTTTTGTATAGGCAGTTCCTGCCGTTCAGCATGTTTGGCTCTTGTCTCTTAATGGGTGTTGACAAACAAAACCTACTACCCACAGTCCTCCTTCATTCAGAACTGTCTTCATTCATACATTCATTCACAAACATGTATTGAATACCACTGTGCTAGGTTTGGGCTGAGGGACACTGATTATAATGCATTCCTTGCCTTAAAGGCACTCACAGGTCTATAAGCAGAATATTATTGTAGTGATTATAGGAGTAGTATATGATAATGGTAATGGAGGTATGTACACAACTGTATGAGTTCAGAAGCAGTGTCTTACTGCCTGAGAGAGTTGAATGAGGTATCTTAGAGGTAGTGATATTTGACTTGAATCTTAAATGGTGCACAAGAGAAGGGACAGCTGAATTGCGTTATTAAAATATAATTTCTCCTCTCTCAAGATTTGCACTTCAAAAGTTTTTAGGGTGTTCATGAGCACAGACAGAGGACTAGAGGCCTGGTGATCCACTGGGGGCCTGTTGACCATTACACTGAAGAGGAGTAACAATGAAAAGAGCTTGGGATGACTGAGCCCTGATATTGCCTCAACTTTTCAAGATTCGATCTTTCTAGTTAATCAACTGGACAGCTAAGGGGATTAAAAGACAGTTGCCATGACAACCTTGTGCATGTATATCAGAGACCCCATGCATGTGTATCTGAGTAGAACTGTACTCTGTGGGGTTTTCAATGGCTGATTTTCAGAAGCACGTTGCCAAGCTTTTCTTTTAAGGTACCTCTGGGTGGACTCAAACGTCCAACCTTTAGGTTAGAAGCTGAGAGTGTAATGGTTTGCATCACACAGGAACTTCATAGGAGATTAACAGAGGGAAAGAAAGGGCTCAAGGACTGTTCCACTGTGCTCAGACTCCACCTTCACTTGGGTCATGCTCACAGATTTTACTAGTCACTGATGCGCCATTGGGGTATGCACAGGCTGACTAGAAAGGCAGTGGGGACAGTTGTTAGCGCACTGTTCATCCGGCTCTGTCCAACATCCTAAAGATATGGTGTGCTTCACATACAAACCTTACCACAACCACCACTTGATTCACATCTTGAAATAACTCCTCATCACTGGATGAGTATTTTAAGACGTGGCTTTCATCAAGAAGTTTCCATTAAAGCAATTCCAGTAGCGTGAATAATCATTTTCCTTCTCTCGTCAGACATGCTTGTCTTACAGAATTATGATGAGTTCATTTCTTAGTTTTTCAGTCCTAGCTGAAAAAGAAAAAAAATTCTCTCAGAGAAATAATCCTGCATCTGTGAAGTTTCCCTCTGCATTTTTAGATTCTTCTCTTCTGGGTCAGCATTTCTCTTTATGGCTTTTCTTATCACATTTCTTTTAAACTTCCTGTTTCCTACCAAGCTTCATGTAAACTCATTTTGTCTCTCATGTCACTCAGAAGTGAACTTTTCCCCTTTTTTGGAGGCCATTACTTTTGCTGCACCTTCGTATTCACTGTGCACATGCAGAGGATAGTTCTCTCAAATGTTTTGACAACCTTCAATTATTTACACTTATGGGGTTGAGTAGAGAAGGGAAACTGCATAAATTATTGGCAAAAGATAATAGAAAAATATGGCATGGATTATACCCAATGGAATATATCCCCCCATTTCTTTATTTGTCCCTGAAACCTATTTATGATCTTATTGTTTTATTTAGCATACTAATCTTCTTCATTTGCAATTCCTATATGTGTAGTAGTTAGGCAACAAAATTTATAGTGGGTAATATCAACACAAAGGAACTCTCGTGGTGTAGTGGTTAAAGCATTTGGCTGCGAACTGAATGGTCGGTGATTTGAACCCAACAGTTGCTTTGCGGATGAATGATGAGGCAATCTTTTTCTGTAAAGATTTATATTCCAGGATACCCAATTGGGCTCGCTATGAGTCAGAATCGACTTGATGGCAGTGAGTTGGGGCTTTTTTTTAACATCAACATGTGAGTAACAGAAAACTAATGTAATATAATTCTTCTCTAACAGAATACCTTGTCATAAAAAGAAGCTAAATCCTGTAGTTAAGAAACAAAATGAAAGTCTAGACAGACAGCCTGTTCTAAACCTGACTCAGTGACATCTAGAATTCATTTCTTTACTTATTCAACATTTATTTAGCCCCTAATATGTGATAGATGCCAGAGATTCATGTCTTCTTTGGGTTTAGTAAACAAAAACACAGTTTAACAAATATGCAAACAGATCTGAAAGTCCCTGGTAGCAACAACTAAATCCACTATATTTCACAAGAAAAATTGTTTTATCTGGATATAAAAAATATGGAGAGAAGGTGTGAATGTATGGAAGTTGCTCCAGACAGAGGGTCCAGCATGTGCAAAGGCCAGAAAGGAAGCAATGTATTCAGAGAGGGTGAGTCCAGAGTTGTTGAGATGTAGGGGACATGGGAGAGAAATTGGTGGCGCTAAG
Organism: Orycteropus afer afer; assembly: GCF_000298275.1. Taxonomy (NCBI): domain Eukaryota; kingdom Metazoa; phylum Chordata; class Mammalia; order Tubulidentata; family Orycteropodidae; genus Orycteropus; species Orycteropus afer. The sequence goes on along the minus strand of NW_006921845.1, from coordinate 2,866,297 downwards.
TCTAAAAAAACAAATTTGTGCACCTTCATGGAACACCATAGATGCCATATGCAATTATCCTATAGGTAACAGGAAGTCTCTGAAGGTTTAAGCAGAGGTGATATGATTAAATCTAACTTCTAAAATAAGAACTTTGATAGCAACATGGATGGTATATAAGGAGGGACAAAGACTAGAGGAAACAAGACCAGACTTAGCAGATGAGAGAGATGAAGATATTCTAGCCCAAGACTGTGGACGTGCAGATGAAGCAGAAGACGTACAGTGTAGACACAGTTAGGATGCTTTGGTATCTAGAATAGGGATGAGGAAGATGTAGAAGTCAAGAATGGTTCTTAATTTCTAGTTATTTCAATGGAGTGGTCAATTCTTGAAGTGCACAGATAAAATGTGTCACTGGTAGAACATAGCCTCTGTTTCTTCTCAGCATTGCTCTGTCTCCTTTCTAAAATGGGGAACTCATCCATAGAGTCCCTTTGAGGCACAACCTCATTCCAAATTCCAGACAGGAGAAATGAGAAAAGAATGCTTCTGAGAGAGATTTGTATGTTCTGTCACTCAGCTGTGTGAAAATGTGGCATGTTCAAGAAATGGGAAGAAATCTAATGTGGTTTCAGCATGTAGAAAAGGGGAGTGGCCTAAAATAAGGTAAGGAGGGGCGAGAAAAGCATATCATAGATACTTGTTAGCCATGCTACAGTCTTTATTCTAAGGGAAGTAGGGAACCATCAAGGGGTTTTAAGCAGAATATGGTGTGATTATTGCATTTTTAGAAGAAAAATTGGAATGGGCAAAACTGGAAGCTGTGGGTTTATTAAGAAGATTTTGGGAAGTCAAAGTGAGAAAGAATAGTGGCTTAGCAGAAAGAGGAGATGTGAGATAGAAAAGAACAGATATGCAAGATATTTAGGAGGTCAACTTGGACAGGACATAGTGATTCACTGGATGTGAGAGGTGAGAGAAAGGGAGGAGAATGGGTCTTAGATTTCTTAACTTTGGAGACTGGATTCATGGTATGTTATTAACCAGGAGAATCCAGAAAAACAGGTTTGGAGAGGGAAAAGGTGAGTTTGGTTTTGATCACATGGCCTTTAAATGCTAGCAAAATAGTCAAGTGGAGATTTTCAGTAAGGAATGAAAGCCCAAAGGCGAAGAGAGATAAATGAATGGGAGATACAGATTTGGGCATGAAGGACCTGTACATAGACCAAGAGACTGTCATTCCAACAGAACAAGGGGTTACTACATGGCTTAAAATCAGGTAGAGTGTGAGTCAGGGTTATATCCTTTCACCATACTTATTCAGTCTGTATGTTGAGCAAATAATCCAAGAAGCTGGACTATATGAAGAAGAATGTGACATCATGATTGAGGGAAGACTCATTAGCAGCCTGAAATATGCAGATGGCACAACCTTGCTTGCCAAAAGTGAATATGACTTGAACCACTTACTGGTGAAGATCAAAGATGACAGTCTTCAGTGTGGATTACACCTCAACATAAAGAAAACAAAAATCCTCACAACTGGACCAATAAACAACATCATGATAAATGGAGAAAAGATTGAAGTTGTCAGGGATTTCATTTTACTTGGATTCCAAATCCACACCCATGGAAGCAGTAGTCAAGAAATCAAACATTGTGTTGCACTGGGCAAATCTGCTGCAAAAGATCTCTTTAAAGTGTTAAGAAGAAAAGCCGTCACTTTGAAGACTAAAGTGTACCTAACCTAAGCCATGGTATTTTCAATTGCCTCATATGCTTGTGAAAATTGGACAATGAATGAGGAAGACCAAAGAAGAGTTGATGCCTTTGAATTGTGGTTTTGGTGAAGAATACTGGAAATATCATGGACTGCCAGAAGAACAAACAAATCTGTTCTGGACAAAGTGCATCCAGAATGCAAAAGTGCAGTGAGAATGGCCAGACTGTGTCTCATTTACTTTGATCTTGTTGTCAGAAGGGACCATTCCCTGGAGAAGAATATCCTGCTTGGTAAGGTAGAGGTCAATGAAACAGAGTAAGACCCTCAACAAGATGGATTAGCACAGTGGCTTCAATGATGGCCTCAAGCATAGCAAGAACTGTGAGAATGCCTCAGTACTAGGCACTGTTTCTTTCTGTTGTACATAGGGTCACTATGAGTTGGAGCTGACTCCATGACACCTAACAATAACAGCTTATAGAAGTGAGATCTATACCCTGGGAGTGATCAAGAGTTCCTAGGGAGAGTGAATAGAATGTAAAGAAAGGGACTCATTCCTGAGAAATATCAGCAAATAAAGTGCCTGTGTATGTGTGGGTGGGGGGGCATTAGTGGTTCAGTGGCAGAATTCACACCTTCTGTGCAAGAGACACTGTTAGTTTCCCAGCCAACGCACCTGCTGTGCAGCCCCCACCCATCTGTCATGAGTGGAGACTTGCATGTTGCTATCAGGATGAACAGGTTGCAGAGGAGCTTCCAGACTAAGGCAGACTAAGGAAAAGACCTGTTGAGCTAGTTCCAAAAATCAGTCAGTGAAAATCCTATGGATCACAAGGATCCAATCTGCAACTGATCATGGGGATGATGTGGGACCAGGCAGCGTTTTGTTCTTTTGTGCATGACGTTGCCATGAGTCAGGCCAACTTGACAGCTAACAATAGCAACAAGGTGCCTATAGAGGAATATCAAAACAAAAACCAAACTCATAGCAACCCCTCCTTGGGTTTCCAAGGCAGTATCACTACGGAAGTAGTTTGCCCAACCTTCCTTCCAAGGAGTGGCTTGTGGGTTTGAACCTCCAGCCTTCTGGTTAGCAGTCAAATGCCCTAGGCATTATGCCACTGGAGCTCCTTATAGAGGAATAGGAGCTTATAAAGAAAGCCGAGAAGGAAGAAAAATAGAAGTAGAAGAAAAACCAAAAGGGTATGGTGTCAGGGAAGTAAAAAGGAGAGAGCAAAAAGAGTGTCAATATAGGCAGTCCCTGATTTATGAACGAGATCTATTCCTAAGTGTGTATCTTTAAAAAAAAAAAAAAAGTTTATTTTGATTTGGGTGAAAGTTTACAGAGCAAATTCATCTTCCATTCAGCAGTTCACATACACTTTGTCTCATGACATTGACTATAATCTCCTACAGTGCAACAGCTCTACTCTAAGTGTGTATCTTCAAGTCAAATTTGTAGGTAAATTGGAACAGGTGCATACAGTTCTTGTTTAGCCTTACTTTATTGCAAGAAAGGCACTCTGGTGGCTCTGTGGTTAAAGCATTTGTTTGCTAACCAAAAGGTCAGAGATCCAAACCCACCAACTACTCCACGGGAGAAGGATGAAGCAGTCTGCTTCCATAAAGATTTGCAGCCTTGAAAACCCTATGGGGCAGTTCTACCCTGCCCTATAGGATCACTATGAGTCAAAATCGATTTGATGACAGTGGGTTTGATTGTGGTTTTTAGTGCAAGAAAAGGCTCTAAGCCTTTTCAGTGATTGCTGCATGTGCATCAAGTGAAGGTGATGGTGATGAAGACTTTGTTGCAAGTAGGGGTTGGTTCAGTTGTTTCAAAATGAAGGCAAATTTACATAACATTAAAGGGCAAGTATGAGTGGTTTGTTAAATCAGAATTCTTAAACTGGAATGCTCTTGAGAGGTCAAGAAAAAATGAAATTGAAAAGAGCATAGTGATTCAAATCTGATTGCTACTTATAAGTTTCTTTATCTTACCCTGAGCCTCATCTAGAAATTGGGATGAATGTACAGTATTTAGAATAACATCTAAATGTCCAGAAAAAAAATATTAGCTATTATTATTGAGTGACATGAATAACTATTGGGGACTTTAGGGGGAGCAGTTTTTAGTGGCACTAAATTAGAGTGGGAGCTCTGGTGGCATAGTGCCTAAGGCATTTGACTGCTAACCAGAAGTCTGGTGGTTCAAACCCACCAGCTACTTCCCAGAAGGAAGGTTGGGCAATTTACTTCAGTAGTGATACCACCTCAAAAACCCAAGGAGGGGTCATTATGAGTCGGATCTGACTGCATGGCAGTGGTTGCATTAAATTAGAGTGCCTTTTAGGTGGAGGGCAAAGTAAGATTGAAGAATTAGGAGAGATTCACAAAGAGGAAGAGGTAGAAAATACAGGAGAAGGATGAGCTGGCTTTGAGTGAGAGTGAAACAAAACAAAACAGAAGGATAGACATGAGCCAAGGAACCTGCACAGCATGACAAAGGAAACTCGGTGAGGTGATGGTTGAAAATACGCAGGAAGAGACACAGTCGGAGTCCAGCCTGTAAATAATGTTAAATTAATGAGTTTGACTATTTGGATTTTCGTTCTATGAATGTTAGGGAGCCATCGACAGTTTTAAAGAAGTGGAGAGTTTTTTCTATTGGAAAACTAACAGTAGAGAAAAGGATAGACTATAGGAGAGAAAGATTAGGATAAGAGCTGGGCACACTGTGTTGCTGGTGGAAGAATTCTGGTAGAGAACAAAAAACCAATGTGAGCATTTGACCTTGGGTAGGTCACTTAACTTCTTCAATACTCAGTTTTCCCACCAATAAATTGGGGATGATACTTATTTCTGAGGTTTTTTGGAGTGTTACATTTTATTTAAAGCAGCTTCAGTGGCACAATGGTTAAGCACTTGGATGCTAACGCAATGGTTGGTAGTTCAAACACATTCAGTGCTTCTACGGGAGGAAAAGACCTAACAATCTGTTTCTGTAAAGATCACAGCCTAGGAAACTCAATGGGGCAGTTCTACTGTCACATTGGGTTGCTATGAGTCAGAATCGATTCAGTGGCACCTAATCAATACCCTTGCCCTCCCTATGCCCCCTTCACTCTTGGTACTACCCAAATGCCTTACTCTCCTCTGATTTTCAAGAGATAGAACTTCGCTTGCAAACTTTGCTATATTAAAAAAGCAAACAATCCTGTGTACTGAGAAATTTCAAGAATAAAGCTAAACTGTCATCTCTCCTCCTTGCTTTGTTTGGCAAATTGATATAATCGATTTGCTGTGTAACTGTGTACTAAATTGTCTCAATGCCAGGGTTTTTGTGTTGGGGGCCATTCTGATTATCTAGTGCCGCTCTGACAGGAGTACACCGCAAATGGGATGACCTTAACAAACAGGAGTTTATTCTTATAATTTGGAGGCTTTAAGTCCAAGTTCAAAGTGCTAAGCTCTAGGGGCTGGATGAAAGCCCCTCGACCTTGGGCTTCAGCTCTGCCTCCAGCTCCAGGCCCACTGAAGCTAGAGGCGTTTCTTCACTCAGACAGCTGCTGGCTGCTGAGGCTGAGAAGCCCAAGGTTAACAAATAAAAGGGCACAGTCCCGATGTTACCAAACCACACAGCAGGCCATTAACTTAAATCCATTGTAAGTCCCAAGGTCGGCAGAGCATAGCAGGCTGCTGAGCAATGACACAGCTACATGCAGGGTCCAAGCGTGCCATAGGCTAGAGACCATTCCCAAGGCTTCTCCTTAAACACAGGAAGCAGACCACATCCCAAAGACAGCTACTCAACTGCTTGTGGTAGATCCCACCATGGAGTTGATTGCCAGTCTCATCATGGGGAATAACTACCACCAGCTGCCCAGCCACTCAACCAGACCCTGCCAAGTTGACACACAAACATAACTACCACAGGGGCTCACACATATCATTTTCCCATTATGCTTTTAAACCACCTACCTACAAGACTGAGCTCTGGTGGTGTAGTGCCTAAGGCATTTGACTGCTCACCAGAAGGCTGGCAGTTCAAACCCAACACGACCCCTCAGAAGGAAGATGGGGCAGTCTACTATGGTAGTGATATTGCCTCAGAAACCCAAAGAGGGGTCGCTATGAGTCAGATCCAACTCGAAGGCAGTGAATTTGGTTTTTGGTGCACCTACAAGATTGATAACACATCCTTCCTGGACAGACGGCAAAACCCTATAGCCATTTCCCTAATTTCTCCTCCAATCTTATCCTTTTATCCTGTCTTCCACAGCATGTGATTTGGTTAAATTCATTTCCACCTAGAAAGAACTGATTTCTGGAAAAGATGTAATATGGATTGTGTTTCCCTAAAGCCATATGCTCCATACATCCTGGCATCCATGCAGATACCATTTGATTCACTTTGTTTTATTCATTCCATAAATATTTATTGAGTGTCTGCTTAGTGCTTGGCATCTGTGGTGCAAAGATATTCGAATAGTAATCAGTTCTGCATTCTCAGTGCTCCCAATATTCTGTGGAAAAACAAGGCCTAAAAGCATAGTTTCAGTAGACTTTGGCTAGGTTAAGTAGGAGATGGCAGGAGAAAACAACCCAGGTTTAAAGTGTGTGGGAACTAGAGGACTACAAGCAGAAGTTTTAACACAGCTGGTATTAAAACTGACTCTGGCATATGAGCTGGATTTCCCCAGGTGTAGATAAGGGGATGGGCTTTCCTGACAAGATGAAACACGATGTACATGAAAGAATGTGATGGTCTGAACATGGTGTATCCTTTACTGTCTCACAGTTGGTATGATAACAGCTGTTTACCAAGGCTCAGTATGTGCCGTGCACAGGCTTTGTGCTTATTTCATTTGATTGCCAGAACAATCATATGAGGTGAGTACTGTTACTACGCCCATTTTACACAGAAGGTAACTAACTGATGCTTAAGGAGCCCTGATAGCACAGTAGATATGCACTCCGCTGCTAACAAAAACATTGGTGGTTCGAATCCACCCAGTGGCTCTGTGAGAGAAAGACCTGCTTCCGTAAAGATAACAGCCTGGAAAACCATATGGGGCAGTTCTACAGTGTCTCGTGGGGTTGCTATGAGTCAGAATCAACTCCACAAAACCAGGCAACAATAACAACTGATGTTTCAAGAGGCTATGTAACTCGCTCAAGATCACACAGTGACAAAGCTATGATTTGAACACAAGCCGTCCTCCTCCAGAGCCAGTGCTCCAAAGCCACACACCAGAGTGTGTGGGGCTGAGGGGCAGGAGCTGAAGGTACATCAGTTTGTGACACTGAACGCTAAGATGGGGGTTGTTGTAGGGAGAGCTTACTTACTTGCATACTTATTTTCCATGCAGATTTAACTATTACTTTTTCCTTTATTGTGGTGAAATACATACAACAAAACATTCGCCATTTCAACCATTTTTATGTGTTCAATTTAGTGACATTTATGCTCCCTGTGTTGTGCAACCCTCATAACTGTATTATTTTTAAGGAGAAGTAGAACCCATTATTTAGACACATTGTTTAGCAGAAAGCTTGCCAGTAGAGGCCTGCTTTAGTGGGAGATAATAATTAGGTAAACAAAAAGAGGGATTAGGGTGTATAGTCTAATTTAAAAATAAATTGTCCTTAGAGATTATGATTCCTGCTTACGTGAAAATGCATTACAGACAACTATGAATGGATCTTCAGTCATCAAAGTAAATCCCAATAATGTAAAAGTACTTCCAACTTAGTAGCTCTTTTCACCTTAAAAATGATGAAGTTTATTTTCTGTGTAAGAACGTAGGGATTCAGATTGACTTTAATTACTTAGTTAATGACAAAATTTGTGACATGATTCAGTTTTCTATAGGAAAGAATAAAACATCTGTTCAATTTATTTGCAATTCATAGGACATTTTCATGTTTTTCCCCCCATAGCCATGAATTTTAAGAATTATCCATTATGATCGTAGTACAAAGATATTCCTTAAGTGCTTCAAAAAGCAAACACAAAGACAAATAAACAAAAATATAAATCAACAGCAAATATAGCATATTTGTGTTGGTTGTTTAATAACAAATATTTTGGTTCATGTCAAAGTTTAACTAATGAGCATAACTAGACATCACATTTGCTTCATTTTGAGTCTCTCACCACTAGGCCCACTAGGTCCACTAGGTCCACTAGGTCCACTGCAATTCCAGTTGCCATCAAGGCCATTTCAACCCATGGAAACCCCTTATGTGTCAGAGTAGATCTGTGCTCTATGGGATTTTCAATGGCTGGTTTTTCAAAAATGGATCTCCAGGACTTTCTTCCAAGGTCCGCCTCTGGGTGGACTTGAACCTTCAACTATTTGATTAGCAGCCTAGCACATAAACAATGTCCACCACCCAGAAACTCCAAGTCAGTTCACATACTGGTCATTCATCTTCCCATCCCTCAAAACCAAAAAACCAAACTCACTGCCACGGAGTCAGATCCAACTCATAGCTACCCTTCCTTGGGTTTCCGAGGTGGCATCACTACAGAAGTAGATTGCCCAACCTTCCTTTCGAGGAGTGGCTGGTGGGTTTGAACCCCTAGCCTTCTGTTTAGCAGTCAAATGCCTTAGACATTAGCTTCATAAGTAATAATACTCCAAATTTAAAATCTTTACTGATATTCCTGGTAGGATAATGAGATCCAGTGATGGTTTGCTTGGAAGAGCCCATGCCCATGAGTGAGGAGTCCAGATGCTTCCCTTCTCGTTTGTAAAGCCCTCACAACTTCCAGGCCCTTTGACCATGCAATTCCTAAGCTTAGGTGGCCAGGCTGCTTTGGGGCCTTTTCTGGAGTCAGCAGCCATGCTTCACTCCTCCCCCTTCCCTCCCACGGGTTCTCCTTCCTGCACCCTTTTGCTGATCAACAAAAGCAGCTTGAGCAATTACTTGGTATTTCACCCAACCCAAGTCCAACTCCCATATGACATCTCTCCTCCCCTTCTGCCGGTTCTCTTTTGGAGTCTGGGTCTCTTTCACCACTCTAACAAGCTCCAGTTCCATGGTGGCGTAGAATTTGAAAGTTCCCTTCCTACTCCCCAGCCAAAATTGTGCAGTGGCAAGAGAAACTCTGAAGTTGGTTGGGGTCCAAAGGCATCCCAGGCATCCATTTCCTTTTGACAGATTCTTTTGCACTTGTCAGTCAACAAGACTTCATGGGTCAGGGTCTGTGAACCTCAGGGAGCATTAAAGCCTGGAAGGTCAGGGCAAGCTTTTAAAGAAAAGGCTGGGAGTTAGAGAAAGAGGGAAATTTGGACAATATTCCAGACAGTAGAAGAAAAAAATGAGTTAAGGAGAAGAGCAGGAAACTCTCCAAAGAGGGGAGTCTCTCATCTCAGTCATGAAGATTTCCAGGAAAGGAAATTCCATGACTTCCCTTGAGTCTAACCCATCCTTTTTCCTGTGACCACTGCTGGTGTCCCATTTTACAGAGCCTGGCTATTCAATCTGTGAAACATAAATGAAAGGCAAACGTGAAAAGCAGGTCATGGTTTGACAGTGGAACTGCTACCCTGATGGCAAAATTCAGTCTGGTCACATTTTTTTTTTTTTTTTTTTTTTTGCCCCTTTTGTCTTCTTCCAGCCACATATGCCATATCACTAGATTTTATTCTTTTAGGCTAGTTTCAAGGGCAGCCTGAGGACACCCCCCCCCCCTACTATCTAGAATGCCCTTTGGCAGGAATATAGCACAAAGGGCTCTGTAGGTGCCCTCCCTCTCTGCTTCAAAGCATTGAGGCCAATTTCCTTTAAAAGGTCACTGCTGAGGGAAAATGTTTCTAATCACTTCTCTCAAGAGAGAGAGAGAGAGAGAAAGTGAAGTTCCAGAAATATCATTCACATTACCAGAAACATCTCAAAATGGCTTCCCCTCAATCTTTCTCTATAGCTTGTGGAAATCAGTCCCAACTATCTCAGGAAATCAAAGTACAAGTGGACCTTCTGAATGCTAGCCAGAACACCTAGCCTGTGTGTGTGTTGTATGATGTATGTGTGTGTGCTGTATGATGTATGTTTGTGTGATGTGGTATGTGTGTGCATGTGGGGAGTGATATAACGTGTATGTGCACATGAAATGTGCATGCGCATTTGTATAGTCATGTGAAGGAACAGGCATGTGTGGTATGTTGTGCTGTGGTGTAATATGGTAGGTGGGTGTAAGTGTGATGTGTGTATGTGTAGAGTGGTGTGTGGGGGCATGTGTGATGTGGTATGTACGTTGTGTGATGTGTGTGTGCATATGTGATGTATATGCATGTGTATGTGCACATGTATATGAGAAAATGAACACTTATGTATGTTTGTGTGGAAGCTCCAGTGGCATAGTGCCTAAGGCATTTGACTGCAAACCAGACGATTGGCAGTTCAAACCCACCAGCCACTACTCGGAAGGAAGGTTTAGCAATCTACTTCCATAGTGATACCACCTCGAAAACCCAAGGAGGGGTCGGTGTGAGTCAGATCCAACTCGACAGCAGTGAGTTTGGTTTGGGTTTGGTATGTTTGTGCATGTGTGGTATGGTAAGGTGTGGTATGTGTGTATATGTACATGCATGTGGGGTGTGTGTGTGTGTGCATTGCATGTATATATGTGTGTGAGGGATGAGATGAAGTGAGTCCTTCCATAGCTGACACTTGGCCTAGATGCCCCAGCCTATGGCAATGCTTTATTCCTTAGCCACTTCTCTCCTTTTTGTTTGCTCCCTTCTCATCATCATTTTTGTTCTGGCAATTCTTTTTTTATTTTATGGGTCAGTGCACTTTTTTTTTGCCATGTTCCCTCCCCTTGCCTCCCACCCCTGGTAACCAACAAAGAAAGTTCCCTTCCATATATAAACCTTTCCTTGACTTTTTACAATATTGAACTAATACTATATTTGTTCATCTGTGATTGACTTCTTTCACACAGCATAATGTTCTCCAAGTTCATCCGTGTTTTGCAGATTCTACATTATTCTTTAGGGTTGCATAGTATTCCACTGTGTATATGTACCACAGTTTGGTTTTCCATTATTCTGTTGATGTGCACAGAGGTTGTTGCCATCTTTTTGAGATTGTAAATAGTACTGTGATGAACATGGGTGTGCATGTATCTTTTCTTGTCCTGGCATCACTTCTTTAGGATATATACTTAAGTGGGATTGCTGGGTCAAGTGGTATTTCTAATTCCAATTTTTTCAGGAATCGCCATACTGCTTTCCACAGTGGTTTTATCATTTTACAGTCCCACTAGCAGTGTATGAGAGTCCCAATCTCTTCACATACTCACCAGCATTGTTATTTTTTGTCTTGTTGAAATTTGCCATTAGTGCTGGGGTGAGATGGTATCTCGTTGTTTTGATTTGCATCTTTCTGATGGCTAATGATCATGAGCATTTGTTCATGTATTTGCTGGCCACCTGAATATTCTCTTTGGTGAAGTACCCATTCATGTCTTCTGCCCATTTTTTAATTGGATTGTTAATCTTTTTGTTGTTGAGGTATTGAAGTTTTCTATAAATCTTAGAGATTTATAGAATCCCTTGTTAGATATGTAATTATTGACAAGTATGAATTTGTTGCTGTCATTTTGTTATGTGCTTTTTCACTGTGTCAATTTCTTTGTTCCATATAATTTTCTGTGCTGAGCTTGTTTTGTTTATGAATCATGTTATCACTTCCTTCGTTGATATTGTTTTAGCATTTGCCAAATATTTGTACTGGTCCTCTTTTTTATTTTGATGTGAATGTTTATTGTTTTTCTTTGAGGTTACCTTGTGATTTATAATTTCTTTCCAAGTTTAGAACAGTCCATTCTATCTTGTAGTTGTCTTGACTTCCCTACCATTTAGAAGTTCTATAACTACACAGTATTTTCCCTCTTTTTGGTTTGTAGTTGTATTCATTTGTCAACTGATGTCTCTGTTTCCCTGTTTACAATCTTGTAGGCTTATTTACTTTGGACACTTTGATAAGTGGGTTGGTTTCTGGGTTATGTTATCATGTGTGTTAATGGTCAGTTGTTGTTTGTGGTGGTTGGTTCTCTGACCAAAGGTCTCCCTTTAACATCTTTTGTAAGGTCGGTCTGGTTTTAACAAACTCCCTTAATTTCTGCTTATCTAGAAATGTCCTAATTTCACCATCATATTTGAAGGATAATTTTGTCGGGTATATAATTTTTGGTTGGAAATTTTTTTTCTTTCAGGGTTTTATATATACCATCCCATTGTCTTCTTGCCTGTGTGGTTTTTGCCAAGAAATCCGAGCTTGGTCTTATTGGTTGCCCCTTGTAGGTAACTTTCCATTTTTCCTGTGCTGCTTTTAGTATTCTTTCTTTGTCTTTGGTTTTGGTGAGTTTGATGACGATATGTCTTGGTGATTTTCTTGGGGTCTATCGTGTTTGGGGTTCATTGGACTTCTTGAATGGATATATTCTCATCTTTCAGGATACCAGGAAAATTCTCTTCCAACAAGTCTTTGACAATTTTTTCTGTGGTTTTATTTTTCTCTTCCTGTTTGAAATTCCAAGTACACGTAGGTTATTCCTTTTGATGGTATCCCACATGAACCTTAGGTTTTCTTCATTTTGTTTTGATCTTTTTTCTGATTGTTCCCTTCCAAAGAAGTATTGAGGTATTTGCCTTAAATCTCACTAATTCTGTCTTGCATTGATTCAATTCTACTTCTTTGCCCATTCAATGAGTTATCTATTTCTGAAAATTTAGTATTAACCTTCTGGATTTCTGTCTGTAGATTTTGTATCATTTCTAATTTTTCATTTGTTTTGTCATTTTGTTCTTGTATTGTCTTTTGAAATTGTTCTAGGGTTTTCTCTGTGTTTTCCTCAATTTTGTGTTTTCCTTAATCTGTCTCTCAATCCTTTGAAGGTACCTATATATAATTCTTTTGAATTCCTTATCAGGGAGTTCCAATGCTGTGTCTTCCTCGGGGATGTTTTTTGAGTCTGTATCCTGGTCCCTTGTTTCTCCTGCTTTATCTTGCTTCTTTGTGTGGACTGTGATGCTCTGTTATCTTTGAGGCATTGTGACATTTTTGTGTTTATATTTAATTGTATATATTTAATTATATGTGGGAGTGACTTGCCAATGATTTTTGTTTTCTTTGGATGTTATCTATGTAAGCAGGGTACTGTGTTGTGCTCCTCTATTCACTGGTTGGCAGCACTTATACATTCACCACCTGTCTCCTTTCCCATTGTCAGCCTCCTGTATGTCCCTGCCTTCCTTGGCAAATGGAGCCTATTCTTAGGTCCCTGGAATCTGAAAGAGAATGCTGTCACTTTAAAATCCAAAATGGCCACCGCTTATAAACATTCAAAATGGCTGCACCCTCAGTCACTTTAAATATCCAAAATGACCGCCACATGTAAACAATCAAGATGTCTGTACCCTCCAGACACCCAAAAGTCCATAGCTCAAGTTGTCTCCCTCTTGCTTAGTCATAGGCTACCAGCACAGTTGTCCCTGCAGCCCTTGGCAACCAGGGCTGATCTTTAGGTCAATTCTCAGGTCCCAACACCACTTGGAAATATTCAGGCTGTTGGTCCTATCAGAGTAGCTGACAGTCCACTGCTCTGACCATCTCCTTACTCACTGTTTTCATTCAGGTTTTTCTCCTAGTTGGTGTCTAATCTACTTCTGTTCCTTTCAGAGCTCAGGGTTCCAGGATTATCTTCTGTATCTCTGTCCTTTGGTTTCTTTTTCTTTGTTGAAGAGGGTCTGTGGAGTTTGTCTGCCTATTCCACCATCTTACCTCTTCTGGCAATTCTAATGTACCTGACCACCTTACACACATCTTTAGTTCAGAGCCAGGATGGGAGCATGAGTGTGTCAGTCTTAATTATGGAGAGATGGGATCAGAAGGTCTGCCCTCTAGAAGTGGACACGAGAACATGTGGCTTAATCTCTTTGCCTTCGCTTCCTCATCTGTAAAAGGAGCTCTGGTGGCATAGTTGTTAAAGCATTGAGCTGCTAACTAAAATGTTGGCGATTTGAGCCCACCTGTCCCTCTGTGGGAGAAAGATGAGGCAGTCTGCTTCCGTAAAGATTTACAGCCTTGGAAACTCTATGTGTTCTACACAGTCCTATAGGGTTGCTATGAGTTTTTTTGGGTTCATGTGTAAGAAGGGTATACTATTAACAACTCATGGAATTGTTTTCAGGATTGAAGGAGTTTCTGGATATTATAACGCTTTGTAAAATATAAAGTGCTGCAAACCAGTTGCTATCAAATAGATTTCAACTCAGGGTGACCCCATGTGTCAGAGTAGAACTGTGCTGCATAGGGCATTCAATGCCTGGTTTTTCAGAAGGAGATCACCAGGGCTTTCTTCCAAGGTACCTCTCGGTGGACTCAAACGCCATCCTTTCAGTTAGCAGCTGAGCACATTAACCATTTACACCACCCAGAGAAAAAAAGTGCTACAAGGATACGAATATTAGAAAATAGGCCCCTGCTCTATTCCTTTTGGGGGTGAGAACAGGGGCAGGGCACAGAAGGAGCAAACAGAAGACATAAGGGATAAGGTAGGGCAGCATGCAAGACTTAGTTGAGAAGATTCCTGGAAGAGGTCGTTTCCAAAGGAGAAGGGGCAGACAGGAAAGAATAGAGTATTCCCTTCTCCCTCACAGAAAACTCCCAGCTGAGGGAGAGATGCAGTTTGATCTGGGGGCTGCATCTTCTCTTCTGCCCAGCCAGCTGGATCAGAAGAGACAGGCTGTCAAGGGGCTGCCATAGCACCTTCCAAACCAAGAGAGATGCTGGCCAGGACCTGGGCCAAGTCAGGGCCTCATGCAGCCCAACTCTTCTGCCAGTAAAGGAGATTTAGGCACCAGCATGATGTCCTTTTTGAATTCAGTCCATGCACCTGGGTCCCATTTACAGCAGCTCTCACTTCAGCGACACCTCCCCTCCCCACTCAGGCTTCCTGTTTTGAAACCGCCAATAGATGGAAACTGTGAGTGCTGCCACTTTAATAGCCCAAGCTGTGGGGGGTGAGGGGAGAAAGTATGTATACTGTATGAATGTGTGTGTGCCGTGTGAGGGTATGTGGATTTATGTTGTATGAGTGAGTAGGTATGTGTACATATGAAAATGTGTGTGTATGTGAATGTGTATTTGTGAGTGGGTGCATATGTTGTGTGTGTGGTTTTGAGTGTGATAGTATATGTGTACATAGATATGAATATATTCGTGTTATTTTGTGAACATGTGGTTGTGAGAGCATGTGTGGTGTATATGTGCATGTATGTGACTGAGTGTCTATGAGTGCATGTACGTGTATTGTTTAAGTGTCTTTGAGCATGTGTGTCTGTGTATGTCTGTGTGTTTGAGCATGTATGAGTGTGGGTGTGTGAGGGTATACGTGTGAGCATAGTGAAAAGGACAGCCTGGGGAGAAGCAGTGAGGGTTTGCCCTTGCAGGGGACAACAGACTGGTGTGGAGAGGGGACTGTGGTAGAACTATTGCCCTGCCGGCGAACCTGTGTCCTGAGCACCAAGAGGGAAAAGCACTGTAAAATTAGTGTCTGCAAACATGTAGGGGAAGGTTGCCGAGGGCTTTCCTGTCATCACTAAAAATCTCATCTCTTGGCTTGTAGAAGAGTCTTTTTTTTTTTTTTTTTTTTTTCAAGCTTTAAAACACTTACTGCTCCAAAGTGGCCTCTTGAGAAACTAGATCATATACTAGACCAGACTCTAAGCCCTCCTAGCTTGAAGGGTGGGGCCTGTGTCTAGTCCATGTTTTTATCCCCACTACCTAGCACAGTTCCTGGTAGGGAGAAGGGGACCAGTGAGTTGATTAAACAAATATATATTAGGTGCTTACTGTGGGTTGAGGATGGTTCAAGGCTCCTGGTATTCAACACACATTGTAACAAATTCTCTGGTTGAGGTAATGTGAATCATTGGAAGAGACAATTGCAAATGAATGCATATATCAGTATGTCAGGGCTGATAACGTTGGATGGATGAATTTTTAAGAATGGCTTCCTTTTAAGGCCCTTTTCTTGGCTTTTCAGATGAAGCTTTGTATTTTTATCTTTCAGCAGAGGGAAGGCCATTATCAATATGCCTTCCTTCTTTTAAAAGATAATGCTATGCCCATGATTTTGTGAAAACAAAAATTTTCTCCTAGGAAGAAAATATAAATGCCCTTGAAAACATTATGCTGAGTGAAGTAACTCACTCACAAAAGGACAAATACTGTATGATTCCACTTATATGAAATATCTAGGATAGGCAAATGTACAGAGACCAAAGCTTATTAGTGGTTACCAGGGACAGGAGGGAGGAGGAGAAGGGGGAATCATGGTTTAGGAACCATGGAGTGTCTGTTAATGGTGGTGAAAAGTTTGGCAATAGACTCTGGTGGTGGTTGCACAATATGATGAATATAATAATGAAAAAGGAAAATATAAACGAGTGCCATGTCTGTCTTCTGCCATGCCACCACCTCCCTCACATCATTATTGGCCTCTTCCTAGCTTCTTGTACTTTCACTCTTTTCCCCCCACTGCACCCGCTGTTCCTTCTTTCTTGTCTGGATGGCAAATTTCCACTTGTGGCCCAGCTCAAATCCTGACCTCTCCATAGGCAGAGTTTGTCCATCTTGGTGATCCACCTACACACCTTAAATTACCAGGTGAGCATGGTTATGACAGGCATTTTGATTGTTTGCTCCTTGTTTGTCTTCTGTCTCAATTGTGAGCTCCTTGAGGCTAGGAACTATGTCTTTTATCACTGAATTTCTCAGAAACTAGCATGAGGCCTGGTCCTTCTAGATGTTAAATATATATGGAATGGATGAATGGATGAATGGGTGGCAGATGGATGGTGCACTGTTAGATGGATGCTTCTTTTCCCACTTTTATGGAA
The DNA here is from genome assembly GCF_000298275.1 of Orycteropus afer afer. Taxonomy (NCBI): domain Eukaryota; kingdom Metazoa; phylum Chordata; class Mammalia; order Tubulidentata; family Orycteropodidae; genus Orycteropus; species Orycteropus afer. The sequence continues at coordinate 2,849,674 of NW_006921845.1, read as the reverse complement.
AGAGATGACAGCTCAGGATGAGCAGTGTAGACCAAGGCCTAGAGATCAAGCAAGGGACAAGTTTTAACAGTGTATAAGATTGAACCTGGTCTTGTTTCATGTTACATAGATGATCTAGCAAAGGAAATTTAGAGCAAAACTCACATATCTGCAGATAGCAGAAAATTCTTTTGGTAATAAATGCCACTCCAGTAGGGATATATCATGGGAGGACCTCCTGAGATGTGAATTGGCAGAAGAGTAGGAGATGGTTTCCATGTGAGCAAATTAAAGTCAGTGCATTAGGCAGAAGTTATCCAAGGTATAAATAAGATGGCATCATTGATGAGAAAGAGCGAGTACCTGGAAGTCACTCCATTTCAATCAATGAATTAAGCACCTGCTATATGTTGTGCTTTATGCTCAAGGTTGTACCTCTTGCCCTTGAAGGTCTCAGGGTCTTATGGAGAGGAATGTCCCCAGTGTAGCAGGGCATATAGACATAGAAGGAAATAACTAAAGATCATTCTGATTAGTGATAGTAGAATATTATAATGAACTATGCAACCTCTAAGGATGGCTACTCTGCTGGGTGAGACCCACAGCAGGGGAATATTCATTATTTTGTTCATTCAATCCTTACTCATTTAGTGAACATTTCAGGACATTTACTGTGTGCTAAATTCAAAAGGCACAAAGTTAAACAGATATGGCTCCTTATCTCCAAGGAGCTACAGTCCAATGAAGGCTATGGATAGAAAAGGGTAAGAGGGACCATCGGGGAGGTTTGTGAAGATATTAAGTCTCAGCTTAGTCTTAAAGTCATCCTTTATGTTCATTAAGTAGAGAAGAGGAGGTGTGGGTGGGTAGGCCAAGTAGAAAAAACAAAGTGGGCAAAGTCCTACAGACTTTGGGGAGTGATTGGGGACCTGCACAGGCTCCTATGGCTGATGTAGAGGCCATATGGGTGGGGCTAAGTAGAAGAGGCAGTCAGGCTGATAGGAGCCGGCACAGGCTGTGGTCAGAGCTTTGGGCATCCTTTGAAGGATTTTAAATAAGACAGTGGCATGACCTAGGTTAGTATTTTAGGAAGATTATTCTGGACTGGGAATCAGAGAATGGGAGCAAGGGTAAAACCAGCAATCAAGAGAATCTCTGAAATCATCCAAGCAAAAGGTTATTTGTTGGGAATAGAATGAAGGAAGTAGACCTAGAATGATCTGTTGATGTTAGCTACTACTGAATTGGCCCTCAACTCATGACTACCTCATAGCATAACTGGTCTCTAGCCCCATGATTGGTTGTGGAGCAGACCCTTGTGATCCATAGGGTGATTTTTGGAAATAAATTGCCAACCCTGTCTTCCTAGTCCATCTTAGTCTGGAAGAGCTGCTGAAACCCAATTAGCATCATGGCAACACAAACCTTCACTAACAGATGGGTGGTGACTGCACCTGAGATGCATTGGCCAGGAATTAAACTGAGGTTCTTACATGGAAGGAGACAATTCTACCACTGTACCACCAGAGCCCATCAATGATATAGGAAATGGAAATGTCATGATGACATTAGCCAGTAAGATTTGGGAAATGTCATTCTTTCCCTCCACATTCAAGGCAACCTCTGGAAACAGTGCTGAAACAGAAATGACATTAGATGGGGGGGAGAAAAGAGTACCAAGAGTCATGGGTCCTGGGCTGAACAATGCCTCTGTCACTTGTCTCTGTGACCCTGGATAACTATCCAAGTCCCGGTTGTGACAGCTGTGAGAAAAAAATATGATAATATATTTTTTAAGTTCTGTACAAATAATAGGGTCAGCACCTGGAGTGATGTTGGGTGGTTTGGGTTCCTGCACACTAAAAGATATTTTTCAAAACAAGCTGGAGAAAATCCAGAGAATGGTACCGAGGTATTTAAGGAACTGAAAAGGTTTCTTCTTTACAGAGACACACAAAAAATATTAGAGCTATTCTATCTGGAAAGAACAAAGGCTAAAAGGAAATATGCCAAAGTTTAGGCTTCCTAGCATAGGCGTTAAGGGTGCCTCTACGTCAGACTGCCTGGGTTCAAATCCTGACTTTGGAGCTTAAGATCCATATGTTGCCTTGGGAAAGTCACTTAGCAACTCTAAGCCTCTTGTTATTTTTATAGCAAGATGATAATAATGAGCCGATGGTTGTGAGGATTAAGTGACATAATGCAGGGTGAACATTTAATTAATACCAGCCATTAGTCATGATGGCATTAACTAAGAAGAGGGTATTTGTACATTTAGTTGCCTATCCTGCAAAGTAAGACCAAGAATTCCCTGCCATGTACTTAAAGAAATACATTTATGGCAAATAAAAAGAGGTAGAAAGACCACATACAGTGGTATGAAACTGATGAAAATCATCATTCTGAAAAATAACGCAGGCACCACTGGGCTGTCATCCTGCATGTCAGCAGTGTGGGCTGGAATTGGGTAGCAGCTGCCCCTTTTCTTTTAACTCTTTATTATGGAAATTATCAAACATTCACAGAAGTAAAGAGAACAGTGTAATGAACCCCCATGTACCCTCATCCAGCATCAATAATTATCAACATATGGCCAATCTTGTTTCATTCTAGCTGCTTCCTTTAGTCTGGGCACACACTAACCCAACTCCAGCATGCAGCAGCCAAATTCTTCTTGCTCTTCCCGCAGTGAAAATGGACAATTGCCTGTTACCAGTTGCCAAGTATCTGTTTCAAATTGACAATAAATATATGAAGAGGTGTTCAAGAAAACTTGTCATCAATAAATTGAATATAGTGCAGAAATGGTGAGCAGTTTAGTGGACAATGGTTCCAAGATGAAGAATTATGGAACAAAGCCTGGATTTATTACTGTCCTGGGGTGCAGTGGTTAAAGTGCTTAGTTTCTAACCAAAAGGTCAGCAGTTTGAACCTACCAGCTGCTCTGCCAGAGAAAGATGTGGTAGAAGAAGCAGACTACTTCCCTAAAGATTTAAAGCCTTGGAAACCCTATGGGGTAGTTCTACTCTGTCCTATAGGGTCCCTATAAGTCTGAATCAATTCAACAGCAGTGGGTTTGGCTTCTTGGTTTATATTACTTAAGCAACTACTTCTAGAGTCAGGAAAGATGTGTGTCAGGGTTATAGCCTTTCATCATACTTATTCAATCTGTATGCTGAGCAAATAATATGAGAACCTGTACTACATGAAGAAGAAAACTGCATCAGGATTACAGGAAGATGCATTAACAACTTGTGATATGCAGATGACACAACCTTGCTTGCTGAAAGTGCAAGAAGAGGACTTGAAGCACTTACTGATGAAGATCAAAGACTATAGACTTAGTATGGATTATACCTCAATATGAAGAAAGCAAAAATCCTCATAACTAGGCTGATAAGCAACGTCACGATAAATAGAGAAAATATTAATGTTGTCAAGGATTTCATTTTACTTGCATCCACAGTCAACATCCATGGAAGCAGCAGTCAAGAAATCAAATGACATACTGCATTGGACATATCTGCTGCTCTGTTGGTGCTGTAGTTAAGGCATTGGGTGGCTAACCAAAAGGCTGGCAGTTTGAACCTACTAGCCACTCCCTGGGAGAAAGATGAGGCAATCTGCTTCTGTAAAGATTTACAGCATTGAAACCCTATGGGGGTCACTATGAGTCAGGATCAACTTAATGGCAGTGGGTAAAGCAAAGATATTACTTGAGGACTACCATGTGCCTGACCCAAGCTATATTTAAAGATCTTTATATGTAAGTGATAGCTGGACAATGAATAAGGAAGACTGAAGAAGAATTGATCCCTTTGAATTATGGTATTGGCAAAGAACATTGAATATACCATGGCCTGCTAAAAGAATGAACAAATCTGTCTTGGGAGAAGTACAGCCAGGATGTTCCTTAGAAGCGAGGATAGCAAGACTTCATCCATGTACTTTGGACATGTTATCAGGAGAGAGCAGGCCCTAGAGAAGGACATCATGCTTGGTAAAGAAGAGGGTCAGCAAAAAGAGGAAGATCCTCAATGAGAAGAAGTGAGGTAGTGGCTACAACAATGGGCTTAAACATACCAACAATTGTGAGGATGGTACATGACTGACCAATATCTCATTCTTTTTATACCTGGGGTCATTATGAGTCAGAACCAACTCAATGGCACCTAAAAACAAGTTACCATCAAGTCTACCCAGACTCATGGCATTCCTGTGTGTGTCAGAGTAGACCTATGCTCCATGGGGTTTTTAATAGCTGATTTTTCAGAAGTCCGACCAGGCCTTTCCATAGCAGCTGAGTGTGTTAACTGTTTGCACCACCCAGGGACTTGCAATGGCCTCTTGAGTGTCATTTAATCTCAGTTTATCTTTCTTTTCATCTGCCTTAATAACTGAAGTTTATGCAACTTCTTATCAGGAAGCGTTTCTTAACAATTTTATCTTTTCATTAATTCCCCTCCAAATACTTCCATTTCCTCCTCACCCATAGTAGTCTTTGAATCCAGAATAAGACATAGAGCCTTGTAAGGGTCAAACCAGGTATCACTGATGTGAGGCTAAACCCCCAAACCAACTATAATCTCTTATCAGCCTTGAATCATACCACATCCTCTGGTCAGTTACACAGCCGTACCAGTTATAATTGAGATGATCCTATGTGTGTCAGAGTAGAACTATGCTCCATAGGGTTTCCAATGGCTGATTTTCTGGAAGTAGATCCCCAGCTCTTTCTTCCAAATCTCCTCAGGGTGGACTCAAGTCTCCAGTTTTTCAGTTAGCAACCAAGCACATTAACTGTTTATACCACCCAGGAACTCTCACTTGCACACAGTAGTGCTTAATAATGATTCACCTCTCAACAGGTCTCTTGACTTTCATCAAGGGAAGGAGTAGTGGAAGGAGAGAGAGAGGGGGAGAGCCCTCAGTTTTGCCTTCACTCACATGGAGAGGCCTTTGTTGCTGGAGATAGCCCAGGACAGCCATGTGTTCTGGACCCCAGAGCAGCCCCTGCACACCACACACCCTGAATCACACGTGGTAAAATGCCTGTCCTCATTGTGAGAGGAAGAAGAATCTTCTGATGATTATATCGAAACTACACAAGTTGGATCCCTTGTGGCTTTGACTGTCACTAGAAACCCTCCCCTGAGATACAATGAATCATGTATTGCATGTCTTTAGCTGGAGTCTAATTTGTGGGGCTGGCAGCCTGGAATGTAGTTATTGCAAATGATACTAATCTCTGTGCTCAATTCCAGAGTGAAACTGCCTCTACAGATGCCATAATTATGTGTAGCAGATACTTATTACACATTTACTATATGCAGACACTGCATGGATTGGCAAAACTTGCCCAAACCCTAGAAAATAATCACAATTGTTTGCATTTGCCTTGTGTTTTACAATTTGTGTCTGTACTATTAACAGAGAAAGTTTATGGAGTGCCCACTATGCACAGACACTGTGTTCAGTTAAGACCTCCAAACAACGCTCTTAAGTGTTGTTACCATTCTATTTTCTTCAGAAGACTGAGGGCTAGCTCTGTTTAGTAAACTGCCCACCAGTCACACAACTAGTGAGAGCAGAACAGAATTCAAACCCAGGACTGCCTGACTCTTGCATTTATGGGTATAAACCTCATACCACATCGTCTCTCAATCTTTGTCATCACTTTGTGAGGCGATCATTATTGTTCCACTTTTATAGATCAGGTACCAGTGCCCAAAGAGGCTTTCCCTCAACTGCAGTTAGTAAGTAGCAGAGCCAAGGCTCTAAGCCAGATCCTCCGACCCCAGCTCCAGTGTGTTCATTGGTACTGTGTCCCTAGTTACAGTATGCCCAGGCTGCTGACGGAGCAGACCTGCCAGAACTGGGTCCTTATGGCTGAGATGGGATTGAACTGCGGGACCCCAGCCAGACTTTATCCCTGGCATATTTCTCAGTCTGCTTGGCAGGGGCAAGATGCTTTCCGCATTCACAGGCACAATGTACCCTCAGTTGTTGTTGCTAGCAGCTGTCCAATCAGCTCCTGACTCATGGCAACCCCATGCAGAGTGGAATGAAACCACTGTCTAGTCCTGTGCCATCCCCATCATCAGTTGCAAATCAGAATGTTGTAACCTATTGGGTTTTCACTGGTTGATTTTCAGAAGTAGATTGCCAGGCCTTTCTTCTTAGTTCTTCTCAGTCTGGAAGCTCTGCTGAAACCTGTTCAGCATCATAACGACATGCAATCCCCCACTAATAGATGGGTGTTTGTTGTGCATGAGGTGAATTGGCTGGGAATTGAACTTGGGTCTCCTGCTTGGAAAGTGAGAATTCTACCACTGAATCACCACTCTTCCCACCCTTATACCCTCAGTTATACCCACATAACTTTGTTATGATTTTGACCTAAATCTACAAAGCTACAAAGACCTCTGCTTAGCCAGTGCTACCTCTCTAAGGCCACTAGGCTAATTATGTTACCCACCATAAGTGAGGGACCAAATTCTACCCTTCCTTTTATAGAGAAACACGAAGAAACATTCTACCCAAAGGAACCTATTGAGGTGGTTCTAGAGAAGTTTAGAATCCAGACTCCACTCAAATTCCACCTAGAGATTGGTAATCCCAGTTCTATTTCCACAATGCCTGCTTTCAGCAATGCTCTGAAGGCTAACCCGGCAGCTTCAGGAAGATGGGCCCAATGCTTGGACTTTAAGGTTTGAGTCCAAGCTCTACCTCTGTCCTCTTAGGTGAGCTAGACAAGTCACTGGAACATGCTAGTCCCTGTTCTCTAACAATAAGATTTAAATGTTTTCATATCCCTGTTGCCAGTTTCTTAGGAAGGTTAGAAAACTAGACAACTCTGTGAAACATGCTATCTTGGTTATCTAGGGCTGTTAAAACAGAAATGCCCTAAGTATTTGGGTGACCTTCAGGAACAGAAATTTATCTTCTCACATTCTGGAAGCTGTAAGTCTAAATCAGGGTCTTGGCTGTGTGGATTCTTTCCTTCTAGGTAGTCCTAGGCGTCCCTTCATGCCTTGGCTTATAGACTGTCTTCACATGGGATCTGTTCCCCCATCTTCCATGTGTGTGCTTCCATGTCCATTCTGCTCTTCTTATAACTCAGAAGTGATTCAATTTAGAACCTACCCTCCTCAAGTATGATCTAACTAACATAATAAAGAAAACTTTATTTTCAAACAGAATTTCATCCACAGGTTTAGGGAGTAGGATTCCAACATATATTTTGGAGGGACACAATTTAATCCATAACACATGCTTTGAGATCATAGGAATGCCACAGAACTTCCTATATTATTGTTATCCCTGGGAAAGGTATATAAAGCACTCATAGTGTGATGGCTGAGGTACATGAGTGATTATCAGTATTTCAGGGTCGGCCAAGGAGGATACACACCAACAGGTAGGTAGGAGAAACTATTATGCCCTTGGGGTTTACAACATGGCTGTTCACAACATTTCCCCATTTTTCACTTTTTGAGAAAGTGCATAATCAATTGCAGCATTTAGCCAAGAGCAAAATGCTTTTAAATTACACCTGGCACTATTTATCTCATCATAATCCTATCCATTAGATATTATTCCATTCTATAGATGAGGCAACAGGGGCCAAAAAAAGTGATGAAATCCCTTCTCTTGCTCTGCGGAGCATCTTCCTCCATAACACCAGACTGCTGTGGAGATGTGCCACAGTCCCAGGAGAGAAGGCCAGGAAGGCTGTCTTCCCTCCCGCAGAATGCCTTCTCTGCCCTCCAGCCTCCTAGTTCCTCTATCCACATGAAGCTCATGCCAGTATGAGGCCATTTGTGACTGATCCGGGTTGCTGCTGGCAGTCTGGCCATCAGCTGGCTTCAGGGCCTCCAACAAAGCACACCTCCTGGCTCCAGCCTGCCCTGTAATTAGGTGTTTTAATTGGGCATTCTGTTTATACTCAGCCAGCAGTGTGGTGTTGGCTTGAGCCTCACACAAACAATGTCTGCCTGGCTGCTGCCCTGCTCTCCCCAGGGAAGATGGTGTTTATTTTGAAGGAGGTGAAGTCTGGGGCCACACACCCAGGCTTTGTGCAGTGAGTAGGAACCTGAGCTCATCTTCCCAGATGATCTTGACTAATAACAATGCTCCACTTTTTTGCAGAATGCTATTTTAAGTCACTGCACTGCACACCATACCAACATTGCTATACCTCATCTTAGACACATTGGTGTTCTTCAGTGAGAGGAGCCTCTCAATGTAGTTAGAGTCATAGAGGTGTGATCCAAGGTGGGATCAATTGCTGCAACTAAAAGGAGTCAGATCTCTAACGTAAAGCCTCATAATTAACTAAAATGCTACGTTCCTTTTAGTTGATTGACCTAGATATCAACCTATTTTTAGCTGCCATTGAGTCATCTTCCAATTCATGGGAACCCCATGTATTTACAGAGCAGAATTGTTCCATAGGGATTTCTTGGCTGTAATCTTTTTTTTTTTTTTGGTGATTTGGGTGAAGATTTACAGAGCAAATTCACTTTCCATACAGCAGCTCACATATACTTTGTCTCATGTCATTGACCACAGTTTACCACAATGCAACAGCTCCCCTCCCACTTCCTCCCATAGTTACCTTTTCCCAGTGTCCATCCCTCCATACACTCCTGCCCCCTGAGCTGTCTCCCTGTGCACAAGCAGCCCTTCTTTCTCCCATGATTGTTCTCTCCAAAGAGTGTATCTACTTGAGGTAAATGTTCAACTCATATGCCTATATTTTGTTTGGCTGTAAACCATAGGTGTGTGTTCAATTCCAGACCTGAAAGGGCAGCTAGAGGCCATAGTCTCAGTGGTTCCACCAGGCTCTATCAGACCAGCAAACCTGGTCTCCACCTTTTTTTTTTTCCCTCCAAATGATTTTGAGTTTTGTTCCACATTGTTCTCCCTCTCTATCCAGGATCTCCTACACAGATCCCCTTCCAAGTGGATGACAGTGGTAGTCGGGCACCATCTAGTTCTTCTGGTCTCATAGTTGTATAGGCTGCAGATCGGATGGTGTACCAGTCTCTAGGACTAATTGTTTCCATGAATTTTGGTTTTCTTCATTCTCCTTTGCTCTGGACGAAGAGAGACCCATCATTGCATCTAGATGGCAGCTTGCTAGCTTTTAAGATTCCAGTCGCTACTCGCCAAAGTAGGAGGTGGAACATTGTTTTGTATAGTATGTTATGCCAGTTGAGCTTGATGTCCCCTGCGACTATGGTCCCAAGCCCACAGGTTCAACTACTCGGTCTCTCTGGGTAGCTGGCTGTGACCAAGCAGTGACCACTTGTCAGCTCTACTATACACCTGGGAATTCCAATCATTCACATAAACTTATAGGACCATTGTCTGTCTTGGCTGTAATCTTTATGGTAGAAGATTGCCAAGCCTTTCTTCTACAGAGCTATTGGGTGAGTTTGAGCCACTAACTTCTCAGACAGTCTTCAGAATCGACTTAATAACAACAGGTCTAGTTTTGGTTGTATTGGACAGCACAACTCTCCTGGTTTTGCACAGCATGTTGAAAGGAGCTCCAAATCCTACCCTCAGTTGCTAAGAAAAACATACTGCAGAGGAGAATCAGTCTTCTCTCAGAGTAATGGAGGCTGCCTTTCAGGCATATCACTGTCTCTCCAGAAGTGAGGGTGACCCTTTTAGCCATCTCTTCTCCTCAAGGAGATTATCTCCCTGAGGTGCTAAAATGGGAACTTGTTCACTGCTCCCCTCCACACACCTTCCAAAATCATTCTCCTCAGGTCTCTGCAACTAAATACAACAGTAACTAGGGGAATGGAGCCTGTGTTGTACCTAGGGGAGAAGTAGGAGGGGCCAGATTGTGTGTGAGTGGCTTGGAAAGAGAGAGTCCTTTCAAGTGGGATGACACAGAGGGAGCTTTAAGGCTGCCACTCTGCAGGGAGGGTCTGGAGTTTGAAATGATTACTTTACGTTGTGTTGAACATTGTAAGCATGACTCCTGCTTTAGTAAATGGTATTAGTTCACACTGAGGATTCTCCATTACTCTTCTCTTGGAGAAGACAAACTGCAGCGGAGGATCATCAGTCTTTTCCCTCAGTATAACAGAGACTGCCTTTCTGACAAGTCACTGTTTTATCCCTTGCACCTCCGTTTATCCAGTTATTGCCGTCTAAGGTTAAAAGGAGGGAGCTCTGGTAGCATAGTGCCTAAGGCACTTGACTGCTAACCAGGAGGCTGGCAGTTCAAACCCACCAGCCTCTCCTCAGAAGGAAGATTGGGCAATCTACTTCCGTAGTGATACTGCCTCGTAAACCCAAGGAGGGGTCGCTATGAGTCGGGTCCAACTCGGCACATAACAACAACAACAACAAGGTTAAAAGGAAACAGCCCAACTTCCTCCCTCTGGTGGGGAGAAGAAGAAAATTCACAGCACACAGAAATTCATAGGCTATTAGAGCTGGAAGGAGCATTTGAGATCCATCTAAGCCCATTTCACTGTCCAAATGGGGAAACAATCCCACGGAGGTTAGGGGACTTGCCCAATGTCACACAGTTAGTGGCAGAGCCAACTAGAATGCTGGCTATATGGCCAGCTCAGTCCTCCTCCCAAGGCTTCATGGCAGACAGAAGGGATAGGAAGAAGACACAGGTTGGAGTGGTGGAACAAGCACAAGACAAAGATTCAGAAGTCTGGGCTTCTCATTTAAGCTCTGCACCAACTCACCATGACCTTAAGTCAGTTTTCTTCCATAAAGCTGTTTCCTGCTCTGTAAATTGGAATAGTTAGACTACATGCTTTACCCCCCCCCCTTCACATTTCAGTTGTGGACTTCACTACAACCTGTTTCCAAATTTTTCATCACTCTTAACAGAAGCTCAGTGTTCCCTAGTCAACGAATTCCTCTTTTCCCATCCCTCACACCCTGGTAACAACTAATAAAGCCTTTATCCTGATACATTTGCCTATTCTAGATATCTAAGTAAGAGTGTATCATATTTGTCCTTATGTGTCTGATTTATTTCACTCAGCGTAATATTTTAAAGGTTCATCCATGTTGTAGCATGAATCAGAACTTTTCTTTATGGCTGAATAATATTCCATCACATGCACATACCACATTTTGTTTACCCATTCATCTGTTAATGGACAGTTGGATTGTTTCCACATTTTGACTGGTGTGAATAGTGCTGCTGTGAACACTGATGTTCATGTGTCTGTGTTCCTGTAAAGTATCACATGTAATGGAGCCAATACCTACTGCCATCCTCCAACTGCACAGTGCCATGTATTCCATTTAATAGATAAGCACAAGGATTATGCAGCTCCTCTCTCAGCTTCTCAATATCCCATCTTGTCCATAAACAAGACTCAGAATACTTAGCTAGCGGTTGGCATTTGACTTGTAGCCTTCTGTAGAAAAGGCTTGAACCTGTTAGACTTTTCTTTGTTTGTTTTTAAGAAAAAAAGGATCAGGTTATGGAGTTGGGCAAGGGGGGCCAGCTTGGCCACTCAGAGTGATAGTCTGTCCCAGGGCCTTTGCTCAACCAGCTTTGAAGAGCCTCTGATGCTAATGGAAATCCTTCTGCAGAGAGAGGCCTGTTTTATGTTCCTAAATAATGCCAAGTGTTCTCAGCCCAGAGCTAGTCAGTTATCTCTTCCTCCCACCCCATGAGGAGGGGTTTATCAGCCCAGGAGGAAGTGAGGCCAGGGAAAGTGACTCATTTAGGATCCTCCTCTGAACTGGAGACACCAGTCCACTTAGGTTCTGTCACTGAGGTGCAAGGTCCTATCATTCTAAGACTGGATTTCTATTTAGAAAAAAACAACCAAAAAAAAAAATACATACCTTTGTAAATCTCATGGCTAAAGGCAAACTTGGTATAAATATAGGTTATTCATTAAAAGCTGCTTTTTTTTTTTTTTTTAACTCCTTGGTTAGTTTGATTACCTGTTTCCTAAAGTTTGGAGCTAGTTACCAAAATCTTCTACACATTGCAGTGCCCCCACCATGTTACTGCAGAGGGTGCTAGACACAGGTGTTTCAGGGCAGAGCATGAGCTGGTTAAGGAAGAGGGTCAGTTAATTAGGATGGAAGGAATCAGGCCCGACATGTAAGCACAAGCTCTACCATGTGTTGGCCTAACAGAAATTAAGGCAGACTGCAGTTACGCATGGAATTTGCATGTGGTAGTAAGAATGAACTGTGTAAAAAATTCCTGAGAACTTTTGGCCTTGAAACCCAGGCAGCATTATCTAGAGCTGAGTCAGGTCTTCTTTGTGTTCCAGGAATATAGAACTTTGTCTAGAGAATTAGGGTCAGAGGTCCGACTCAATTCTTTTTTTTTTTAATGCATTTTATTGAAATACAATTTATGTACAGTGAAATACACAAAACTAAAGTAACATGAGTCAATGAATTTTTTTTTTCAGGGTTCCTTCCCCTCCCCTCCCACCCCTGGCAACCAACAAAGAAAATTTCCCTCCATATATAAACCTTTCCTTGACCCTCCACAACAACGAACTAATACTATATTTGTCCTTCTGTGATTGACTTA
>NW_006921845.1:2818453-2836784 GCF_000298275.1 Orycteropus afer afer | reverse complement strand
TAATTTTCTATGCTGAGCTCATTTTGTTTATGAATCATGTTATCACTTCCTTCATTGCTATTGTTTTAGTATTTGCTGAATATTTATGCTTGTCCCCTTTGGGATGTGAAGGTTTATCATTTTTCTTTGAGGTTACCCTGTGATTTATAATTTTCTTCCCAAGCTTAGAGCAGTCTGTTCTATCTTGTAGTTGTCTTGACTTCCCTACCATCTAGAAGTTCTGTCATGACACAGTTTTTGCCCTCTTTTTGGTTTGTATTTGTCCTCATTTGTCAATTGATGTCCTCATTTGTCAATTGATGTAAACAAAGATTGATGTTTACAATCTTGTAAGCTTCTTTACTCTGGATACTTCCATAGCTGGGTTGGTTTCTGGGTTATATTATCATGTGTGTTAATAATGGTCAGTTGTTGTTGGCTATTTTTGCTTCTCTGTCCAAAGGGCTCCCTTTAGCATCTTTTGTAAGGTTGGTCTGATTTTAACAAATTCCCTTCATTTCTGCTTATCTGGAAATATCCTAATTTCACCATCATATTTGAGGGACAGTTTTGCAGGGTACATAATTCTTGGCTGGAAATTTTTCTCTTTTGTTGTTTTATATATACCATCCCATTGTCTTCTTATCTGCATGGTTTCTGTCAAGAAATCCAAGCTTAGTCTTATTGGTTGCCCCTTATAGGTAACTTATCATTTTTTCCATGCTGCTCTCATGATTCTTTGTCTTTGGTTTTGGTAAGTTTGATGATGATATGTCTGGGTGATTTTCTTTTGGGGTGTGTCCTGTTTGGGGTTCATTGGACTTCCTGAATGGATATATTCTCATCTTTCATCATACCAGGAAAATTCTCTTTCAACAAATCTTTGACAACTTTCTCTGTAGTTTTATTTGTCTCTTCCTGTTCTGGAATTCCGATTCCCCATAGATTATTCCTTTTGATGGTATCCCACGTGAACCTTAGGCTTTCTTCATTTTGTTTTCATCTTTTTTCTGATTGATCCCTTTCCAAAGAAGTGTTCAGGTATTTGCCTTCAATCTCCCTAATTCTGTCTTCCATTGATTCAGTTCTGCCCCTTTGCCCATTCAATGTCTTATCTATTTATGATAATTTAGTATTAATCCTCTGGATTTCTGTGTGTAGATTTTGTATTCTTTCTAATTTTTCATTCATTTTGTCATTTTGTTCTTATGTTGTCTTTTGAAATTGTTCTAGGGTTTTCTCTGTTTTCCTTGATCTGTCTCTCAATTCATTGAAGATACCTAAATATAATTATTTTGAATTCCTTTTCAGGGAGTTCCTGTGCTACATATTCTTCAGGGATGTGTTTTGGGTCTGTATCCTGGTCCCTTGTTTCTCCTGCTTTATCTTGCTTCTTTGTGTGGACTGTGATGCTCTGTTGTCTCCGAGGCATTGTGACGTTTTTGTGTATATATTTAATTGGTGATTGTATGTTGGAGTGACTTGCCTATGTTTTCATTTTCTTTGTTTTGTTTATATGTTATCTACGCAAGCAGGATACTGTGCTCCTCTATTCACTAGTTGACAGCATTTATACACTCACCATCTGTCTCCTTTCCTATTGTCAGCTTCTCATATGTCCTTGCCGACCTTGGGAAACAGAGCCTATTCTTAGGTCCCTGGATTCTGAATGAGAATGCTATCACTTTAAAATCGAAAATGATTGCTACTTGTAAAGATTCAAAATGGCTGTGCCCTCGGTCACTTTAAATATCCAGAATGGCTGCTGCATGTAAACAATCAAAATGGCTGCGCCCTCTGGACAGCAGAAAGTCAACAGCTCAAGTTGTCTCCCTCCTTGCTGTTTCCCTTCCTAGTCATAGGCCACCACCGCAGTTGTCCCTGCAGCCCTTGGTGACCAGGGCTGATCCCTAGGTCAATTCTCAGGTCCCAACACCACTTGGAAATATTCAGGCTATTGGTCCCATCAGAGTAGCTGACGGTCCGCGGCTCCAGCCATCTCTGTACTCACTGTTTTCATTCAGGTTTTTCCAGTAGTTGGTGCCTAATCCACTTCTGTATAGTTCCTTTCAAAGCTCAGGGCTCCAGGATTATCTTCTGTATCCCTGTATATTGGTTTTTCTTCTCTTTGTTGAAGAAGATCTTGTCACTTGCCTGCCTATTCCTCCATCTTACCGGAAGTCTCCCCAACTCAGTTCTTAAGCACGTGCATGCCTTTGTTAGCTGTCTTAATAATGCCTTCCTCCCTAAGCCTGAATTTCCTATCTTTAAAAATTACTTTAAAGACTTGTTCTAAGGATTAAATAATATTCCATTATGTGAGCAAAGGTGCTGAGCATAGTCCTTTCAAACATTTTCTTCTTTTCCTGTTTCATGCCCACGGCACCTCATTTATTTCCAGTATCTTGTTCCTAAATCGCAAGGAAGGGGACTTGTTTGGCTATATACATTCATCCTTCCCACATCACGGTGGTTCTAGTAGCTGTCAAAGGCTGTGGTGCCCCAATGCAGAAGGCTGAATTGAGGCTTGGAGATACCCAGTGCGGAGGAAGTCAAAGAAGGAAGTTGGATCCTGGGGCGGGAGGGCTAAGCCCTGAAGGAGGCTTAGCCCTCCACCACCCTGCCTCAACCACACTTCAGGGGCCAAAAGAGAGCCAAGGGGTCCTTTCTTGATGCTGTTTCCCATGAATGGGGTCCCAAGTCTTTTCAGAAAATTAGGACTTGCCAGGAGCCCAAGGAGTTGTATTAGATCCGAAGGAATTCAAGCAGCATGTTCTAAGCAAAACATAGAAGAAAAGCAGCATTTTAATGTGCAAAGGGTGCAGATTGAGGAGTTAGGGAACCTGGCTTCCAGTCTTTGTCAAGTCACTTTACCTCTGTGGGTCTTAGTTCCTCATCTGTAACATGAGATGATAGAACTAAATGATCATGATCTCTAAGCCTGAAATTCTGTGAGCATTATATACTACACATCACACCTGAAATCACATCCTAGATATCTTTGTACTCTCACACATGCATACACATACAAATGTTATATCACACTCAAGAGTTCCTGACACATGCAATTAGTAGAAACTGGGTAAATCTAGATAGTCTAGGCTGTGTGATATTAGACAAATCAAACAAACAGACAAAAAAAAATCTAGCTACTGTAGAGTCAGTTCCAATGCAAGGCCACCCTGTGTGTGTAAGAATAGAACTGGGTTTTCACTGGCTGATTTTTCAGAAGTAGATCACCAGGCATTTCTTCGAAACACTTCTGAAACACTCAAACCTCCAACATTTTGGTTAGCAACCAGACACATGAACTGTTTGCAGCCATGCTGGAACTCTGTAGTATCAGACAAAGAAGTTGTATTTTCTCTATGCATAATATAAAATTAATGTTTGCTTTCCTGCCCATGCTCCCTTCCTTCCTAAGGTATTGCAGGAGGAGTGCTCACCAGGTGTAAGGGCTCTAAGCTCTCAGAAGCCTGATGAGAAGATGAGAAGAGAAGATCTTGTTAAAAAGCTTTTGGTGAGGTATCTGGCAAGGCCTTTGAGTGTATTTACTAAACACCAGTGCTCATGATGCCTGAGTCCCTGAGCTTGCAATCTTAGACACAGAGAGAAGGGGAGGACATGACAAGGGTTGGGGGTGAGGACAGCCTGGAGGAATGAGGACAGCCTGGAGGAATGTAGTCAAGCCAGCGAACAAAATTGCTGCCTGGAGAGTTTTGGACCTCTCTCACTTCCTGGGATGTTTGGTAAAGTCCCATTTATAATGTATAAAGCACCCCATGAAAGGGGAAGCAGTAAATCATTTCAGGAAATTGAGTCTGACCTCTCTTAGCAGTGTTGGAACAGTCTGGGTAGAATTTCCTGGGATTTCAGCTGCAGAGTAAACTTCCCAGGTATCAGCCAAGAACTTCTTTACCAAAGATTCCATCCAGGAAAATCCCAAAGCAGTTTACCTTTAGGGTCAAGAAAAGTTGGGAAGGGCTACAGTGATGGTGGGTCGGAGGGGGAACAGTGAGTGGCTAGGGAACACAGACCTTGTGCCAGCCACTGAGCTAGCCACTTCTTTACATCATTTCATATAATCATAACAAACTGGTGTGATCACCCTTAGTTTCCATACATGGGGATTTAGGCTTAGAGAGGTTAAATCATTTACCTGAGATCACACAGTTTAGAGGGATACCATGGTTTCCAGCTCTGGTCTGTCTGATTCCAAAGTCTTTATCTTTCCATTTCATTCCACTCACCTCTCTAAATCACCAAGTTATGAATGACCTAAATCAAGTTTGACTGGGGACAGACATGAGATAGAAATGTGATAAATGCTGAAGGAGTTAGATTAGCCAGTGCCAACTGGTTCTGGGATTGGAGACTTCCATCTCTTGCATTAAATGCCTAGATTACTCTTTAGTACTGAGGCCGGTCACAGCAGCTCAGGCCAGCAGATGCTAAATGAATGATACTTTCCTGCTATTTCCTTCTTTCCTGAAAAGCTGGATGTATTCAATTTCTATTAGCAAGATAAACTTAGTGGCTTAAAACTACACACATCTGTTATCTCACAGCTTCAGAGGGTTGGGAATCCAGGCACTGCTTGGAATCTCTGCTAGGGTCTCACGACGTTACAATCAAGGTGTGGGTTGTACTGCATTCTCATCTGGGACTTGACCAGTGAAGGATCCACTTTCAAGCTCATTCAAGTTTTTGGCAGAACTGATTTCCTTTTGTCTGTATGACTGAGGGGCCCCAGTGTTTTTGCTGGATATTGACTGGAATTTTGAATCTTTTCAAGAGTCTCCATTGGTGGCACTGAAGTATGCAGTATACAATTTGTCTTCAGTGGTGTTCCCACTCCTTACATTTTTCTAGCCAGGTCACCCAGGAAGCCCATAGTCCTAACCCATCCTCCTGGTGGGAAACTCTCAGCTTAAATTCCCCAAATAGAAGACTTTTTTTTTTTTTTTTTTTTCTTTTTTCATGCACATACTTATTGAAACTGACTCAGTCATTCAGTGGGACAATGGTAAGGTAGCAGGAGGGTGTGTCTTTTTGAACATCTGACCTGAGTGTGATCCCATATCTGTCAATGACCAACTGTGTTGTCTTGAAAAATGTTCTTAATCTTTCTACAATGTAGTACCATCATGTGTAAAATGGAGATAGCCATACTTCCCCTGCTATGTTGGCTTAAGGATTAAATAAGATACCTGTAAATTTCATACCATATAATAGATACTCATAAATGTTAGCATCCTTTCCAATATCTGTTTGTAGAATTGAATTGGTAACATAATGCCTTCCCTTAAGAACAGCAGCCATGTTGCCTTGCCTTTGTATGTATGCACAGCCCTTAACATAGTGTTTGGAAACAGCACTTGGCTTGATATATGCTTGTTGAAGGAATGTTTAATTTAATGAATGAATGAGTACCTCTGAAGCTACTGGATGGAGAAAACTGTGCAGTCATGTTTTGTGGAAAATTCCTATAGAACATCATCACTTAGTCAGTCCACTTGACCTAGTTGTGACCCAGAAGCACAAGGAGCACTGCTCATATGGACATCCATCCCACTCCCCTCCTGACTCTCTGGAGGATATGTGGCCCAGTAGCTGAGCATATATTTGAGTGCCAGACCCTCCTCTTTTTAGCTGTGTGGCCTGGGACAAGTTACCCAACCTCTCCACCCCTCACTTTCCTCACCTTTTCATTGAGGAAAATGATGGCATCTACCTCAAAGCATTGAATGAGGATTAAATGAAATCCTTCATATTTAAAATGTTTAATACATTGCTTAGCTCCTAGTAAACACTCAAGAAACACTAGCTAATAAATGATTTATCAGGGGAGAGTTACAGACTGGTGGCAGTGGCTCTATTTGGTCTTTGTACTTTTCTTTGACCCACCAAGGCTATGAGTCATAGCCTCTCATGTAGTTTGGGCTGAAACCATTTCACAAGGACTAAAAATCATCCATCTTTAAGTATTTTTAGCTGATTCTAGTGGCTTAGAGAGGGAGGAGGTGGAAATGGGTGGAGAAAAAATGAGTCTCTGTTGTCATCTGCAACCTGAAATGACTCTTCATTTTCATCTGTTTCTCTCAGATCCTTTTTTTGGTAGGGTGGGAGTGGAAGCTGTTCCCTTTCTAGGTTGAAGTCCCACTTGCCAATTGTTGTGGTGGAGATTAACCTCAGGACACCCTTTCTGCTCCAGCAAGGGCAGACCAGGGTTCTAGACGCACTTCAGCCCCACACTAATAACTGACTCTTAGCAAGTCTTTTAACCACTCTATTGCCTCCTTTCCTCATCTGGGAAATAAAAATAACAATGTTGTTCTACCTTTGTCACTGGCTGTTGAGCATCCATAAGAGTGATTATATAAAAGTCTTAAGGAAAGCATTAGCATTGCCGTGGTGCTGGTGTTACACAGGGTGTTTGTGAGGGAGCTCCCTGAAGGCACCACTTCCTTCTCTGTTCTATATCTTTGCACAGAAATGTTCTTGGCTTTGACACACCACGGGCACTTCCCCACTGGGCTGCCAGCCTTGAAAGAAGTCTCAGGGCTCACTGTGGCTCTCCATTAACCTGCTACTTCCCAGCCTCCCATAGGGGCACAACCCCTTTTATTCAGTGTACATTTTGCCCCCAGACCAGCTGGACTTTGCTCTGCAGGAGTTGCAGATATTCCACATAACAGACACTGCTTGTGTTAGACTGAGTTCTCTAGAGAAACAAAACCAGTAAAGCTTACATAGAGAGAGAAAGGGAAATTTATCTTAAGAAAATGGCTCACACACTTATAGAAGCTGGCAAGTCCAAAGTTCTTGGATCAAACATCAAGCTGGAAGCTTTTCCTGGTTCACACAGTTGCAGGGGCTAAGGAGCACAAGGCTGGCAGGCAGTATACTGCCTGTTGACTATAACAAATGATGAATCCAAGATCTCAAGGCTGAACAGTGGATTGTTCACTCATGGACAGTTGTAGGCAGCACAACAGAATCCTGATCCACAGAAGAGTGTCTTTTTTCCCAGGATGTCCATAAATATACTGGAAGCATGCCATACCCCTAGGGAAACTCCCTTTCAACAGATTGGCTGCTCAAAGCATATACATCTGATCCCATCATTGGAACAACCCACATCACAATTGCTTAAACCACACAGAATTGTGATCCAGCCAAGTTGACACACAGCTCCAACAATCACACTGCTCTTCCAGGGTTTCCTGATTTCCATGGTTTTCTGTGGAACCCATAACCTAGAAACAGCATCTCTTGGACTGGCAAAGAGTCAAAGACTGATACCTTGAATATGAAATTGAACTGAGTAGCAAGTTAGAAACTCAGAGGAAAAGTATATGAAAACACACAGGAGTGATAACATCATACGGGGGTTGATGTTGTTATGTGCCATCATAGCGACCTTAAGTACAACAGAATAAAACACTGCCCAGTCCTGTGTCAGCCTCATGATCCCTACCATCATTGCAGACATTGTGTCAATCCATCTTGAGAGACTTTGCCCTTTTTTTGACCATCTACTTTATCAAGCATGACATCCTTCTCCAGAGAATGGTCCCTTCTGAGAACATGACCAAAGTGGGTGAGGCTTCTTCCAGGACAGATTTGTTAGTTCTTTTAGCACTCTGTGGTACTTTCAGCATTCTTCGCCAACACCATAACTCAAAAGCATCAACTCTTCTTCAGTCGTCCTTATTCATTGTCCAGCTCTCACATGCATATGAGGTGACTGAAAATACCATGGGTTGGATTAGGCACATCTTAGTCTTCAAGGAGATATCTTCGCTCCTCAGCACTTGAAAGAGGTCTTTTGCAGCAGATTTGCCCAATGCAGTATGTCTTTTGATGTTTTGACTGCTGCTTCTGTTGGTGTTGATTGTAGAACCAAGTAATATGAAGTCTTTGATAACTTCAATCTTTTCTCCATTTATCATGATGTTGCTTATTGGTCCAGTTGTGAGGATTTTTGTTTTCTTTATAATGACATGTAATCCATACTGCAGACTGTAGTCTTTAATCTTCATCAGTAAGTGCTTCAAGTCATCTTCACTTTTTTTTTTCAGCAAGCAAAGTTGTGTCATTTGTGTATCACGGGTTGTTAATGAGCCTTCCTCCAATCCTGATGCCACGTTCTTCTTCATATAGTCCAGCTTCTCAGATTATTTGCTTAGCATACAGATTGAATAGGTATGGTGAAAGGACACAACCCTGACACACTCCCTTCCTGATTTTAAACCATGCAGTATCCTCTTGTTCTGTTCAAACGACAGCCTCCTGGTCTATTTACAGATTCCTCATGAGTATAGTCAAGTGTTCTGGAATTCCCATTCTTCTCAAAGTTGTCCATAATTTGTTATGATCCACACAATTGAATGCCTTTGCATAGTCAATAAAACACAAATAAACATCTTTCTGATATTCTTTGCTTTCAGCCAAGATCCATCAGACATCAGTAATGACATCCCTTGTTCCACATCCACTTCTGAATCCAGCTTGCATTTGTGGAAGCTCTCTGTCAATATTCTGCTGCAACCATTTTTGCATTATCTTCAGTAAGATATTACTTGTGTGTGATATCAATGATATTGTTTGATAATTACCATATTCTGTGGGATCACCTTTCATTGAAATGGGTACAAATATGGATCTCTTCCTGTCAGTTGGCCAGGTAGTTTCTTCCAAATCTCTTGGTGTAGCTGAGTGAGTGCCTCCAGCAGGGCAGCTGTTTGTTGAAACATCTCAATGGGTATTCCGTCAATTCCTGGGGCCTTGTTTTTTGCCAATTTCTTCAGTGCAACTTCAACTGCTTCCTTCAGTACTATTAGTTCTTGATCATATGCCACCTCCTGAAATGGATGATCATCTACCAATTCTTTTTGGTATAGTGACTCTGTGTATTCCATCCATCTTCTTTTAATGTTTCCTACATCATTCAACATATTGCCCATGGAATCTTTCAATATTGCAATTTGAGGCTTAAATTCTTTCCTCAGTTCTTTCAGTTTGAGAAATGCTGAACATGTTCTTCCCTTTTGGTTTTCTAAAGGTTTTCCAGGTCTTTGTACATATCATTATAATAATTGAGTTTATCTTCTCGAGCTGCTCTTTCAAATCTTCTGTTCAGCTCCTCATACAGAGGAGATAAACATAAAAATATAATTAATATTCATAGGTACTGACCACTTCTTAGGGGACAGAAAGTCCCTGGGTGGCATTAATGGTTTGCTCTCAATTATTAACCTACAGGTTGGGAGTTTGAACTCACTGAGCAGCACCATGGAAGAAAGGCCTGGTGATCTGCGTCTGTAAAGATTACAGCACAGTAAACACTGGGGAGTAGTTCTACTTTGTAACACGTGGGGTTGTCATGACTCATAATCTACTTGAGACAACAGGTGTGGGTATTTTTCTTATGGGAAAGGGGCTGTGCAAAGTGTTTTTACAACATGCATGATCTCATTTAAAATGACTCGGGAGAATTGTACCCCTGGCATACTGTGTGACCTCGAGCAAAACAGAGGCAGCTTTGGATCCTCTGTTTCTCAGAGAATAATACTAGTTCAACATGTACAGTGGATTTAACTTTTAAAACTTTTATCCTGTTCCCCTGGGAGGTTGTTCAGGGGAGGAGTGAGAAACAAATGCTCCACAAAGAGCACCAGTGAGTGACTTAGGATCTGAGGTCTTAGAGGGAAAAAAATACCTGCTCATCCTTACCACAGTATGCGATGACTATAGACAGCAGACCTCTTCCTGGATACCTTCACTGAGCAGAAACTCACTCACTCCAAAGACAGCCTAGATTCCTACAGCGATGGAAAATATTGTGTCCATGTGTTCTTCCCCTTGTTCAGAGCCTCTCAGTGACACCCCACTTCCTTCCTTATTGAATCTAAACTCCTCACCCTGGCTCTGGACCCTCTCAGTGGCCTGTCTTCCTCTCTAGTGAAAGCTCTCCAATAGACTTCCTTTACCACAGTCATCCATCTCTCACTCGTTTCCACCTCTGTGCCTTTCCTTGTATCACTGCCTTTATCTGCAAAGCTCTTCTCTCTGCCCAAATCCTCCAGACCATCCCAAACAGTTGCAGATTGTTTTAGCAGAAACAGGATCTGGGTAATCTGATGCCTTGTCTTGAAATATTTCTATTAGCATGGAACTTACAGAGATTTCTTGCAGGAAAACTGCAAAGAATAATTAGATAATATGGTGAGGTGTGTGTGCAAAAGTTATATTTCTTGAGTACTGTGATGGTTATGTTTGTATGTCAACTTGGCTAGGCCTGGTTGAGTGGCTGGGCAGCTGGATGTAGTATTCCCCATGATGAGACTGGTAATCAACTCCTGGTGGAATCTACTGGGAGCAGCTGAGTAGCTGCCTTTGGGTATGTGGTCTGCTTCCTGTATATAAGCAGAAGCTTTGAGAATGGTCTCTAGTCTTTGGCACGCTTGAACCCTGCATGTAGCCGTGTTGTTGCTCAGCAGCCTGCTATGCTCTGTCGACCTTGGGACTTACAGTGGACTTAAGTCAATGGCCTGCCGTGTGGTAACATCAGGACTGTGCCTTTTTCCTTGTCAATCTTGGGGCTTCTCAGCCTCAGCAGCCAGTAGCTGTCTGAAGAAAAGCCTCTAGCTCCAGTGGGCTGGGAGCAGGAGGCAGAGCTGGTCCCCAAGGTTGAGGGGCTTTCATCCAGCCCCCAGAGCCTGGCACTTTGAACTTGGACTTAAAGCCTCCAAATTGTAAGAATAAACTCCTGATTTGTTAAGACCATCCCATTTGTGGTATATTCATGTCAGAGTGGCACGAGGTATCCAGAACAAGTACCTAACCTAAAAAGTGCCAGATACTGTGCTGAAATTCTTCAGATACATTATCTGATATTCATGATCCACTCTATAAGGTGAGTATCATTATTCCCATTTAAGAGATCGGGAAGCTGAGTCTTAGGATAATTAATTTATCTATATCTACAGTCCCACAGCTAGTAAGAGATACGTTCCTAAGGATGTGCACTGTACACTGAAAACATTCCAACGTGCTCTGCATAAAACTTGTTGATCTTGTGGGGAGGAAAAGTATTGTCTAGATCCTAGAAAGACTGTTAACAAAGGCAAATAGAAATGTGTTTCATTATGTCACCACCCATGGTCTAATGGCTGGCTTCCCAATTACAAACTGCTGCCTCCCTACAGCAGAGGCCAGAACTCCAGCCCCTTTCTAGCAAGAACAAAACAAGGCCCCCCCAGATGGGCTGCTGGGCCCTGCCACATAAAAACATCAGGGAACCTAAGCAGCATTTTCCCCTGCTAACCACCCCCTGAGGAGAGCTGCTTAATGGGCTTTTTATGGGTTGGAAAGTAGAGTCTTGTTGCTAGAATGAGAGAAAGGGACATCACTACAGGTTGGAGTTCTTCACCTGCAAGGCCTTCTTAAGGCCCCAAATAGCTCAGTAATTGTTTCTTCCTTCTGATTTGCTTTTTGAAAATGCCCAGAACATTTTCTGTTGGCCGGCCTTGGGGGTAGCATCCCCAGCAGGCTTGCTATCCCATTGATTGTTAGATGAGCATCTTTCAAACAGGCCACAGCAGCTGAAAGCACTAGGCCATTAACCCCAGCCAACTGAAAGGTTTCACCACCAGGGGACTAAGTCTGAAATTGGGTCTTTATGATCAATATATCTTCCTCCATTAGGTTCATTTCCTCTGAAGGAAATGGGCAGGACCATTAGGGTTTATGTTTATTGACAGAACTCTCCACCTCATGGGGAGGAGGCCAGAGGTGCAGAGACTTCAAAGATAAGGTTGCTGAACTGAGCAGTATGGACCAGGCACATTGTGAGCTTGTTTTACTAGTCTTGATGACAAAAAGTAGCCAGAATTCCTTATGTGGAACTGACAGAATAAGTCATTTTATTACATAGGAGAGAGTGACCAACTCTACCAAGTACAGAAAAAGGGTATAATTTGTGGACAGTTTGGTCTCATGGAAGAACTTTCTGAGTGTAAGGGCCATTAGGGACCAAGGGACATTATTAATTCTCCTTAAAGGAGAGAAAAAATGCTTCAAAGGCAAATCAGAAAAACCAAACCCATTGCTGTCAAGTCAATTTTGACTCATGTGACTCCATGTGTTAGAAAGTAGAACTGAACTCTGTAGGGATTTTTGGCTGAAATCTTTACAGAAACAGATTACTAGGCCTTTCTTCCATGGCATCACTGGGTGGGTTTGAACCACCAATCTTTAGATTAGTAGTCAAGCACAAACTTTGTGCCACCCAGGACTTTCAAAGGTCAGGATACAGTCTTTTCTGGTCATAAGGAATGATGGATAGGATAGCCTCAATATCCTTTCCACCTGTGGAATCACTGTTTATCACTTCTGGATGCTTCTGTGGAACTCAAAACACTTTGTACATGTCACATCTCTTTTTGTCAGCCTCACTGTGGGATCAAACATCACCTATTCTTTGAAGATGAAAAACTAAAGCACTAAATTGAAAAATGACTTCTTTCAGGAGAGGGCACCTGAAAACCATGTCCAAGTTGTAGCTCCTGCAAGGATTCGGTGGGTTGACAATAGCTGTCCAGCCCTGATGTTACTGCAGCCAGGAAGGCTTGGCTGCAAAAGCACCTCTGATCCTCATTGGCTTGTGTGGCTCTGAGCTGCTCCTCAAATGCTTCTCACACACTCCTATGAAAAATAGAACACAATTTATGCAGATCTTACTGAGCACTGGTAGCTGAGAAAGTGACTACATCACAAAATAAAGTCTGGATTACTGGGCAGTGATGAATAAGAGTTGCTGCAGTATGTGGATTCAGGAAAGTTGCCCACTTCTATAAGCATCTCCCATCCCCTGCTAGTGGAGTGCTGGGTGTCGTGTCTGCCCTGTGTTTTGTGTCTTTCAATTCCCTCCTCATACCTAGCTGCTCCTGATAGGGGCTCTGCACATGAGGGATACTCCGTCCTTGGATCTGGCCTAACATAATAGGACAGGAAGAAGAAGTACGCTGATTAGAGTTTGGGAGGACCTCCATCCAAGGAGAAGGGTAGAACCTAAGAGGTATGGTGTCTTACCTAGTTAGCTACCTAGTACTGCTGTAAAGTACCACAAGTGGCTGGCTTGAAAGAATAGAAATTTATTTTGTCACAGTTCTAGAGGCTTAAAGTCCAAATCTGTATCTCAGCCATGTTAATTCCTTTTGTGGGCCTCCCTCCTAATTTCTTATAGCTTCTGCTATCTTGGTGGTGCAGTGGTTAAGGTATTTGGCTGCTAACCAAAAGCACAGTAGTTTGAACCTACCAGCCACTCTTTGGGCAAAAGATGAGGCAGTCTGCTTCCATAAAGATTTGTAGCCTTGGAAACCCTATGAGGCAGTTCTCTTCTGTCCTATAGGGTCTCTATGAGGCAGAATCAACTTGATTGGAATGAGTTTGGTGTTTGGTTTATGGGTTTTTTTGTGGCTATTTATTTATTTATTTATTTATTTATTTATTTCTGCTATGCTTGGTGTCTTTCTTCCCACCTGCATGTGTCTCAGTGTCTATTATTCTTTTTTTTATAACTCTGAAGTGATTAGAGCTAGGACCCACCCTACCTTGGTGTGATCTATTAACATAACAAAAGAAAACCCTTCTTTCTAATCAGGATCACATCCACAGGGATCAGGACTTTGGGGAAACAACTCAATCCACAACAGACAGATATTAAAGCAAAAGTCTGAGTGAGAAGCAAGTGAATTCTGATCCATATAATAGGAAATAAGGTAGAAGGAATTTCTTTTTAGATTGTTGTTGTTGTTATTTGCCATCGAGTCGGCCCCGACTCATAGCGACCCCTCCTTGGGTTTCTGAGGCAGTATCACTACGGAAGTAGGAATGCCCAACCTTCCTTCTGAGGAGTGGCTGGTGGGTTTGAACCACCAGCCTTCTGGTTAGCAGTCAAGTGCCTTAGGCACTATGCTACCAGAGATTAGCAGGTTTTTTTGTTTTGCTTTGTTTTTTATCACAAAAGCCATTTTCATGCCTAGACTTGCTCCTTCATAGAATAGGTTTTATTTTACTCAGAATTTTTGGAGATTGAGAAGAAAGGCCTTTGCTGACTTAGCTGAGGTAAATGCAAGGGGTACAGAACCTAAGACACACAGGCCCAGAAAATCTCAATACCCCCCAAGTCCCCCTGCTGTCAAGAAAGGCCATTCCAACATGAAAGGCACCCCCAGCAGTCAGGGAACAGCTCTCGGTAGTGATGCCCAACAAGTGGGTGGTTGGCCACTTCCCCTGGGTTTCCAGAAAAGAAGGAGCCTGGAGGCAATGTGCTGAGGCACTTCCCAGGACTCTGGGCTTCCATGTTCAACACTGTGGTGAGTGAGTGATCATGTGGCTCCTGCTTTGTCTTGGGATTCAAAGATGCTAGCCCAACCCTATTATTTTTAGAAGGAGGGGATGAGGAGAGAGGCCATCAGATGGGTTGCTTGGCATCCTATACTATTAGGAGGTACTTCTGAAGAAGATGGATGCCATTCTCATGGGGCAAGTTCCACCTCAGAGAAGGGAGAAGTTTAGCAGACTAGAAGTGGTTTGATAATTAATTGGCCACCTCGGCAACTTCTGCCTGGTACAGATCACTCACTCCCAGGCTGTCAAGTCACTACACTTTTCATGTTTAAAACTTATCTCCAGGGTAAATGTCATCCTGAAGCCCTCACAACTTTCTTCTTACACATTTTAAAATCATGGGTCTTGTACCCAGGCTGCTCCTGGGCTATGATTGTGGCTTCAATGGCTTTACCCTTACTTCATCCTCAGCTTCATATAAGGCAGACTCACTTATATACCATTGCCTGTTGGAACTCTAGATATCACTTCCCACGTAGCTAAAATTGTATTATGTAAGGCTTTATTTGAGATCTGAAGACTCCTGTGAACCACCCAATGTGGCTGGTGCCCTGTGGAGAAGCTCTAAAGGCTGCCTATCTTCTGTGGTTAAAAGAAAAAACAAAACAGAGAGGGATGGTCTAACTACTAAGGAGCATTTGTGGTGCTCCACTGCTAACTGAAAGGTCAGCAGTTCAAACCCACCAGCTGCTCTGTGGGAGAAAGATGTGATAGTCGGCTTCCATAAAGATTAAAAAAAAAAACTCACTACCATTGAGGCATTCTGACTCATAGTGATTCCCACTGGGTTTCTTTACAGGAGATTGCTCCATCTTCCTTCTGTGAAGCAGCTGGTGGGTTTGAACCACCAACTGTCTGGTTAGCAGTGTCTAATGCCTTAGGCACTGCACCACCAGAACTCCTTTCCATAAAGATTACAGCCTTGGGAAGCCTAGGGGACAGTTCTGTCTTATAGGATCACTATGAGTTGGAATCAGTTTGAGGGCACACAGCAAGAACAATAGTATAGCTGCTGTGGATATCTAGGATCTTCTCAGCAGCAATGCAAAAACACAACCACTGCCATTGGAATTGGATCTGACTCATAGCAACCCCTCCTTGGGTTTTGAGGTGGTATCACTACAGAAGTAGATTGCCCAATCTTCCTTCGGAGGAGTAGCTGGTGGGTTTGAACTGCCAGCCTTCTGGTTAGCCGTCAGATGCCTTAGGCACTACGCCACCAGCAGAGTTGAGTGGAAAGAGAAGCATCTTCCAGTGAGATTTGTGGCCACCATGGGTTAAGAGTTCTTATGAACTGCCTGTCTTATTCTGCTATGGATGTAGTCCCACTCACTCACTGCCATTGAGTCGATTCCAACTCATAGCAACCCTCTAAGACAGGATAGAACTGCCCCCATAGGGTTTCCAAGGCTATAAATCTTTACAGAAGCAGACTGCCTCATCTTTCTCCTGTGGAGTGGCTGGTGGGTTTGAACCACCAACCTTCTGGTTAGCAGCCAAATAAATGCCTTAGGTATGGCACCACCAGAGTTCCTTCTGACTATAGAAACAGTTATCAATTAGTAGAAGAGACATCAGTAATATGAAGTAGGATATAATCCAATACATTTTTAATTGACTCTGATACACATTTGCATGCGCTTATTTTTCCTACCCTTGTGCTCAGTCTTCCAGTCCAGTCACTTTGTCAACAACCCCTGCCCCACCCCATTTCCCAGAGGAATCCTGACAAGAGTCAAGGGACAGACTCAGTTGTGGGTGTAGAAGACTCCACTAGTTGCTATCAACTCTGACTCATGGTTGATGTGTGTCATAGTAGAATTGTACTCCAGTGGTTGAGTTTTCGGAAGTAGATCACCAGGTCTTTTTTTCAAGCTGCCACTGGGTGGAATCGAACCAATAGCCTTTTGGTTAGTGGCAGAGCATGATAAACATTTGCACCACCCAGGGACTCATAGAAGAGCCCAAACTCCTAGTAATTTTTTGATGGTGACAGTTTTAAAACAAATTAGGAAATTATCCTTCACACACACATGCAGCTTTATTACTTAATAGATATGAAAATGTTCAAAGATCTGAGCCCCTTACACTCTGTTTGTATTCCAAAGGAATGCTATTGGTAAACTAACAGAAAGTAGACAAGAAGAAATGAATTTGACAACAGAGATGCAAATTGACTTTCCCCACATCACACAGCACAGAGAAGCTAAGAGTGAGACTTAGAAAACTCTGACTGCCATACTCATGCTAATAAGCTGTAAGAGAAAAGGAGCATTCCTTTCCTTTTTGCCTAAATAGATGCTGCCTTAATAGTTGAACTGTGGTGTCTAGTATATTAAAGTGGATTGTTGGGAGGCAAAATGCTGAAGGGACATGTGCTATGACCTCTGTTGGCACCAATGTTAGAAAGCTGAAAGACAAGCAGAAGTGAGGTTCCCCTGGGCAGCAATGATAGAAAAGAAACATTAAGATATGACATAGTGAAGAGTGAGAGCTGCCTGCTGCAGACAGGGAGGTGCAGGGCAAGAACCTGAACCTGGGGTCTTCACTTAGTGCATTCCTTGAGAGCAAGATATCTTAATTACCTCTGTACATTTATTGTACATGTGCATTAAACAACAACCAAAACAAAAAAGTTGCCATCAAGTCAATTCCAACTCATGGCCACCCCTTGTATGTAAGTAGAACTGTGCCCCATAGGATTTTCAATGGCTAATATTTCCGAAGTAGATCACCAGGTCTTTTTTCTGAGGTGACTCTTAGGGGACTTGAACCTCTAAATTTTCAGTTAGCAGCCAAGCACATTAACAGTTTGCAACACCCAGAGATTCCATGTGGGCCTTAGGTGTTTAATTTATATTATTGGCTCTGTGGCCTTAAGCCATAGTTCCTTCATCTGTAACAGGATAATAATGACTACAAGGCCAGAAGCCCTTATGGGTAATTGGTCGTATGGAATAATTTTCATGTACCCCTCCAAAGAGAGCCTTACCTCCACAAATCCCAAGCTGCCTACATTCAACACTGCAACATTCATTTAGGAAACAGGGAAGTTGACTAGACTTTATGGCTCCATTTGGTGAGTAGACACAGTTACATCTTTCCTACCCCATTGCACCCCCTAAACTTCCCCTCACCAGGAGTCCCCAGTTAAGAGAGTTAGTCCAATCACTATTCCAAGAAACCATAAGAGATCTATATAATGGAAGAACATACCATGTGCATGGATAGAAATATTGAACATTGTGAAAATATCAATACTACCCAAAGCAATCTATACATTCAATGCAATTCCAATCCAGGTCCCTTCAGCATTCTTTAAGGATATGGAAAAACCAATCACTAATTTTATATGGAAAGGAAGAGACCTCGAATAAGCAAAGCACTAATGAAGAAGAAAGTAGGAGGTCTTACACTCCTGGATCTCAAA
Source organism: Orycteropus afer afer (assembly GCF_000298275.1). Lineage (NCBI taxonomy): Eukaryota > Metazoa > Chordata > Mammalia > Tubulidentata > Orycteropodidae > Orycteropus > Orycteropus afer. Next base: position 2,818,957 of record NW_006921845.1, on the reverse strand, counting down.
ACCTACTGTACAGCTACAGTAGTCAGAACAGCCTGGGACTGGTACAATGACAGACACATAGACCAGTGGAACAGAGTTGAGAACCCAGAAATAGATCCATCAACCTGTGGTCAGCTGATTTTTGACAAAACATTAAATGGGCAAGAGGTGGTCTCTTTAACAAATGGTGCTGGCAAAACTGGATATCCATTTGCAGAAAAATGAAACAAGACCATAACTCACACCATACACAAAAACTAACGCCAGATAGATCAAAGACTCGAAAGTGAAACCTAAAACTATAAAATTCCTCAAGGAAAAAACGGGGAAATTTAGGGGCCCTAATTTATGGCATAAATAGACTGTCAAGTATCATCCAAAAGGCACAAACTGCTGAAAATAAACTAGATGAATATGACCCTCTAAAAATTAAAATTTTTTTTTTTATTAGGATTTGGGTGAAGATTTACAGAGTAAATTCACTTTTCATACAGCAGTTCACATATACTTTGTCTCATGTCATTG
>NW_006921845.1:2801544-2817198 GCF_000298275.1 Orycteropus afer afer | reverse complement strand
TTGATAAAAATTAAATTTTTATGTACTTCAAAAGACTTCTCCAAGAGTCAAAAAAGAACCTACAGATTGGGAAAAAATATTCAACGACATATCTGACAAAGGACTTATCTCTAAAATTTATAGAAAACGCCAACACTTCAAAACAAAAAGATTAACAATCTAATTGCCTAAGGCATTTGACTGCTAACCAGAAGGCTGGTGGTTCAAACCCACCAGCCACTCCTTGGAAGGAAAAAATGGGCAGAAGACATGAATAGACACTTCACCAAAGAGGATATTCAGGCAACCAGCAGATACATGAAGAAATGCTCACCATCATTAGTCATCAGAGAGATGCAAATCAAAACAACAATGAGATACCATCTCACCCCAGCACTAATGGTAAAGTTCAACAAGACAGAAGATAACAAATGCTGGTGAGGATATGGAGAGATTAGGACTCTCATACACTACTGGTGGGACTGTATAATTATACTGTGCAACACTAAAGAATAACGTAGAATCTGCAAAACACCACATAACATGGATGAACTTGGAGGACATTATGCTGAGTGAAATAAGTCAAACACAGAAGGATAAACATGGTATTAGTTCATCATTGTAAAAAGTCAAGGAAAGGTTTATATATGGAAGGAAACATTCTTTGTTGGTTACCAGGGGTGGGAGCAGGGAGGGAACACTGCAAAAAAGTAAATAAATGCATTAACCCATGTCACTTTAGTTTGTGTATTTCACTTTACATAAATTATATTTCAATAAAATGTACTTAAAAAAAAAAAAAGAGCTGGTACTTGGAGAAGAAATAGAAGTGCCATGTCCTTGAGGGCAACCCCAATGGTATAAAAACCAAAATATTGGGGTGGGACATCAAATCCAGCAGGTTTTGGTACCAGATTATACCAAACAAAAAACTCAATGCTGTCAAGTGGATTCCAATTAATAGCAACCCATCCTTGGATATCCGAGGCAGTATCTCTATGGAACCAGATTATGTATTTTAAAAATAATTAAGCTTCTGACCCACCCAAGATTGGGTATATTAAATATATTTCTTTCACTGAGTGACAGGCTGTATGTAGAGCCACCCTCCAGGACCTGGCCCTGGATTGGAACAACCACAGTTGTGACTCGACTGCAGACCTATCAGGGTACAGCTCCCCAAGGTCAGGGAGGCTCCATAGGTTTGTCATGAGGGCTTGATTTCTGTTAGGTGCCTGGAATATAGGAGGCTTTCAATTCTTATTGGCTTCCTTATACTTATTTTTCTCCTGCCAGAGAAACCAATAGATGGGAAGTCACTTGCTTGTCCTCTGTTCTCAAGATAGCTGTCCACCTCAGGCAGTACATTGAGCTGCCTCTGGTCATCCAATGAAGAAGTTCCACACTGAGCAATAAAAGCAATAAAATCAGAAGTTCCACGTGATATTTCTACCTAAAATCACATTACAAAATAGCATTTACCTTACTGGTGGTGTAGTGCCTAAGGCATTTGGCTGCTAACCAGAAGGCTAGTAGTTCAAACCCACCAGCCACTCCTCGGGAGGAAGATTGGGCAATCTACTTCCATAGTGATACCACCTAAGAAACCCAAGGAGGGGTCACTATGAGTCAAATTCGACTTGATGGCAGTGAGTTTGGGTTTCTTCCCCACCCCCACTCTGGTCTCTTGTAAATGTACCATAAGAAAAGTCTCAATTTGCTATTTTCCTGTTGGTGGCACCAGTGGCCTCTTTATGTGGTTGGCCCGTCTGAGCAGTGAAAAATAAGAATTAAGTTTTCCCAAACCAGTCTAGTGCAGAATGTCACATTGATTTTGAAGAAAGAGAATGAGAGATCTGATTAATTAGGTCAATTTTTAATTGAATTCAGAGTGTTAGGTGTGGAAAATTTAACAACTGGCATACTTGAGGTTGAGAACGTTTGAAAAAATCCTGCAGTTAGTGTTCAATGTTTTCAAAACTTGAGATTATTTTAGCTACTTGAAGGAAAGATACCATTTAATTTTGGTTGCATGGGGGGTTTCATCACTTGGATGATTACATTCCTGACTCCATGCCTTTTTTTCTTTCTTTTTTTTTTAAAAAAAAATTTATTTTGATTTGGGTGAAGATCCACAGAGGAAATTCACCTTTCACACAGCAGTTCACATTCCATGCCTTTTTTCTTGTACACTTTGATCCTTGGTCACAGCCAATGCACAGAACAGATGGGGTGCCTGAAGCCATGAGTATGTGTCTACTAGCCATCCAAAACCAAGGACAGTACAGTTTCTTATAATTAAAAAGCTCAACAAATTAGGTTTCTACTTAATTGAATCTCAAGGTCTTACTATTTTGAAGGAATATATTTCCATCTCCATTGGTGGAAACTATATTGCATAGTGTTTGGGGATATTTTGGTTTTGTTTTTTACTACAAGTGCAAGATACTGGAGTTTTGCTGGGTGACAGTAAAAAAAAAGAACTCTCCTCTGAAGGCATGTGAGATGAATCACCCTTAGAGAACACAGGGGTCTGGGCTAACTTCTCCACCAAGCCAGGCGTGTCTTGGGTATTTAGTAGCCTCAGTATCTATTGAGTTAGGAGCTAAAGGTATTCCTTAGACAAGAAATAGGAATGCAATGGGTGGCTCAAAAGAAATATGTGGCTTACCATAGTTAAGCTAACAAATAAAGGTTTAGGAACATGGTACGCAGCAAGACCAGGTACGTGTTAGTGATATTTGGTCTAGCTATTAGCCTGGAAGGAGCTCTGGTGGCATATGACTGCTAACCAGAAGTTGATGGTTCAAATCCACCAGCTGCTCTGTGGAAGACAGATGGGGCAATCTACTTCCATAAAGATTTACTGCCTCGGAAACCCAAAGGGGGTTATTATGAGTCAGAATGAACTGGATGGTAGTGTGTTTTGGTTTTATTAGCCTGGAACAATTGTTGAACTCATCATCTACTACCACCCGCAGGTCAAACTTGTTTTAACTCTTATATTTTTACTCAGTTGGTGTTACCACCATCCATAGGTACTTAATTGGTACCCAAGCTCCATTCAATCAACAACTCAAACATCTTTCCCAACATTATCACTGTCTTAGTTCATCCTCTCAGTGTGCCCCTTCTGGTCTATAGTCAAGGCCTTCTAAATGATCTCCCTGCATAGTTTTATCTCCCTTAAATCAATCCCTACCATACAAATCTTTGACTTAAAATATTTTACCATTCTCCACTGCATATGTGATCAAGTCCAACCTCTCTAGAATGGCATATAAGACCTCCATGAGCTGTGCTCTGCCCACCCTTGCAGCTTCATCTTTACCCTCTTCCTGCTTTACAATTTTTGCTCTAGCATTACCAAACTCTAATTTCCCTGCACATGCAATGCTGTCACTAGTCTCCCGCCTTTGTGCATGTCATTCTACTTCCAATGCCCTTCTCCCCTCTCCTCTTTATCTAGCCAGCTTTTATTCAGCAATAAGACCCAGTTCTAGCATTATTTCCTTTGGGACAGAAATTCCCAAACTTTCTCAGTTCACAGAACATTTAGTGAGGACTTAGCAATTTTTATATGGAGCCTGTAGACTGAAAGAAAGAGCTAATAGTTCTGTTTAATAGTTAGATTCAAACAACTTAAGTATTCATGCCCTAACAACCAAAGAGGCATTTGAAAAAATTAGTTGAAAGAAAAAGTAATACTTTTATCTTACCATAATGCCAGAGAGGCAGTGAGGCTCATTTTCTGACCTCCTCTAACCCCACAAGAGAAAGACAGAATCACCATCAGTAGCCCAAGGCCTATTTCTGCGAGGCCCTTTCAAAAACCCTGATACCTCCCACAGCACTCACCAACTCTCTGCTGGGTTCAATAATTCGCTGCTGTGGCCACACAGAACTCACAGACTATGGGGTTTATTAGGGAAGAAACAGGCTACAGCTCAAGTTCAGAAATCCACTCAGTCTCTTGCAGTCCACCATCTCTCAGCTGACAATCTCTTTTAGTCTCTTTCAGCAGTGTGTGTCTCTCGAGGTCTCTCTCAGTGGGTACATGTCTCTCATGTTTCTGAGGAGTGCGTTTCTCTCAACAGCATGTCTTTCTCAGCCAGCAGTCAGAGAAACTCCTTCTGCCTCTAGATAGGCTCCTTTTTGAGCCTGGCAGAGTGGTCAAACTAACCAATCCCAACATCAGAATTCTATATACCTGAGAGAAAGAGCGAACTTCCCAGAAAATGACTTGGTGCTACACTCAACAGAAATATGCCAGGTGGATAACTTTAGCAATCAGGAGCTACTCAGTTGCTCATGGCAAATTCCACCATGGACTTTACAAAGACTAGAAAAGCCATACCAAGTAATTTACTACACTGTACATAATTACTAAGGGGATGTGTGCACCTGTTGGACAATGCACAACTTCTCAAACCTTAGAATCAGAATGGAAACTACAACTCTCATTTCCTTTTTCACACTGATTTTCATGAGGTACTTGTTTTTTATGTCAGCAATTCCAAAACCCCAGCTTCACAAAGATATGACATCAAAAGGAATGTAGCACAGTCTAATGTTGAAACTGTGAACTATCTTGAACTAGTAGTTTATGTAGTATCTGATAAATGCTGAGCATTGCTGTCTGTATTTCCATTAAAATGTTAAAATATCCCATGACACACATTCAAGTTCACTGTGATATCTAATCCCAGAGTACCTTGGTACATAGTTTGAGAACCTAAGCTCTAGGCCTCCCAACGCCCCCAAGTAGATACCAATTCTCCACTCCCTTAGTATACTGTGCTCAGACTTATCATAGCCTTATATACTTTGCATTATTAAAATCTGCCTGTGTGCTTGTTTCTTTCCTTGAGGCTATAAACCCCTCAAGGGCAAGGACCATTCTTTCCTTCTTTTTGTATGTCTAGTGGTAATACAGGGCACAGTAAGTTGTAGGTGCTCAACTAAGAGGAACTAAATTGAACAAGACTGTCGAGACCATAGTGGAACACCAGAGAACCAGGGTGTCTGTGGAGGGAGTCAACCTGGGTGAGAGTTATACAGAAATTCTGTTCAAGTGCAAGTCCTGTGGTTCTATGAGGAAATAAGAATCCTGCTGGCTCTGGAAATAAGACCAGCCTGAATCTACTCAGGCCTGAATTGAGTCAAGGCAACTAGAGGCTATCAACTCTGAAAAAGCATTATCCAGCCAAACCTTGGATCAGAAAGCTAACCTCAATAAACTCATTCTTGCTTTTGGTTTTGTTTTTCACCTGATTTCCTGATAAGAGTTTCTTAGGAGTAAGAGTGAAAAAAAAAAAGAGAACAGAAAGAAGAAAGGAAAGAACAAGGGAGTGAGGAGGGGTAGGGAGGGCGATTGGAAGGAAGAGAGAGAGAGAGAGGGAGAGAGAGGGAGAGAGAGAGGGAGAGAGAGAGAGAGAGAGATACTGCTTCGTCTCAGCCAAACTAAGAGGAAAGGGATTTTTTCTTCCCAAACCTTCTTCAAAGGTTCAGGGCATCTCTGTGACCCTGGTGGTTGGATGGAGTTGTGGTCCTGGAGCCAGACCAGCCCATGAGCCCAATAATCGATGTTGCTGAGGACAGACAGTGGGAAGAATCCCAGCTGGGAGCAAACCAAGACCATCAGTGGGTGCTGGTTCCTCCCCATTTGGCTAATTTCCTCACAGCTGCTTGCATGATTGTTTGATTAGCCATTGTTTTTATCTTATTTGTGCTGTTCTTCTCCCTTTATTAGATGAGCATTTGCATCATTTATGATTCGTATTCTGCCAAGGATGAACCCTAGACAGAATTGGGAAGGTTAGGGCCTGGATCAGAAGTCAAATTTATGTTTGCGTATGACAGAACTCCTGTAGTTCACAGGTCTCACTGATTCTAACCAAGACAGTTCAATTAAAATAACTAATTGCTATAATTAGGGGCTGTAATCCAATGGCTGGGCTGCTCACCTTTGAGTTTAAACGAATCTGCCTCATTTATCTGCTCAAGGTCTCAGGCAGTAAACGTTCTAAAGTAAACCCTCTGCCAGCTTTTGAGTCACTGAGGGTAGCAGATGTTCAGGTTCGGTCCAGTATTTGAGGTCCACCCCACACACTCCCACTGCCCTTGGCAATGGCCCCCTTGGATGGACCATGGAGGTGGATGCTCTATGGCAACAGTCTTTCCTCAGCAGGATGGAGAGGGGGAGACTTGTTCTACTGCTGCCCATGTTCAGTCTGTTCTGTGGGCACAGTTGTGGGAACAAACTCAATCAGCTCAGCAGTGGGTGAAGGGGCAGCAGGGCTCTGCTGTGGATCATGACCCCAGGAAAGAGGTGATTTTACTCCTCCTGCCTAGGGAGTCACACACCTGCTAGAGATAGGTAAGACCAGTCTTATTTTAAACAAAATGAGAGGAAACTGTGGCCACTTTCTAGAAAAACGAAGGAAAAAAAAAAAAAAAGAACAACTTAAAGCTCATTACTTCCAGGAAGTTCTTTCTGGCAGCCAACTTCAGCTCTTTGGGCTTTTGTTGGGTACTACTCAGAAGGCTGGCGGTCCAAACCCACCAGCCACTCCTTGGAAGGAAGGTTGGGCAATCCTACTTCCGTAGTGATACTGCCTTGGAAACCCAAGGAGGGGTCGCTATGAGTCGGGGCTGACTCGACGGCACATAACAACAACAACAACTCAGTTACTACTCAGTTGATTTCTACTCAGAGAGACCCCATGTGACAAGCAGAACTGTCCTATATGGTTTTCTTGGCTGTAATCTTTATAGAATCAGGTTACCAGGTCTTCCTCCCACTGAGCCACTGAGTAGGTTTGAATAGCTAACCTTTTGGTTAGCAGCTGAGCACTTAAGCATTTCACCACCAAAGCTCTTTCTTTGGGCTCTCGTCAAAGTTTGTCTTATTTTGGTTGACCCTCACTAGAGAAGGTACATCAGCTATGATAACTTTCTGTAAAATGAGACCTCTCAGACTTATCTTCTTCAGAAAGAATTTAGTTCCTTAAATCCATCATCATAGGCCTTATCACCCAAACCTTTAATTATCTTTCTCAGATTTTTCTTTGAACTCTCTACAAAACTCATCTTTTGCATTACGGAGAACATAACTTAATTGGATCTTTCATTTCCAAAGGATACTCCTAGTGCATTAAGAGAAATAAATTTCAGTAAGATATTTTTCATTGAGAGAAAGGGGTTGAAAAAAGAAATTGGATCCCTTATATAAATAGCCCATCCTCTGTACCACACATGAGTTTTCCTTTTTTCCTATTGTTTTTGAAACAATGAGTCATTCCTTGGTGAATTTAATCTCTCGGAGAGTCTAACTTCTAAAAAGACTATGATTGGTGCTCTTTTGTGGATGCTTGACTTCTGGATTTGGAAAAAGTGAGACATCAGGCTTCTGATTGTCTTCCAGCTGTAAGAGAAACAGGGCTGGAAACTCAGCAGCAGTGAAGCACTTTGTCAAGGTGTGGGGATGTTTCTCTATGTGCCTGGTCCTTTGTTAGATTGCTCCATCAGCTTTTATTCCAAGGGGATAAGAGGACTCTATCTTGCTTCTCTGTAACTTCATCTTACTCTAAGTAGGCTTGTCTTTTATAATGCTGTTCTTCTTAGGGGTGCAAATTTCTTTTTCCTAATCATTTGGTATTTGTGCTTCAGTTTCCATGGGAGTCCCTGTGTGGTGCGAACAGTTAAGTGCAAAACTACTAACCAAAAGATTGGTGGTTTGAATACACCCAGAGGTGTCTCAGAAGAAAGTGTTGGCAGTCTACTTCTGAAAGATCCCAGCCATTGAAAACCTAGTGGAACACAGTTCTACTCTCACATACCTGAGATTGCCATGAGTTGGAATCAATTCAGTGGCAACTGGTTTGGATTATTAATTTATTTTCCCCATGGGCCAAAGGGAAGATGACTAACTTATTTTTCAACTGTAGAGAAGAGCTGATAGAGCCTGGCCTTGAAGTTGGACCACGAGTCTGGTCTTTACTCGGCCATCATGTGAGCCAGGCTGCTGTGAGTGAGTTAGTTCATTTACTTCTTTTCCACCCGAGTTTTCTCTTGTGTACCATGAAGGCATCGGCTCACATATGATCTCAGAAATCCCTTCAAACCTGACACTCTGTGATTTCCCCAGCATCTTTTGGTCCAATTGCTCCACAGAAGGGCTAGGGAAATGAAGGAGGAGTTGGGTTCAATGACTAATCAGAAAATGTTTCTTGGAACAAGTGTCAGTTCTGTTAGGATTTCCTCCCATCTCTTCTTCCTCTCAAGGAACATGAATCAGTGCCAGACAAAGAGAATGATCACCTGTAATGTGTCTGGCACTGTTCAAGACTCCTAATAGATTAGGTTATTTAATCTTTACACCTCCCTATGAAGTAGATGTTCTGTGTGTCCTCCACCACCAACACATACCCCACACACCTCACCCACCCCAACCCAGATGACTCCACATTCCTCAGGTCTCACTTTTAATGCCATTTCCTAGGTGAGCCCTTCTCTGATCCCTCATAGGTTAGGTCTCCCTATCCTCTGTTCTTGTTGTTCCCTGTGTTTTCCCTTCCTCAGACCTAATGTGAATGGAATGAAACATTTATTTAGTTTTTTCATGCCTACTAGGAGGAAAAGTCCATGAGGGCGAGGACCATGTAACTGTTGTTTATTATTGTATTCCTAGAACACAGTGCTGACAAAATAGTAGCAATTCAACAAATATTTGTTGAATAAACTATGGATTGATGGATGGATGGATGGATGGATCGATGGCAAAGCTGGATATGAATGTGGGACTATTTAGCTCTGGGAGACCTTTCTACAGTGTTAGATGACACTGTGTTTGTATGCTTGTGAATAATGGCCACATTGTTCTAACAACTCAGTGGTAAGTGACCCACTATTAGCAGGACTTTTGAGTTGTTTCTCCAGTTGGAGTGATAGCTGCATTGCTCTAGCCATACTCTTTTAGCTAGTGGTGTTTTCCCCACCGTCTCTATAAAATAGTTGGGGATTATGGATCCAGCCAAGGACTGTTGGTGGAGAGACCAGAGAAGCAGGGATAAGGGATGGGGTGCACTGAAATGAATTGAATGAAACCACGTGGTCCTTATACCACTGAAGTCTTTGATGCCTTTAGCATTTAGCATTTAGTCTTAATATTGCCACCACTTTCTAACCTAGTGTTCAGAGGGGCTGCCAACAAGAATATAATCTGAAGGGGATCTGGGTCAGTAAGAGTGAGTGGGTGACAAGGAAGGAAAAGCCAAGACATCACAACCTTTAGGGAAGCAAAAATAAAACTCTAATGTGGAAACAGCTGAAAATAGGCTGCATGAGCTGTCAGGTTGCATGTAATTTCTTGTAAATTAATTATACATCCTAACTTCCCTATGCCTTGATCTGACCCTCAGAGGGAAATCCTGGGGGAAGTGGCTACCCTACACCCCTGAGGAGTGAGTGGGACACTGGCTCTGATGTCGCCTCCCTCATACCCAACTCTTGCTACTGCAGTGAGAATTGCTGATAGGAGGCTAAAAATACTAACAACAGAAATTTGATCTCTCTCTTCCAGACAAAAAGCCTTGGCTTCCACAGGAGGAAGAAGTGTTCAAGCAGCATGTGACTGGTTGGTATGAAATAAATAAATTGAGAAAATAGCATATAATTAACTCTGAGTGCGTGTGGATGAGCTGGGATGTGCAATGTTTCTCTAATGGACCCTTCCAGGGGGGAGATGAGCCAAAAGACTACGTGACAAGCCCATTTATCAAGTCAATTGCCTGCCTTCCTCTGCCTTGGCCTCTGGGTGTCCTCCTTCTTGAAGCTGTTTAAAGGAATTCAAAGTATTTCAAAGATTGAGCCCCTATAATAATATCTGCCCTCCTCCAGTCACTTAAAGATAAACTTTAGGCGTATGTATGCTGAGCAAATCAATTTAGAAAAATTTCCCACTTACCTTTTAAGATATCACTTCCTAGGGCAGACCCCACAAGGTGACCCTCCAGAAGTTTCCCTTATCTTTGGAGGCACATGAGTTTAATCATAGACTGAACTGAAGAGTTGGGAACAGGTGGAATTGTACTGGTGGATTGGAAAGGATTTGGTGTTTATCAGAGAATGCCTTCTAGAGAGGTGGCTTTAGGATTTTGGGAGAGTTGTGGGGTGAGGATGCAATATGGCAGGCAGAAGAAGAAAGGTCGATGCATTTGAGAGTTGATTATAAAGTGTGAACTTTCAGGGATAGATTTTTAAAGCACAAATGAAAACCCTTCTCCTTGCAGTACCCGGGGTGTGAAACATATGGAGGTTGGATCTGTCTCTTTCAGTTCCTCCCTCCCTCCCATCATTCATACTCAAGCGTGGCCTCTTCAGTTCCCTTTTGTTTTGCAGGTTGTTCTCCCATGTCGGTGACCCCTTCCTGGATGACCCTCTGCCCCGAGAGTATGTCCTCTACCTCCGCCCCACTGGCCCCTTAGCACAAAAGCTTTCTGACTTCTGGCAGCAGTCGAAGCAGATCTGCGGGAAGAACAAGGCACACAACATCTTCCCCCACATCACCCTCTGCCAGTTCTTTATGGTGAGCTGCAGTCCCCCAGTGCCCCAGCCAGATCCTTAAAACTTAGAGTTAAAATCAGGAACCTCTCAGAAAGATGACAGGAATAGTCACAGGCTCCTAGAGCTGGAGAGGTCCTGGGTGGTGCTAACAGTTAACATCTTTGGCTGCTAACCAGAAGGTTGGAGGTTCAAGTCCACCCAGAGGTGCCTTGAAATAAAGTCCTGGTAATTGACTTCTGAGAAATCAGCCATTGAAAACCTTGTGGAGCACAGTTCTAACCTAACATACATGGGGTCCCCATGAATCAGGGTCTACTCTGTGACAACTGGTCTTAGTGCTGGATGGACCTTTAAAGGATCATTGATGTCCCAGATCCTCTTTCTTACTACCTGCGGAGGCTCCGGGAGCATGTCCACTGAATTTTGATGTAGCATTCATGATGACAGCATATTCTTTAGGACCCTAGGATAAGACCAACCACTGTGAGCAGATTCACTGGCTTAGCTCCACCCTTTCCATTCCTATGATAAGGAAAGAATAAATACAAGGAATGCTGGGAACAAAAAATACAGTCGATAGATAATGAAAGCTATTGCAGTTTTATGCAACACAGTCCACAGTTTCCCGGCACCCTGGATCTTTCTTAATAGGTGCCATTGACTTGACTCTGACTCATAGTGACCTCATGTAGACCCCATGTATGAAGCAGAAATGTGCTTCCTATGCTGGCTGATTTTTTTATAGTATATCTCCAGGCCTTTCTTCCAAAGATACCTCTGGATGGACTTGAACCTCCAACTTTTTGGTTAGCAACCAAACACATTAAGCATTTATATCATTCAGCGACTCCTAGATCTCTCAAAAGAATGCAAAGATACTTTATACCTTCCATAATTATATGGTTCATAATCCTAGCCATCAGAAAATTTATTGAATGACTAAATTAAATCCTCTTCCCTATTATATAAATACATTTCATCTATGCTAGATTTCTTTAGGGTTGGAGAAGAGTTGATTTATCCTACTATATTCAAGGTGAGACAGAATGGTAGCATTTTAAGACACTTCAATATATTGGTTTGTTTTCCCCAGATTCTTGCTCTCTTTTTTGGGGTGTGGGGAGGCAGATAGGTAAAATTATGTTCTTAACACCTTCTTTTTTACCATTCACTCTGAAAATTAGATTGTCATTTCCTCTTAGTCATCCCAGGATCTTTCTCAAAAACATTCAGAGTTTTAGAGACATTCATTCTTCCAATACTCTGCAGAGGGTAGGAGGATGATGTCACCAGCTCATTCTTCCCAACTATAATGAGGGTGGAAACAGAGTCAACTGTGATGTCTAAGAAGAATAGAAGAGGCATAGGTGATTCAAAACAGTTGAAAGCACACAAAGATTGCTCTTGGAATGCTTTCACTCTCTCCTGTCAAATGCCTTCATCCTTACCATCTGCTTCTATCCTCTGTCTTCTGGCTGGGCTCAAAGAGGTCACATCAGAGCAGAGATGGAGGGAAGAGGTAATCCATTCCCCCAGTTTAATTCACCAGTTGGATAATCCATTTATAGATAATTTGGGAGTCTGCAGTTCCTCTCCCTCCTCCCAGACAGGAGTGATGGTTAAGTAATTGCATCCTCAGCCTCAAGTCCCTGGGGAGAGGACGTCACATGTCACATGTGGCAGCAGATATCTAGCCCCCCCTCTCTGAACGAAGCCTGCTTGTTTGTCTCTGCCAGTGTGAGGACAGCAAGGTGGAGGCCCTAGGGGAAGCCCTGCAGACCACCGTCAGTCGCTGGAAATGTAAGTTCTCAGCCCCACTGCCTCTGGAGCTCTATACCTCCTCCAACTTCATCGGCCTCTTTGTGAAGGAAGATAGTGCTGAGGTCCTCAAGAAGTTTGCTGCGGACTTTGCTGCGGAAGCTGCATCCAAAACTGGTGAGCAAACACAGCTACCAGGCTGGCCATGAGTCCTATTAAACAGTCAAAGAGCTGGGTGGGAAAGGGATGGGAAATTACTGTAGAAGCATGGAGGGTCCCTCAGGAATGGCAAAGCATGACAAAGTGCATCCACTTCCTGCAGCACCCTAGTCCTCTTTGCTCCCTTTTGAAAACATTAAAATATTGTTCTGCTAACCTTCTGGCATCCAAGTTGAAGGTACATGAATGACTACCCCACATCTGACCTCTCAATGTATTCCTTTGTAGCACCACCATCTCCTCTCAGCTCAGAATTTAGGAAACTTCCTTTCTTTCTCCCAAACTCCCTCCCAGGCAGATATTGGTCTGAGTCTTATTGTTAACTCCATGAGGACCAAGGCTTTACTCAAGATGTAGCACAGTTCAGAGAGCAGAATGGAACCACTTAGTATTAAATAATAATAAAACCCATTAAGCCAGTGCCCTTCAACTTACTGAAACCCATTAGGCCCCTAAGCCTCAAAAAACTAAAAACCAAACTCACTGCCGTCAAGTTAGAGCAGCCCCTCCTTGGGTTTCCCAGGCGGTAAATTGCCCAGTCTTTCTTCCGAGGAGTGGCTGGTGGGTTTGAACCGCCAGCCTTCTGGTTAGTAGTCATATCCCTTAGGCACTATGCCACCAAAGCTCCAAAAGTGTAGCCTCTCAAGATGACTTCTGCTCGTGATAGCTCTTGGTTCCAGCCAACAGATTTACTGTCAACAGAATCAGCTAAAGGGATGCTCATTATGTACATTGACTTTGAGGCAGGAGGCATGGGAAAGGATAAGAGAAGGAAGTTTACAAAGCTCTTCTGTCAGAGACAGGTGCAGACAAGCTCACTTAACTTAATGAGAGCCTTTCCTGCAGTGGACAGACATACTGGATGGGCCAGGCCCTATATTTGCTCCCTCAAGAATGAAATCACAGTCAGCAGGTATTTATTGGACACCTACTATGTGTTTATTCATGAGGAGTGGCACAGAAAATAAGAAGTGCTTCTCTTGACAGAGAAAGTGAAGTCTGGCTGGGAAGCCCCATTCAGGCTCTGTGAAATAAGTATAACTGAGCTCTGGGAAACAAGAGGCCATCCAGGGTGGAGTGGTTCCATCTTCATAGACGGAACGAAACTCAAACTGGGAAGACTTTGACAAGTAAAATGGAGGAAGGGCTCTGTAGGTGGGAGGGTGGCATGAGCAAAGGCAGAATGAGGCTGTGTGCACAGGACAGAGCAAGGACTGCCATGAGAACAGAGGACAATGGAATCTGAGTATTGGACATAAAACTGGGAGAGACCCAGAGCTTGTCAACCCCCACATCATATTGAGGGCCAGAGGAAAGGACCTGAGTAAAACCACGCAGTTTGTGTGAAAAGATTCCTGACTTTTCACCTATACCTTACCTGCCATTTTGCCTGACTTGTTTTCATCACTAACTGGGGCTTAGTATGTCCTTACCAGAAAAGCCTAAATAGGGTTCAGGTCCCTAGGAAGGATCTGATCAGGGTCCACTATCACTTAAAAACCTTAGCTATAAGCAGGATCATGGGGTCTCTGCTCTGGCAAGGAATGCCAGGCCCTGAAGATACTTTCTGTACTTTGGAAATGGGGTCTCCTCAGGCTCCATTCCAGCCACTCTTCTTCCCTGGGACTATTCCCTGGTGACTTTGGTGGAGCCCAACATATCAGAGGAGCTTGGTATTTCAGAGAAATAGCACAACAGAGAGGCAAATGATTTCCTGTCATCCTTCTACCTCAGGTTGTACCTCAAAGAATGGCTCTTTTTCATCCTACAGTAGCTATTGCCAGAACCATTAAAATTCCCACAAGAACCAAAGCTAATGGTGAGCCATAAAACCCAAATTCTTCACAAATGAATAAAGTGGTCTTAGCCAGCACTGTGGCCAATTCTTAAAGTGCATACTCCTTTCCTTGTAGGAAGAGGGAAGAGCCAGCTCCTCTCCAAGAATCTGATCTCTAAGAACTTGATCAACTTCCTTTCTCTGCCCTTGTGTGGCCCCCTGGTGGTGATTTGGAGAACTGGATGGCCCTTCCCAGGGAAGATAGCCCAGCCTGTAAAACCTTAACTATAAGGAGCTCCTTATAACTAAAGGAGTTCTGGTAGCACAGTGCCTAAGGCATTTGACTGCTAATCCGAAGGTTGGCAGTTCAAACCCACAAGCCACTCCTCAGAAGGAAGGTTGGGCAATGTACTTCCGTAGTGATATTGCCTCAGAAACCCAAAGAGGGGTCACTATGAGTCGGTTCCTACTCAAAGGCAGTGTGTTTCATTTTTTTCATTTTATAACCTAAATTTAGAAAGCAAGTGATCATGCCTTTGCCCTAGAATTTATGCCTTGGTATACTTGACTTTTTGGTTGACCCGATTCCTTCGGAAAGTGGGTTTAGTGCCATCTCCATTCTGGGTTTCCAAGGCTGTAAATCTTTACAGAAGTAGATTGCCCTATCTTTCTTCCGCAGAGCAGCTGGTGGGTTTGAACCACTGAACTTCTGGTTAGTGGCCAAATGCCTTATCCGCTATGCCACTAGAGCTCCTTTCTAAGTGGTTTAAGGAGACTCATACATATGCATTCATTCATTCAACAAATATAAATATAATATATTCAAACCCACCAGCCACTCCTCGGAAGGAAGGTTGGGCAATCCTACTTCCGTAGTGATACTGCCTTGGAAACCCAAGGAGGGGTCGCTGTGATAGTTGAAGATGTGTCAACTTGGCTGGACTCCAGTTGTGAGTGGTGGTTCCCATGATGGATCACATGACTGAGTTCTGAGCGGCCGGTCTGCCCAAGGGGAGTTTCCCCAGGGGTGTGGCCTACCTGCAATGCTATCCCAAGGACAAGCTGGAAGAACGGCATTCCGGACTATATACTTCCTGGAGTGGGCGGCTCACCGCTCGCCCTGAGGTTTTCGGATTCATCCTTTGTTGGGAACAGCGACCAGCGTGCTGCGTGTCAGATTGATTCTCTCGGCTCTGTTGTGCTTACGGGAACCAGGCGGCTCCAGGCCCCATCCCCCTCCAGAGACAAACTTTGTGGTTTGAACTCCTCTGCCGTGCGTGCGAAAGTCAGGCGTCTCCGGGCCCCATCCCCCTCCAGAGACGAACTTTTCAGCTTGAACTTGTCGGCTTCTACAC
>NW_006921845.1:2793017-2795694 GCF_000298275.1 Orycteropus afer afer | reverse complement strand
CGAACTTTTCAGCTTGAACTTGTCGGCTTCTACACGCTTGTGAGCCATTTACCTAAGATAAATCTCTCTCTCTCTCTCTCTTTCTCTCTCTATAAATATATATATATACTTTGCTGGTTTTTGTGTTTCTCTAGAGAACCCAATCCAACACAGTCGCTATGAGTCGGGGCCGACTCGACGGCATATAACAACAACATGCTGTGCTGAGCACTGGGGGTACAGCATGAACAAGAGACGAAGACCTTGCTTCAAGAGGCTTATAGTAAAGAAATGCAATGTACCATAACATAGACATCAGTGATTCAGTGGTAGAATTCTTATCTTTCTTGTGGGAGACTGAGGTTTGATTCCTTGACAATACATCTCATGTGCAGACACCACCCATCTGTCATTGGAGGCTTGCATGTTGCTATGATTACTGAACAGTTTTCAGCAGAGCTTCCAGACTAAGATGAAGTAGGTAGAAAGGCCTGGTGGTCTACTTCCAAAAATAAGGCAATGAGAACCCTCAAATCAACAGGATATTGTCCTATCTGCAATACAATGCAGGACTAGTCAGCATTTCATTCCATTGTGCATGGGGTTGTCATGAGTCAGTGTTGGCTCAATAGCAGCTAACAACAACAATAACAACAACATAACAAAAAATACTTAAAACCAAAAGACTGTTTTGGTTCTGGTACTTTCTCAGCCACTAATTCTCTGCATGACTTGGGCAAGCCCCTTGTGTCTCTAATCCCTAGAGTCCCTCTCATTGCATCTTCTTCAGTGCTCTGGTTGGGACAATAGATGACTCTCTCCATTTATATGCATACAAAAGAGAAATAAAGACATACCTTTGTTTAGGTATGTTTCCAGGCTTGTTTTTTTGGTTTTTGGTTTTAAGGTATCTGAGAATAACAGTCTACGTACTTTAAACCAGCAGTTCTCATCCAGGGGTGATTTTATTGCCCCCTCCTCCAGGCAATATCTGAAGACACTTTTGGTTGGTTACTACTGGCATGTAGTAGTCAGAGTCCAAGGAAGGTGCTAAACACTTGGCACAGCCCCCCACAACAGAGTTTACCAAAAAAAAAAAAAAAAAAAACCATTGCTAGCAAGTTGATTCTGACTCAGCAACCCTATAGTACAGAGTAAAATTGCCCCATAGGGGTTTCAATGGGTATAATCTTTATAGAAGAAGACTGCCACATCTTTCTTCAGTGGAGCAGCTGGTGGGTTCGAACCACCAACCTTTCAGTCATCAGCCAAGCACTTAACCACTGCACCACCAGGGCTCCTCACTCAGCCTAAAATATCAATAGTATTGGGAAGCTCTGCTTTAAACTTTGAAAATATTTTATTATTCATCCTCACTTATCAGATCCACTCAAAAGCCAAGAGACTTAATTTCAAAAGAAAAGAAGTCAGATAATTGCAAAGTTTGCTCTATATTTCTGCAGAAATTATTTCATCCCTGTGGGTCTCAGTTTCCTCATTTGTATGGTAAGGCCAGTGAAAATCAACTGGAGGCACTGAAAGGAGGAGCCAAGCCAAGGGAAAACCTCTCAGGCCAAATCTATGACTCCTTATTGCTCAAATAGTATTGACTCGTGATCTGTTAACCCCCTTTATTTTGCTACTTAGAAAGAGAGAAATAATTTTTATCTGGCCAAGGGGCTCTCTTCTTTGTTATATAGGAAGCAAAATTTGTCAAGGCACCTTTCTGTGTTCTTCCTGAAATTTCTATTACTGATGTGATTACCAGATTGTAATAACTGACCTCTGCTTTCCTTTTCAGAAGTTCATGTGGAACCTCATAAGAAGCAGCTGCATGTGACCCTGGCTTACCACTTCCAAGCTAGCCATCTACCCACCCTAGAGAAACTAGCCCAGAACATTGATGTCAAACTTGGGTGCGACTGGGTGGCTACCATATTCTCTCGGGATATTCGATTTGCTAACCATGAGGTAATGTCTCACTGAAGCCCCTGACTCCGTTGGGGTGTAGATTGAACCCTTCCAATCACAATGAAGAGAGCTTGCTGCTCACTGCTACAAGGTACAAAAGGGAAGCTGTGAAGTGAATATCAGGAGGCAGTTGACCCAAACATTTGTCCAGGCCTTGCCTGATCCACTAGAGGGCTGTGAACTCACATTCCTCCTCACTAGCTCCCAAATGAGTCATTTGTACAGTGTTCCCATGGTTCTGTGTGCACTACCTTCCTTAAGAGAACCATAGAAATGAAATGCGAAAACAGAAAACTATGTTGGGGAAATTTTAATTAATATATAAATTCACAATGGGGAGTGTATCCAAAAACATGTATGGGGTTGGCAGACAGTGGTCCTATAAGTTCATGTGAATGATCAGAATTCCCATGTGCATCGTAGAGCTGACAAGGGGCAAAGTTGTGGTCACTGCTTGGTCACAACCAGCTACCCAGAGGGACCGAGTAGTTGAACCTATGGCCTTGGGACCATAGTCGCAGGGGACATCAAGCTCAATTGACATAACATACTATACAAAACATTGTTTCACCTCCTACTTTGGTGAGTAGCAACTGGGATCTTAAAAGCTAGCAAGCTGACATCTAGATGCAACGATGGGTCTCTCCTCGTCCAGAGCAAAGAAGAATGAAGAAAACGAAAATTCATGGAAACAATTAGTCCTAGCAACTGGTACACCATCTGATCT